>NW_015150491.1:40441-47382 GCF_000732505.1 Cyprinodon variegatus
TGCCAAGCTTTAAACGTCTGACCAACGACCCGCTTACGTTTTTATTTAGTCTCGTCTCATTGACGAAAACTTACACCTATTACTCAGCATGTTTTTGTAATCGAAGATCTATGCTTATCTCGTCATTAAAAAAAAGGAGCGTCAACAAAATAATTTTGTCATTGTTGAAGAAAACAACACTGGTTCCAACCAGTTCAATTTAGTTAATTTTATTTATATGGCTCAAATACACAACACATGTCATATCAATGTACATTACAGACTTCACAATAGTCAGATTGGTTAAGAAAACCAGTCGATTGCATCCAGTTATTGACTTGCAAGACATGCTCCTTCTTAAATGAGCTTGCAGCAATGATTTTCACTGCCTTTTGTCGTTGACTCTTCAGCAATCCCTCACACCAAGTATGCATGATCCGATAGTGGAGAAGGAAAACTCCCTTTTAACAAGAAGAAACCTTCCAGCAGAATCAGGTTCAGTGTAAGTGACCATCTGCCGAGGCCGACTGGGGTTCAAGAAGACAGAAGCAGACATAGAGAAAAGCAAAGATAAGGTAACTGTTAACCAGCTCCACAGGCGGGCTGGTCCAGGAAACACACAGCCAGGCAGATGAGCTCTGAGCCATTTCTCTTGTCAGAGGATGAAAGAAAATACATACAGTTGGTTACATCAAAGGAAACAGGACTACAATGAGAACCGGCCAAGCTTAAATATCCATAAACAGAATTGTTCATGGCAGCAGCACAGCTAAAAAGGAACAGACCAGATGAAGCTACTATGGCAGGAATAAGCAGAGAGAACAAAAGGTTGTAAGTGGAACAAATACTGCAGACTAGGAGAATAGATATAGAATGAAGCAGAATAAGGAAAAGTGTTCCTTATGTGATCCAGCAGCCTAAACATATAGCAGCAAAAATATAGAAGGGAGTGTTGGCTTAGTAGGTTAGAGCAGCGCGCTTGTGCTATGAGTTTTGCAAGTACCCAGTTCCCCACAGCCTCCACTCTGGGTTCCTGAGCAAAACCCTTAACCCAACACTGCTCCCCCGGCGCCTCCCAATGGCAGCCCATTGCTCCCCAATGGGATGGGTCAAAATGCAGAAAACGAATTTCCCCATTGTGGGAAAATAAAGGGATTTACATTTTCAAAATGGCTCAGGATAACTTAACAATTTTGGAAGAGGTATAAGAAAGGTACATCCACAGTAGGGCCAAGGTAGAGCCAAGGAGAAATGTGCTCGGACTGAAATTCTCCCACACTGGATCAGGCTGTGTACGTTCTTCCTCCACCTACCTCTCTACTCACCCAGTTACTAAGCAAACATCACTCTTTTTTTTTTAACTATAAGCTTTATCTAAAAAGAAGGCTGTAAGCCTACTCTTAAAAGTAGACAAGAGTGTCTGTCTAATGGACTAAAACTGGTAGCTGGACAAGACAGGAGCCTGATAACTTAAAGATCTGCCTCCTATTCTACTTTTAGAAATTCTAGGAACCACTAATTCACCTGCAGAATGAGAGTGGAGTGCTCGCTTAGGAACATAAGGAAGAATCAGACCCCTGATACAAGACAAAGCTTGGTTATTTAGTGCTTTATATGTGAGAAGGAAGTTTTTTAATTCTATTTGGATTTCACAGAAAGCCAATTGAGTGAAGATAGATAGGAGAAATTGATCTCTCTTTTTAATTTCATCAGAATGCCGGCTGGAGAAGCTTTGGAGATCCAGAGCTTAGGTGGGAGAATCTGATGACCGGACAAATATGAGTCTTGCAGTCAAAACATATCAAAACAGAACCCACATTCAGAATTACATATTTATCTTAAAATAACCATTACACATCACCCTGAACATATCATCTAATAGTCAGAGTTGATGACAAGATGGGTGGAGCTGAAAAAAGGGTCATTCCAGTGAAAACAACAATGTTGGAGGCTGAAAAAGTCAAAAAATTGAACTTCCAGCAGGATATTTGACCCAAAGCATACAGCCAGAGCTACAATGAAAAAGGTTCATATCAAAGCCTACACAAGTGTTACAAACTTGAAAAATCCCCAAAATTAGAAAGTAATAATAATAATAATAAATAATAATCTGAATTTATAAAAACAAAAAAAAACAAAAACAGTGGGCATAACCTTTAGTCTAATGATGAAAAACACACAGCCCTTGCAGCTGTCATTGCAATGAACTGTGTAGGTTCAGAAAGCCATATGTCATTTTCCTTCCACTTCCCAAACGTGTGGTGCTCTTTGTTGGCTGATGGTATAACAGCTTATTGAAATCACATTTAGGTTTGTGGTTGTAATGTGTCTAAATAAAAGAAAAAGGCTTTAAAGTAGTATGGAGATTTTGTTGTAAAGTTCCATTTTGTTGGTTGGATAAAACAAAACAAAAATTCAAAGTGTTTCATTAAATATCATGAACAAAGTCTGTGTTACACTACAGACATTTGTCCTTTACTCCCCTCTGTGCTCAGGTCTAAATTTAGTCAAGTCTAAAATAGCAGTAGTGACATTCATACTTTATCCTATGAAAGAGAGAGGAAAAATTACACTGTGTCGTTTCTAAGGCTGCTAGGAACAATAAAGAAAAGTTAAATACAAGAATAATCATTTCTACTACTTTATAAAAGCTAAATTCCTCCAAAATACATTTAACATGGATTGTAATGGGATAAGAAATATAAAAATATAATAGTTTAACTCTCAGTCATATCTGCTTGTTATGTAAATTATGTAGGGTGTATAACCAGTAAATATAAAAATAATTTTGCTGACAAAGTTGAAAGTGTTCTTCATTTTCCTACGTGAGATTTGCAATGTTTAAATAAGCAACTATCCTTAACCAGAAATAGTTAGAATATATCAGAAAGGATAAATATGTCACAAATGTATTTATATGTTTTGATAGAAATAATAAAAGGAGTGTTCATCTGGTTGTGAGGGACATTTTACAAAGAAATCAAACTAATTAGAAAGTGAATTGTATATGTTTAGCATTTTATTGAGTTTTTCATTCTTCCTGTATCTAATACTAAAAAACATGAAAATAAACAATCTAGCACATTCATCTTTGTTCTACTTCACTTTTGGGCACAAACAAAGGAGATAAAGACACTATGAAACATTGCTGTAAATGAGAGGGAGGGGGGCCAGTTTGGGAAAATTAATCAGTCCAGCACAAAGCAGTCCTGTCGTGTAGGTCAGCAGAAAGCCCAGCAACTGAAGAAAGCAGGGAATGTGACTTTTACACCCTTGGAACTCAGGGTAGTTTCGTAAAACCTTCACTGTTTTACGCCCCAGAGTATGTTGATTATTTCTTAGCAACAAAAAAAAGATGTCTTTCACAAACTCCTCCCTCCTAAATGAAAACATGAACAGAAAATTCCTGACTCAACAGGGCAGCAACAGTGTCAGTAATGTATGCATTGCTTTTATTTGTACAAGCACTCCCAAAACCATACAAGGGGACAGTTACACAATACATGAAGCAACAGATGAACTTTGCTTGTTGCACAATCTGTGAAGGCTCACTTAAATACATTAAGTTATATCCCCTATGTTTTTCATCAAGTAAGTTCAAAAGTACATTCTTGGTCGAAACGTAAAAACATTTAGTGACAAAAATTTGCTGATGGAGTTTACATGTTACAGCGGGTTCATTAATTCACATTTAATTTGAAATCTGTGTACAGAATTGTGTTATAATTAATGTTATAGTTACCTGTCTAGGAAAAACACAAACTCCTAATGTGTAAAGTTTGTTTTAACACAAAATACTGCTTTTAATGATTTTGTTTGTGACGTAAGGTTACAGAATAATATATACACCAACTAGTCAATATGACTAAAACTCGGAAGATTTTACTGTAAACATGACAATATGATTAGCGCTTTAAAAAAACTGCAAAATGGGTGGGTGCTGGTCATTTCGGCCCTTTTTCTTTTTTTCCAGGAACAGCTTAGAGCTGTTTGCTGTAATATGTTGCACTAAAACACTGAGGCAACTCAAACCTCCCTGGGGGATCTGTAGTACTTTTTATGATGTAAACTATTTAAATTTGCAATTCACTATATTAGGAAACCTTCCGTTTCTTCTTCTTTCTTGCCCCTCCCCGCATCAGATCCAGTTTCCTAACATTCAGTATCCAAGGTACCAAGAGTTGTGAGCATAAGAGCCAACAATGAGCTATTCTTATCTTTAGCAAACATAGTAAATGCTTGAAACTGTCTTAACTACCATCTTCCAAATACAGCATCTTAGAGATTTTAGTGTTTTATGTTTCCAATTGAATTCAACATATTTTCAAGCTCTATTATTTTTTTAACAGTCCATTATAGTTAACCATAATGAAATGTAGTTATTTGAAATTAAAGTAGCTTTACTCTAAAAATGTCACTCTGTGGTATTTTGATCTGTCAGAATCTGTCATATTTCAGGTAAGTGGAACTGGAAAGTCAAAGAGCAATAGGTGGAAATATGGGGGATATGAAGTCCTTCAAAAATATTTCATTATAAAATGATGTACATTTAAGAAAATTTTGTTCAATAAAGGAAAAAATGCTTAACAGCACAGAGTGATATAGTAATAAGCATTGGTTTCATCAGACAGGTACCAAACGGAAGTAGAAAGGGACGAAATAGCCAAATCAACGGAGGGGCAGGATGACCTGTAAGGTTTGAAAACGCTGGCTCCTTTTACTACATATGCTCGAAAAGATTTTTTATTAAGTTGTGAGGTAACACTGTTGCATACAAAGCAATCCTAAAAATCAACATATTAAAAAGTTATGGGAAAACAAAAAAAGTTGTTGTTGTTTTTTTTTTTAATACCATTCATGTCATCTGAACTCTTCAATAGGATTTCAGAAAAAGTGCCAAAGTAAGTTGGGTTTCCTCTGGCTTTATAGTGCCAGGAAAAAAAAAATCTATTTGAGCAAATTAAAATTTAAAAGGAAAACCATTTGATTGTGTGTAAACATGTTTGTTTAATCTGTGTTCCCACTGTGAGAATTTCAACTGAACCACGCCAAACAAAAACTGGTCAATATGACCATCCATAATGAAATAATAATATAATAGTATTTCCCTTAATACTGAACATCATAAGAAATAATTATAAAACTAGGGGGACGTGTAAAGGTTGACTCCTTGGTCACTTCAAAATGCAGGAAATTGTCTAACTCTTGGAGCAGATAAGATGCAGTGCAATCCTTCACAAATCTCGTTAAAGTCTACCTAAGCAACCTACACGCAATCAACCAAAGATGAAGAAAAAAAAATAATAATAATTTGCTTGTGTATCCCCACTTTCTACTGCCACCCTGGGCAACCACCCAATAAGAAAACCACCAGTTTTCAACCAAAACAAAGGTAGTGTTCAAATTATAATATATACCTGTTACCTCAAACAAAATTATAGTTAAATTAAAAACACTAAACATAACATCATAAGAATGCTTAATGTATGATCAAGATGATTTACAATATTACAATCCTGGGACAGGTTTGTGGTTGAACACAATTTAGACTTAAATTAGAGTGCAACATTTTCAGCTTTGGTTCTTTTTACAAAGTGTAAAAGTTTAGTTAAAAAGGTACCTGTTAAAAAAATACTTTGATGCACAAAAAAAATGTCAGTTTAAAAGCATGCCTCAAGTAAGGCCTCATTCAAATGACTGGAGGAGACATTTCTCCAAATAAAATGGAGCAATTTCTAACATTGTTTATCCTTTGTTTTTCAGGCAATGGGCATCATGTGATCAAGAGGAGAAGCTTTAACCGGTACTTTACGCACACCCACATGCAAGTGTCCGAACAAAGAGGTGGCCACTGGTTTTGCTTCAACATGTCCAAACACAGACCCCACGCAGGAACCGTCTTGTATCTTCTAAGGCCCTGAAACCCACGGTTCAATCACAGCATCACACAGCATTTGCAAATATCCCCCGTGGTGGAGCGTTTCTGGAGGGTTGCCCGTGTCGCCGTTTCGAAGACCTCCCAGATGCCCTCTTTGGTTCTGGCGGAGCACTCCAAGTAGTCGTATGCGCCGATGCGCGCGGCCATAGCCCGGCCTTCCTCCGCCTTCACCGGCTCTAGCTTCATCCGAGACAGCTCGTTCTTGGTGTTCTCGTCGTTGCGCAGATCTTTCTTATTGGCAACCAAGATGATCGGCACGTTCGGACAAAAGTGCCTGACCTCGGGGACCCACTTTTCGGATATGTTCTCTAGAGAGTCCGGGCTGTCCACGGAGAAGCAGATGAGGATGACATCAGTGTCCGGGTAGGAGAGAGGGCGCAGTCGGTCATAGTCCTCCTGTCCAGCTGTGTCCCACAGCGCCAGCTGCACTTGCTGGTTGTCTACTTCTATGTCGGCCACGTAGGTCTCAAACACTGTGGGGACGTAGACTTCAGGGAACTCGTCTTTGCTGAAAACTATCAGTAGACAAGTTTTCCCGCAGGCGCCGTCCCCGACTACCACCAGCTTCTTCCGTAGGACAGCCATCTGGGTCTCTTCTTTGGCTTTCTTTAATCGTGGCATACAAAACACAGATCTGGGCTCCTTTCTCGCTTCGGTCCTGATTAGAAACTGTCAGGAGACCGATCAAGCTTTTTCTGCCGGGTGGTTTTCTCTCCAAACTCTACAATGTTTGGGAAAATCCTAGGCCTTCAGTTTATAAAGCTGGGCTGGTTTCCTAAATATAACAATCCAATCGGAAATGAGGGAGTGAGATCATAGTTTGTAGAGGGTTGGGTGACTGGATATCATTGGTTTCTACTGAGGAGGGGAGGGCCAGAGGCCATCATATGTCCCAACCATGTGACCGAACTATATATTGCATTAAATTCTCTTTTAGCTTAGTTATGTTATAGTAATCATTAAAATCTTTCTTCTGTATACATTATCATGAGAAGCTTTGGGATCTTCCCACTTAAGTTGTGTT
>NW_015150491.1:47760-92693 GCF_000732505.1 Cyprinodon variegatus
TTTCTCCTATGTGAGATCAATAAATTAAATTTTTACTATTATTATATTAAGTAAACCGAAGAGCAATTTGCAGCTCTAGAAACCTGGATCAAAAATTTCAACATCTTAAATTTTTAAAACCATCAATAAAGTAAAAACTAAAATCAGTTGCAGTTTCCATAAAAGTGCATAGCTTGTATTGCCTCTTCAGTACAGTACTTTAGTTATTTAAACTAATTAAAAATACAGACAACAAATAATTAAAAATATAAAACAAAATGTGATATTTATATAACTATGTTCTCTAATAATTATTCTTAGTAATTTGATTTAAAAACATATATTATAAAGTATTTAATCATTTTCAAGGGTCTTGTATGCGGATCATTAGAGTTTCAATATTCTCATGATGAACTGGATCCACGTGAAATAGTAAATTAAATTGAATAAATACTAGTTTTATATGATAAAACACGGCAAATGAACGCTTGACTGATAAGGTAGTCAATTATTTTCCTAAATTTGTGTCCTTACCATCACGTTAGCGAAGTTTTACTACATTCAGATATATCCAGAAAGCTTGTATTAATATATTCCCTTATGCAAATATGTTTCAATAAATTAGCTACTGGATTGTGGCACTTTGATATAATAATAAATATAAAAATGTCTTGTGAAAGGTTTGGGAAAGTACACACGTAGATTTACGTAGTTCACCCTACTTACAGGAAGGGGGCGCCAGCGAGGGCAAACCCTTAGCACACTGAACAAGCCTTGCTAAAAATCACCGCTCTCTCTCCACGGCAACAAAACAATATAGAATAGGGTTTACAGCGTGCTACAAGCACAGAGGCTCAATCTACACGACAAGGCGTGAGTATTTTGTAATCTATTATAGTATAATTCAAGCAGAAATCCGTTAATCAAGCTATTCGATCGCCGTTGTTAGCCGCGCTGTGGGTATTTCTCTTTTGTTTAGCGGTTAAGGCCCCTCTGTTTTGGGACTCGAAGGGGGGCCATGTTGTTGAGTATTTGGCTGATGTTTAAGCTCCAGACAACAGCAAGTTGGTAATAAGCTCCCATGATAGCTGTCGGTCTTTTTTCTTTTTTCTAACTGCCCATTTTGAACATGCTTAACGTGATCGTCTTATTTACAACCAACATTTGTTTAGTTACTTATGATAGTCTTACCACTAGCAATTGAACAACACTGAATTTCATATTGCAATAGTAATCAAGCGCTACAAACCAATAATAAACAGAAGCAGGCCCGAAGCATTTAGCTTCGGTTCGTTAGCCGTTGTAGTTGCCAAAGCTTACAGTCGTTTGTAATCCCATTCAGCAACATGCACGCTCTGTTCTATGTAATAAACAGACATTCTTTAGATTATTGGGTGTCAAATATTTCTTTTTCCAGATTGTTAATGGTCATGTTCAACGGAGTTTTACAACAAAGCTAATGAAAGCTGCTATGCTAGCTTGAATGCTAGCAGCGCGTTGGCTACTTAGCTTTTCTATTGGATTTTTGCTTCAGATATTGGATAAAGAATATTCAAATTTTAAGTGTGAAAAGTATTTCACAGTATCTGGTTTTAAAGTATGTTATAATTAATCATATTTACTGTCTGCATCTGTTAGAATAAACAGCTGCTACCGCATCACAGTGGTAGCTTAGGGTTAGCGAGAGCTAAGTGTAAGTTTGGGAACATTGTATTGTGTTTTCGTACATGTTCAGTTCCTTCGAGACTTGTTTTTCTAACTTTTAATTGTCATTTTCTGCAAAACGCCGTTCGAGGCCGTCAAAATTCAGCTAATGTTCGTGTGTGTCGGTAGCTATAAAATTACCATAAAAGCTATGGAGACTCATGGCTTAGGCTTAGCATGACAGGAATTAGTCAGTACCCATCGAGCAAAATGAACTTACACTTTGTATTTTTGGCTTTCTTTTGAGTGTTTCATTTGATCTACTGCTGCTAAAATGTTGGGTTTTATTAAATGTAATGACAAGCTTTGGTGTGGTTTATCTATATATTAAAATGTTATCTTTTGGTTTGTGATAGGAGCTTTATTATAGGCATAGCATTGTTCCTGCAATGGCTTTTGGAAGTTTATGAAATAGACTAATATCCATCAGATGTTAAAATTATATGTACCGTCACCTAAATTATTAAAATAAATATAATTCCTAATATTTGTTTCTTTCTTTTTGTAATTACTAAACAGAGTTTTTTAAAATCTAATTCTAATGGTGCTACTAAATACACATTTAATTGTACCTGGAGATATTTTTTTTTGTAATTTTAAAGATTATTTAGCTTTTTTGAATTTAGATTTTATGCTAAATTAGTCAATCACCACTACTGCAACTGTTAAGTCATTTAGCTGCAACTTTTTCTTTTAATAACTTTTACTCTTTTATTTTTCCACTAAGATCCAAAATTATCCTCAGCAATACTTTTTCCATTGGTTTTACAACTTAGAAGTTAACATAGATGGGCCAAGCTCCCAGTTGGGTATGAATCACTATGATATCCTCTCTGTCCCATAGCTTGAGTAAAAATGTTGCAACTGTTTCACTGCTGCTTTATTGATTTATTATATTTTAATATAAACAAAAAGAGAAATAATTAATAGACCTTGTTTTGTACCAGAGGTTATATAAGCAGGTTTTTCAGGTTATCTACTCTAGTTTTCCCAATATGTCAGCTTAAAAAAAAATCAAGAAAGAGTGAGAAACATTGTAGCCATCCTGGAGTCAACTTACCAGTAGTGCCGCAGCAAGTGACGAAGAGAAGCTTCATCTTATTTGTTCTCTGTGCAGCTGGAAAAAACTGGCCTCATCACCTTTTGACACTTTGTCTGCATAAGAAAATGCAAAACTTAACAGGAATAGTGGAATGCTTTTCTCTGTAGGTTTTGAAACTGTTAAGCACATCTAAAAAAAAAAAAAAAGTGCCATTGGACTATTTGAGATAGTTAAAGTTTGACCTTTTTATGTTTTGGATTTTTCTTAGGCTTTCCCGTGGAATGAGCATTCCATGCAGCATCCTAGGCATGAATGACGTGGGTTGGCAGGAGACAAGAGGTGGGATGCTGCATGCAAATGGTGCTCCTGATGCAGGGGGTGTTCGGGTTCATGGTGGCGGACCCCTGACGGCGGTCGGCGGTGGACAGGCTCCTGGTGGACCACATCTACAGGGTATGGACAGAAGTTCTACCCTCACTCCAGGTACGCCGCAGCCTCCATTGAGCGGAAGATCTCAGGACGATGCAACAGTTGGATACTTCTTTCAGAGGCAACCTGGAGAGCAACTTGTTGGTTGCACTCCTAACAAGCACCGCTGGCCAACTGGAGATGCCAATCATGTTGATCAGGTAAAAAAAACTCAGAACACAGTGATCTAAACTTCATCATAGGCCATATGATTTAGCACACTGGTTTCATGAAACGAATACACTAAATAAAACTGATAAAAAATTTTCTGTGGAACTTTTAAGCTGTTGCTGCTGCTGTCATCTCCTTTTACTATTTCCAATGTGTTCTTCCGAGGATTAAGTTGAAAATTAAAGTGCACAATTGCCATAAAGTTCAAATGCAAAATCTTATTTGATGTTTGAATGAATTCAGTTTTAATTAATGCATTTGGATGAGATGCAGTTAAGTGCATTAATAGATTGCATCTTTTTGTTTGTTCTGTACTAAATTTAACACAATAAACGCATTTGGCTCCAGACTAACTGCATCAATTAAAATGCATTAGATGATGTGTGAATATTAGAAACATACAGAAGTGTTGTCAAAAAGAAATCGTTGGAGTGACAGGAATATAAAAGATAATTTCCCGCTTGGCTGTCATTGTGGCATTGTCTTCCCCTCACATAGTATTTGCCTGGTTCCTTTTTATAGTTTCATTGAATTTATGTACATGATGTACAGTTAATCAGGACACATTGCCACCAAAAGTTTAAAGATTTTGCCATGATGTTCAGTAGAAGGACCTTGGATACAAAACTGATTATAACAGGATGCCCATATATTGTTCCAAATTTTGGCAAAATAGCACTATCTGATATTTTGTCATTGTTATTTTTATTTTTATTTTTTTTAAATTCAACTTAATTAATACGATTTATGTTTTTTCTGAGTAATTAGATCCATCCTTTAAATTACTGCTGTCATAAAGATTGAAAGAGACCCATTATCTATTAGCCTGTAAGGATGTATACTCTAGGACAGACAGTAAAGCTCAAAATAATGGATGCATGAAATGGAATTGGATTTTTTGTTTTAACACTTGTTCTTTTTCTAAACTTTAGGTTCGAGCTGTAGATGAAATGAATTATGATTTTCAAGCTCTTGCTCTGGAATCAAGAGGAATGGGAGAGGTAAGGGATTTTAAAACTTAAAACAAACCTTTTGGTTATCTCATAATATTTTTTCCTTTTTTTTTTCTTTTTTTTTGGTCCCTAAAGAGAGACCGACTTTTAATATTCAAAATGAATCAATGATATATCCATGATTTAAACACACTTCACCCAGGAAACAAATTGAATGCATAATAATGTAATCCAGATTAAAAGGGGAAATACGTGATTTATTTATTTTTATTTTTTTCTCAAAGCCATTTTGATATAATAAACTGCCTGTTAAAGGTAGCACCTAAATTGGTTTTAAAATGTTGCTGGAAAACTTTGATCCTTGCCTGGACTTTTTAGCACACAAATAATAAAGGAGCTGTTCTATAGTTCGATCAAAGGAAAACCTTCCAGCCTTTGTTAAAGTCACACATGTGGCTTCAGTTATTTATCAACCCGTAATAATTATAAATGTTTTTAATCTTTTTCTTTAAGCTTTTGCCAACAAAAAAGATCTGGGATTCCGATGAACTTGCAAAGGATGGAAGGAAAGGGATGCTTCTTGGTGAAGAGTGGAGGGAGAATGCATGGGGATCGTCTCGTAAGTGGTGTTTATATTTTTCATAATGGAATGTTGTTGTTTTTTTTGCACTAAATAGGATATTTTAAGTTTTTTTTTTATATTTAATGTCTATTTAAGGCAAGGTATAACTTTGTTTCTCTTGATGCCAGTAACATTTTAAATGGCCTTTGAAAGAAACAAATAATTTAAAAAAAACCTAAAAACAAACTGTAGGATCAGGTCTCCTATTTTGAGAGTAAAAGGAACCTCTTTTTTTGGTCTTGTCTAGATGAAGTAATATTGGCAGGTTTTAGAGATTAAATAAGTTCAATGACCATCCTAGCTTTACCTAAAGCTATACCTAAACTGAAAGTTGAGTTTGGCACTTTATAACATTATAGATCCCTTATGGATTCCTAAAGGCATGTCTGTTTTTTTTTGTTTGTTTGTTCTGATTTTCCAACCAGATTAAAATTTCTGTCAAAAATGTCTGTTGTAAAATGTTATGGCTTCATCTACTCAAAGGTGAACACAAACGGAAAAGACTGTGTTTTCATAAGGGTTTTGCCTCCAGAGTTTTGCACTTAGCAGCAGTGAAGATGCTGTATGATGCTGGCGTGTACAAACAAATGGTAAACTGCGTTTCTAGTTGTAAATCTCTGTGAATGGAGCCTTTCTAACTATCATTATGCAGCATTAGGTGAAATTAAACCAAAGGACTGCTTGAAAGTCCTGGTTTACTAGTAATGATTTATAGTTGGTCATTAAAAAAAAAATGATGCTGTAGAGGGTTTATTAAGATTAGGTTATAATTTCTAGTCACCTGGATGCAGATCAAATCTGTGTCTATCTTTGAGAGGGTCCAGAAAACTTATTTTTGATCATCAACAATTCTCCTTTCTTGGGACCTTTTCTCCAGATCATTCAGTGTCCCAGCCAATCATGGTACAACGGCGGCCTGGTCAGGGTTTCCACGGGAACGGTGATACAAATTCTGTACTTTCGCCTCGCTCAGAGGGCGGAGGCCTGGGTGTGAGCATGGTGGAGTACGTCCTGAGCTCTTCTCCTGGTGACAAAATGGACGGTCGCTACAGAAACGGAGGCTATGTAAGTCATCACTGGTCTTTCTTTTATTAGCTTTATAATTTGGCTGTGAAAATGAGTGGGACTAACCACATTATTTTAGGGTGGAGGAGACACTGACCAAGATGGAAGAGAAAAGAGTGATGTACAAGAGAAGGTGTCACCCTTTGAGGAAGACAAAAGCCCTGAGATGAAGGTGGGAGAGGACAGTGATCCAGCCAAAACCAATGGAAGAGGTCTGCTAAATGGCATGGATAGAGACTGCAAAGACTTCAAGTAAGTCATCTTGCTTTAATAGTTTCATTAAAGGATTGAATTGGATTTACCTACTGAAAAAATTTTAAGCAAGCAGATTAGGAATGCTCCTATCAGATTCCTGCGACCGATTACATCTGTACCAATCCTTGTTTCACCAATGCAGGGTTCATCTTTTTTTAATTTCTTCTTAAGAAATTAGATATAGAAGATATAAAAATTCTGTTTATTAATCTTTATCCCAGCCTCCCGACCCTAAGCACTTGAACATAAGCTTTTATGAGAGAACTTTCTGTAAAATTTGGTTATTATAATAAAATGGTTAGAAAAAAAATCTCTAATGAAATACTTTCACTTTAAAGACATTTTAAATCTGCTGTCTCTCTCAGTCTAAAAAGTACTAACTTTCAGTCTTCTTTACTCAATAACGGAACAAAGTCTAGAGAAGGTATTCTAGAACTTAGACCCCTCTTGATATTTTAAAGCTTGTTTAAGCTACCATTGTGGCTTCTAAAACAAACACGGCACATGCTGATAACCTACCAAACAAAATTCTAATAACAAAAGTACTTGATGCTTTGCTTTTGCAGCCCAACCCCTGGAAGCCGCCAAGCATCCCCCACTGAGGCCGTGGAGAGAATGGGTCCCACCCAGGCGGGTTTGGAAATGATGGCACAGCACCATCAGCATGTCATCCAACATCAAAACCCTGCCCAGAACAAGGTCCCCACTGAGGACTTCCAGAGCCAAGAAGCCCAGAACATGGGTGGCATGGAACAGGGAGGTGGTGTAGAGTCTCTGCAGTTCGATTATGCTGGGAACCAGATCCAGGTGGACTCTTCAGGAACTCCTGTAGGGTTGTTTGACTACAACTCTCAGCAGCAGGTCTGACAGGATGGCTTTTATTTGTAAAGCGTATCAGATTGTATGCGCAGGAGATGACAATCTTTAAATGTTTTTGTTTTTTCTTCCCCCAGTTGTTCCAGAGATCGAATCCTCTGACAGTTCAACAGCTTACAGCAGCTCAGCAACAACAATATGCCCTGGCTGCAGCTCAACAACAGCATCTTGGTAGGTCAGGCTGCTCAGCTCAGTGACCTCTCAATTCAATTATGGTCTAATTGGTCTCGGTTGCATAGACTTTTGGATGAGATTTGAAACATCAGCAGCATCACTCTCTCCTGTCTCCCAGCTGGACTCGCTCCTGCATTTATGCCAAATCCTTACATCATTAACGCTGCCCCGCCTGGAGCCGACCCATACACTGCCGCTGGCCTGGCAGCAGCAGCCACACTAGCAGGTAATTACTGCTTCATGTTTTGATAAAGTTTGGCGGATTATTCTCATGCATGATACTCTTATAAAAGTTGTGGCTCTTTTTTTTTTAATAAATCAAATTAAGTGAAATTCTTTTTGAAAATGCACACTTTTTCATCCTCAGGCCCCACCGTTGTTCCGCCCCAGTACTACGGTGTCCCTTGGGGTGTGTATCCAGCCAATCTCTTTCAGCAACAGGCTGCATCAACTGCCAATCACTCAGCTAATCAGCAAACATCCAACCAGGGACCAGGGCCCGGCCAGCCACAGGTGGGAGCAAAGTTATATTTCATAGCCTGCAGGTTTTCTAAACATTGTTGAACCTGAATGTTCTTTGGTCTGCTTTTCATTTAACCAATTAGTGGACCATTAGTAGGGTGGTAGTTTTTCATGGAGAGAGGTTTTATCTTGTGTCGACGAAAAGGAATTGAAGTAGTGCAGCAGATAGGCTAACAGATAAAGCCGTGCAGACGTCTCATCCAAGATTAGTTTGTTAAACAATATCTTAAGTGTTGAAAATTTAATAAATCAATTACAGATTGATCAGTCATCTAAAATTGGCAAGGTTATGGCCAAAGGGCAAAATGTTAGAACAAAACATGGCAGTCTACTTAAACTGAGAGGCTCACAAAGAGAGGAAGCGGGAAACTTTTGTTAATTTTGTAGGAGCTGTAAGGAGCCACAGCTCAGGTGGGAGACGGCCAGCATGAATACTGGAAAAGCAATTCAAAATATAAACAAGGAGAAACGTCTTTAATCCAACCTGGGGGCAAAGCTAATCGAAGAAACGATTTTACCATTTTTTCCTTTTTTACTCAAGCAATGCCCCACATTTTGTTGAGTTTATAAGTTAAAAGTCAAGTAACATAAGGGTTTGTGGTTGAAATGTGAAAACAAAAAAGATTTTGGATATCATTTAATATAATTCATTAGCTATGATATATAATTTAGACTTTTTGTGGTTTTGAGAATGAAGATTTATTTTCGTACCAGCTTTTCTTCTTAATGAATAAAAGTATGCATTTCCCAGTTAGATATGAAAGTGTTTCCTTTGTTAATCTTTCATCAGTTTGGTAACATTTCACCAGAATACAAGTCAACATGCGTTTATGTCCCCTGGAAGCTGTCAGAGCCGTTCTACAGCCTAATGTTCCTGGTCAAGGACTCTTAACTTCAAATCTTTTTTTCTTTATCTACCTATTTCCTTAAAAACATGTCAAGTTAATTGAAAATGTTGGCAAAGATGTATATTCTATGGCTCTGTTGTTGAAATCAACCCATTGTTTCTCTCTCTCTCAGGTGATGCGCACAGGGTCCAACCAGCGACCTCTGACTCCAGGACAAGGACAACAAAGTCAGCAGGAGTCTTTAGCTGCTGCAGCTGCTGCAAACCCTGCTCTAGCTTACGCAGGAATGCCTGGTTAGTAGAGATCTTCTTTCCTGTGCCACACCTTTAATCCAACAAAAACTAACAACTGATGTGTGTCTTTGTTTGTTTTTAAATGAACAGTGTGGGGTTAAGATTTGCTGACTTTATGCCAAAATACATTTATTTGTTTCTGGTAAGATTGCTTTTTGTTTTAATTTCTACTCAGGTTATCAGGTGTTGGCCCCGGCTGCCTATTATGACCAAACTGGAGCCTTGGTAATGGGCCCCGGTGCTCGGACTGGTCTGAGCGGACCAGTTCGTCTTGTACAAACCCCTCTACTCATTAACCCAGCTGCAGCAGCTGCACAAGCCGGTAAGAGATAATCTAGTTATGTTTCAATTGTTGGTGTGCATTCAGAGATCCACTGCTACAGTTAAATGTAATAAATCAAATTAATACTGATGCCTATTAGCAGCAGCTGTATCTGCATCTGGCTCTGGTAACAACATGTCTGGACCCCCAGCCAATGGTCTGTACCGCTCCATGCCTCAACCTCAGCCACAGCAGCAGCAAGCCCCCCCACCCAGCAGCGGCATGCAGTCCAGCTCTTTCTATGGCTCTGGATCGGTTCCTAACACCTCCCAAAGCAGCTCTCTTTTCTCTCATAACTCTGCTGCGCAACCGCCGCCAAGTTCCTCTTTGGGCTTCAGCAGCACAGGCGGCTCCCTTGGTGTGGGGTTGGGCTCTGCTCTTGGAGGCTTCGGCTCATCAGGTCAGTTGTTCATTTCTTTAGCTTCTACATTTCTTTTATTTTTTTCCTCCACCTGTTCTCTCATCTCTTTATTTAAATCAGGGACATCTCCTTTCTAACTGTCCTCCTGTGTTTTTCTTCCAGTGTCCAGTTCAACCAGTAGCAGCGTGTCTCGCAGGGACTCGCTGTTGGCAAGTTCAGACTTGTACAAGCGTGGTGGCAGCAGTTTAACTCCTATTGGTCAACCGTTTTACAACAGTCTGGGTTATTCATCTTCACCCAGTCCTATTGGCCTAACACCAGGTCACTCCCCACTCACTCCTCCACCTTCTTTGCCTTCTTCTCATGGGTCGTCCTCCAGCCTTCACCTAGGTAAGCTTAAAGTTGGATCTGCAAACGCTTTGGTGTCTGGGATTTTTTTTTTCTTTTTCTTTTTTTTCTTTAATGAAAACCCGGAATTAACCTCTCTGTTTCTGCTGTTTACATTCTTGCATCAGGAACATCATTGGTTAAATCTAAATTTTTCACACCTGACTAAAAATAGACCTGGGAGATAAACTAGATTTTTACCCTTACTGTCATTCACTACGATAAACGGAGACAATTTTCCCAGGTCGGTAAAAGAAATCAACTTAGTTCTGCAGTTTTCCTGTGCGCGGGGGTGCCTGGTACTTCCTTTCCCTTTAAATCACGGCAGCACGGTCTAAACCCATTCAGTCAGAAGCATAAACAGAATGGCGGATGAACCCAGTGAAGAAGTGTCTAACACAGCTGTAAAGAAATTACATCAGTTAATCCTGTGTAGCTGAGCGAGGCAGAGATGAAGCTGAGCACATAGAGAAGAAGTCGAGAGCATGTCGTCAGAGTTGACAAGCCGCAGACCAGTTTTGCGTGAGGGTGTGCAAGTTTAAACAAAGCACATTGTTTTTGCTTCACGCTCAATTTGCAAAATTACACTATAGCTGTTGAGCAAAAGAACACAAAATGCAAAGTTTCCCTGAAAACTGTCAGGATTACCCTTAGTAACACATCAAACCTCCACCTACAGCACTAACTCGCTGTTGAGTTCAAAGATTTGCTCCATTACCTTTGCGAAAAAATGTTTGCAAGAGAGGAAACATTTTTCTCTTGTTCAATGAGTGTTAAACCTCAATGGGTACAATAGTTTAATATTTAATTAAAAGTTATATGTAATGTGATTTATTCAATATATAAATCATAAGTAGATCAGTTGCATTTCCTGCACATTTTCTTATTTCTGATGGAGGAACCAGAGCATTTACTGTGCATTTATCGTTTTTGAGGTAAAAACTGCCCAATTTATCGTGATATTGACTGAGTTCATATCGCCCAGCCCTAACTGAACATAGTTGTAAGTCTTCTCTGGATGGAGTATAACCTCTCACATCAGGATGTTGTGGTTGATGGGGTATTGTTTCGATTGACAGGAGAAATTTTAATATTTTTTCCTTGTTTTTTTTTTTTTTTTTTTTTTTTTTTTTTTTTTTTTTTTTTTTTTTTTTTTTTTTTACTCGTGAGTTTCCTGTCAAGGTGAGTATGATCCATTCTGATCACTATCCTTGTTCTAAAAGTATTTATGGTTTACATTCTTTACACTGGGCAAGTTTAATGGATGGAGGAGGATCTGGCCTCTGCTGAGTAAGAAGAGACCAGCATATGGCAAAGTGGATACTCTTAGTCATCTCTTTGTCCTCCCTGCAGTAGACTCATAGTCTCTGCAGTTTAATTTTAGCACACTAGACAAAAGCTTTATCTGTAGTGCAAGATATAATAGAATGCTCTCTATAAGGGAGAATTATCTGGAGAGGGCAAACATCCAGATTGTTAAACAGATTTTTAAGGATTCTGCATTTGCTTTTGAAAAAGACATGATACTTTCCAGCTGTATTGATTGATATGGAAATAAAATTTGGATTGGGAAAAATTTGTTTTCTATCAGATGATGGAATGCTTTTTTTTTCTTGGTGAATTTTCTATATCTTGGTCTAAATCCATGTACAAAACAGTACAGTACTTTTTTGGGGGGTTTCAATGCAGTTCAAAAGTGGCAGTGTTGTAATTGGGAATCATTAAAATGTATTTTAATGATCATTGCTCTGTATTTTCTTTTATATCCTTAGGTGGCCTGACAAATGGCAGTGGGCGTTTCATTTCTGCTGCTCCAGGAGCCGAGGCCAAATATCGCAGTGCTGGTGGCACTTCTAGTCTGTTCAGTTCCAGCAGCCAGCTCTTCCCGCCCTCCCGGCCACGCTACAGCCGCTCTGACGTCATGCCTTCTGGACGCAGCCGCCTGCTCGAAGATTTTAGGAACAACCGTTTCCCCAACCTCCAGCTACGTGACCTACCGGGCCACATGGTGGAGTTCTCTCAGGACCAGCATGGATCCAGGTGACTGACTGAAACGTGAAGTTAGACTCACGTTTTCTTCTCAGCAAAACAAGAAAATGTTTTTAGATGAGAGGTGTTGATTTAATATCTGATTTATTATTGCTTTTTCTAGATTCATCCAACAGAAGCTGGAGAGGGCTACACCTGCTGAGAGGCAGATGGTGTTTGGAGAAATTCTGCAAGCGGCGTATCAACTGATGACTGACGTTTTTGGGAATTACGTCATCCAAAAGTTCTTTGAGGTTTGAAAACCTTCTTGGATGTTTCCCTTTATTATCAGCTCTCATTATTAGGTCTCATACATATTTTTTTTTTGATTATTTTTTATTTTATACAGTTTGGAAGTGCAGACCAAAAGCTGGCTTTGGCAACACGCATTCGCGGGCACGTCCTCCCCCTGGCTTTGCAGATGTACGGCTGCAGGGTCATTCAGAAAGCTTTGGAGTCCATTTCCTCAGAGCAGCAGGTAATTGTAAGTGAGCTTTTAATCTTCTAACAGTTTATAAATTTGATATCTTTATCAGTCAAACTTTTATTTTAATAAAATCTTAACAGCTGCTCTTTTCTCATTTGTAATTGTTTTTCCCCAGAGTGACATTGTACGAGAGTTGGATGGGCACGTACTGAAGTGTGTCAAAGACCAGAATGGGAACCATGTGGTGCAGAAATGCATCGAATGTGTCCAGCCTCAGGCTCTGCAGTTCATTATTGACGCCTTTCAGGGACAGGTAGGTTTATTGCTGTTATTTTATTATTTTCCGTCATATTTAATTTTATTTTTTAGAATCAGTATCACAGTATCACGTGTAGCCTGGTCCTGGACATTCCAGGGGGCTTTACCATATTAACAGGAGAAGCGGCGTAAGTGAATTTATACAATGTCGTCAGACAACATGCAGTAATTTCTAAATGTTTTAAATCAGGTTCGGTCTTCTTGCCTGAATTGTTGTAGTGGCCTTGTTAGCCAAATAAAATGTTAGGATGTTCCTCTCTCCGTTTCACATTCAATACAAATATCCGTTTTGCTTCTGTAAATTTTTTTTCTATTGTTTTTGGAGTTCTGTTTGAAATTACAATATACTACGTAATTACTTGATTTAAACAAGTATTTTTAGATTGTGACTGTTTTGACTATTTTATTAAAATCATAATTTTTATTCGTTGAAACAATGACTCAGCCCCTGCTAGGTACCGTAAACTATTTCAAATCTTTGCCACACCTATAAACACTTGGATTAAGTATGAGGGTTAAGATGAGGTGTATCTTAGCTCTTAAGTTGTTAAAGTCTAGCAAAAACATTGGTCTTTAGCTATTCCTCAAATTTTAGTATAAATTATGATACATTTTGTATTTTTTCCCTTATTTTGCAGGTTTTTGTGCTTTCTACTCACCCCTACGGCTGCCGAGTAATCCAAAGGATTTTGGAGCACTGCACTCAGGAGCAAACGCTGCCCATCTTGGAGGAGCTGCATCAGCACTCTGAACAGCTTGGCCAGGTGAGCCCTTTCAGCTCCTAGTTTCCAAATCACTCTCAGTAGATGTAAGATTTGTTTTCGAGGTATGAACATCAGATGTGTCTGGTGGTCCTTGCATGTCTCCATCATGTTTGAACATTTCACTGTCATCGTGGTTTAATACGTGTAAAGATAAATGTAATTGAACTGTTAGCTGTCATGACATCTGATTGTGATTATTTAAACATCCACCCTGCCCCCTCACTTATTATTCCATCTAGAAATATCAAGGCGTTTCATTGGAGATGACACCCAAAACATATTATACAGTGTCCCGTGATGCACTGTTCAAGGTCAGCAATTTGCCTCTCTTGCGGATGTCCCCATTCTCCTCTCCCGTTTCCTCCTTTTTATATCTTCTAAAAAGATGTTAACATTTAGTTATCAAATTCTCCACTTATACATACCTCTTTTAACCCATTGAACAGCTTTTTTTCCTTCTTTTGCTTTCTCCTTTCTTGCTCACGTGCCTATCTCCCGTATTTTTGCCTACTGCACATTCTGATCAATCTGTTTTCTTTGTTTTGGTTTGCTGAAATTATTATAGTTTTGTTTATATTTCTATATAAATTAAGCCACTCCATGAAAAAAAAAAAAAACAACTCAAAATTATCAAAAAGCAGCACAAAGCATGTTTAAACAGATTGATCTGCAGATGAATGTCAGGGCAAACACTAGAAAATCAAGGTGGAGACTACTGTGGCTTCCCAACAAATTACTGCATTGATAATACTGGTAATTGAGTATTTGTTTATTGCTACGTGAGGGTGAGTTTTGTCTCCATCTTGTCACTAAAATCACACCCATAACTGTCTATCACCTATTTCTGAAGGGGCAAAGATGCTACTGGTTGCATAGTCTGGTCGGCAAAACTCTAAACCAGCAGCATCTATTTTGTCTGACCTTCCGCAGTGATGACGTTAGGGTATTTGATGTAATACAAATGGGGGTGTCACTCATTCGTCAGCCTGTTGTTGTAGACATGCATGATTGTTTCTCACCAGTTGAGACCAGTGGTGAATTTTTATTTATTTATTTTTTTGCATGGATATCAATCAAATGAAATGGTTTCTCACAGATTTTATTTTATTTTATTTTATTTTTTTTGGAAAGTGCTGTTTAAACCTGCATTGCTTGTGCCTACTTTCTGGTGCCTCCTGCAGGATCAGTATGGTAACTACGTCATTCAGCATGTCTTGGAGCATGGCAGACCAGAAGATAAGAGCAAGATAGTGGCAGAAGTCCGTGGAAAGGTTTTGGTCCTGAGCCAACATAAGTTTGCAAGGTATGGTTGGACTGCTGCTTTATGTACTGGGTGATTCACTCACCAGATTTCCGCTCTGAGTGGTCTGATTTAAACCTTATTTGTTAAATTTACAGTAATACTTAATAGGTTTTATTATTTAAAAAGTGAATACTTTTAACACACGTAGGTTAGTGTTGTAATTTATCTTTGATTTACTTGGATAGCTAATAATTGGTTGTGTAGTTTTTTTAACGTACCACAGACTTTTTATTTAGCCCATGTTACAAAATTGATAGTAATATTCACCTAAATGTTAAAATTTAATCACGTTCTTAAATAAAACAGTACATAGATTACATCCCTAGGCCTTCGGTGGATAAGAAGGGCATAAGAGCATTTGAAATAATCCAGAGCTGGATGGTCTCCAGGATGCACAAAGCGATAAAGCATGAGTTTCAGTTTGTGTAAAAAAAAAAAAAAGCCTGCTGTGGTTTGATTGAGATGGTTAATTACAGTGGTTTCGACATATAACTGTTGGGTGGAACCTAGTAGCAGTAATGGCAGCTTATCAGAGCTATGTGGCCTGATCACACAGGCTTAGTCATCAGAATTCCCAAAAGACTGGACACACTCAGCAACAGCCAATTTCTCCACCCTGCTCACAAGTTTCATTACTAAAGAGAAGTTTTAAAACTGTTCCCTTTTTTTTTTTTCTATCACTTTCCCCACTTTGCTTACTTAATTTGCTAGCTTAGCCCAGTCATATTTCCTTTGTTCTACTTTTATGTTGGGATGGGCAGTTCAACAGTCTCTCAGGGTAGAAAAAAAATCTGATTATTCTGCTTGATAAACCAGCTGTTTCCTTCTGGGGCTCTACAGGTTGCTATCTCTTTCTGCTGGGGGGGCATATGTGTTAAGCTGATTGTGACTCTGCGTCAAAAATGTCATTATGCAGAGGTTTTACTCACTGAAAATCACTGTAATGGCATAAATTTTGTGTAATTTCTACAGCCCATCATGCTCAAATGTGCTGCTGAGAATACTGTATAAGCAGAACTCTTGGACATAAACATGGGTACGCGTTGCCTTCTGGGGTATGATTCAGACGTGTAGAGGTGACCACGCCTCATAAATGTACTTAGCCTGATGTTCCGAATAACATTTTGCAATTTAAGGCCTTGATGCTGTCAAATTAGTCTTTGGACTCTAGTTAAACTGAAGACGAGAAAAAAAAAAAAGATTAGTCTTGTTCTAAGAGCTGCAGTATAAATCTGCTTTTAGTTCCATCTACGTGTACTAGAGGAGATCTGTCAGACTTCTGCACTTGTTTAGCATTTGTACAGAAACTCCACTGGTTATGAGGAAATGTATGTGATGCATGTAGGGTAGGATGAAGGACAGCAGGAAGAACTCATTATGCAGGCGAGTATAAAGTATTGCATCAGCATCAATTGATTGATTTATGACCATATAGATGCATGAAAATGTAGTTTAACAGAATTTGAACCAGATTAACTTAAAACTTAAGGGTTGTTGACCTTAAATGCAAACTATATACTTGGTGCTTTAAGT
This sequence comes from Cyprinodon variegatus, assembly GCF_000732505.1. Taxonomy (NCBI): domain Eukaryota; kingdom Metazoa; phylum Chordata; class Actinopteri; order Cyprinodontiformes; family Cyprinodontidae; genus Cyprinodon; species Cyprinodon variegatus. Next base: position 64,176 of record NW_015150491.1, read on the forward strand.
GGGTTCTTTCAGTACATGGCATGTTTTAGAATCTGTATACTCCAGTTTATGGTTGTTGTTTGATTACTAAAATAGTTTTTCTGTAAATTATTAATTACAACTTTTACTATTAATCGTTTTAGCTCTAGTTTATAAGCACAGATGGAACGTGCTTCTAACCATCTTGGAGATTCTAAATTGCAAATGTGTGTAACGGCATCTCATGTGTTCTCAGTAATGTCGTGGAGAAGTGTGTTATCCACTCCTCGCGTGCTGAGCGGGCTCTACTAATAGACGAAGTGTGCTGCCAGAAGGACGGACCCCACAGCGCCCTATACACGATGATGAAGGACCAGTATGCCAACTATGTTGTGCAGAGAATGATAGACATGGCAGAACCTGCTCAACGGAAAATCATCATGCACAAGGTGAGCAGAACAAAACTCAACAGTTTATTTTTTCCCCCCTCTGGAGTACCTGTTTATTTATGGAAGTCTAACTTCCAAAACCTTAGATCTAAAAGATATTAGATATCCTTAATTCTTGAGAGGAAAAAACAGCTATTCTACGGCCCTGCAGTTCTATTTCATCTGTACTGACTACCTGAGGCCGTCGAACACAGGGGGTCAGATGGGATGAAATGGAATGAAAGTTGTCTGTAACTACGATTCTATGAATCCCGTTTGACCGCTGGAGATTCTGTCACTCAGAATAAATTCTTCTGCAAGAAGATTTTAGGAACAGAGCCCTGGATGATGCTAGCATTAGCTTATGAGTGGTCATTCAGGGTATCATAGGTGTGACTCTGCATAATTACTCTGTGTATGCAAAGGGAACATTCAGTGCTTTCAGTACTGCCCTCTGGTGGTCATCCAGGATTCATAGAACCGTAGGTACAAACATAACTTTTTTTTTTATCACTTTGTCCTGTTGACCTCTTGTATTATTTTCTAATGAATTGCTGCCAGAGCTAATGCAGAAGGGAAAAGAGGTAGCTTAACACATTCATGCACGGTACTCAAACACGGCTTAGTACTTGCTCTGCTCTAACATTGATTAAATGTTTAAATTCTGAAATTTTCCAGTTTCCAAAAAAAATAAATAAAGATAAAAGATGTGGATTAAGAGCAAACAGTATTACAAAATTAAAACAGAAATGGTAGCCCTGCAAAAAAAGTCTCTGTGTTAAAGGCCAAGGATGACAAGAAAGGAGGGAAGCTCTAAATGGGGGTGGTCCGATCATTCGGCCAATTTATTAGCCTCAATTTTCTTAATTTCGGGAATTTATTTATTTTATATATGAGAGTATTTTCATATGTTTTTATCATTTCACAATTACCTATCAATGCCCTTCAGTAAGAGAAGCTTGAAATATTTAAGGGTTTTTTGTGATCTTTAAAACAATTGACAGTATCAGTTATTTAAAAAATCTGTATCAGTCAAAATCGGAATTAGCATTTTAGGTTTTTTAAAGGTTGGGAAAAAGTGATTGGTCACAGACCTGCAATCGGTGCGCTCTAGTTTTAACTGTCAGTGATGGAGTCTGTCTGATTGGCTGACTTCAAAAGGAAGGAACTGTAAGACAGATGGACTAGAATTAAACTAGAGTTGCACAATACTTCACAATTTCAATTTGGCAAATATTAACATCAGAATATTAATTCAAAGCACCTGTTTTGTTGCAGTTTCTGGTTTATTGTATTTTAAGCCACATAACAGTGTTTCTCTTAATGCAAATAATTTATTTAACCAGCTGGAATGACTATAATTACCCAAATACTTAAGTTCACAAACAGCAGTGAGGAAATTATGATTCCTTAAAAAAAGGACTGAATACAAGACCAGAAACTGTATGATCTGCTTCAGGGGGAGTAAACATGGTAAATATGTGTATGAAATAGTTGTTTTATTCACCCTTTTAAATTATAACAGCAAAATGCTCAGTTGTTATTTGGAATAGCTCTTTTTTTCTCCTGTTGCTATGAACTTTATAGGTTGTTAATTTCAATCTTTGTATATAAATAGGTTTCATTCACTCATTCCCTCTGTCTCCACTCACTCCTCAGATCAGGCCTCACATCGCCACTTTGCGCAAGTACACGTATGGGAAGCACATCCTGGCTAAACTAGAAAAGTACTACATGAAGAGTGGCTCTGAACTCGGCCCCATTGGCGGCCCCACGAACGGACTCATGTAATCGGCACCCCGGGTCCCCTGAAGAAGTGGAGGAGTTTGAAGCCTAAACCCCCTGTTCTGTGAAAGATTGCTCCTTTAGCCATAGGCCTTTTGATACAATTGGTCATCCCTTTTCTTCTGCTGGGGGAGGGGGGCTATTTACCAAAAAAGAAAAACACCTACAACAAAAAGACAAGTCAGTTTAACCTAAGAATGCTGTGACACTGATCCCTGCCACTTTGTCACCCCTGTGCACATTCCCAGTAGGGGCCCCAGGGGCCACACAGTCAGCAGGTTATGTTCTGAATTTTCTTTATTTTCCTGGGTAAAGCACAAGCCCGTTGTTAATGATGTAATCAATATATTTGACTGGTTTTCATATTGTACATTTTGTTTTTTTTACCTTGTAAATTCTCTGTAGAAAAAAAGGAAATGATTACACATTTGCTGAAATTTACAATTCTTACAGTTAACACCAGCAAGTGACTTTAAAAAGCTAAACAATGATTCTTTTAAAACATAATTCTTAATGTTTTTTTTTTGTTTTTTTTTCTAGCCAGATTTGATAATGTCAGCTGTCCTGATGAGCTCTAGGTGATTGAAATTTATATTTGTATAATATCCCATGCACAATAGGAGGGTTCTCACATGCCAAAGCAACTAAATGATTTAGTATTCAAATGGCTCTAATCAGGATGGATTGCAGTGTTGAGCTGCGTGTGCCACAGTCGCCCAGAGGTCAAGACCTTATTCTTCAGCTTGCTGTTGGGGATTGGTGCTTTAGTCTTGGGTTCACGTTCCACTTGTGGCTTTATGTTCTCGCCTCTTAACTTCGTCGGGTGGAACCGGTTTACTCCGCCTCTTGTTCCCAGGACTACAGCTGAGCAAACGCTCGCAGAGTCCTTCTTTTTGTGAGCTGTTCTTCTTTCACTCGTCCAAGATATCTTTTTGAGTTGATGAAAGGTAAAAAGGCTATGACTTGATTGTTTTTTTTTTTTTTTTTAAGAAAAAAAAGTGGAGGCTGAGGTTTGGTTTGTACAGGTTTGATCTTAACTTGACCATATTATCGGGGGCTTTTACGTAGAGGGTAGCAGGGTTGTGGACGGGGAATTGCTTTCGCATGCTGTGACGGGTTTTAATTCTTAAATTAATTTTTTTCTTCCCTGTATAATGTTTTGTATAACATCCGTCTTGTAGTTGGAGATGATCACTGCCCTAGAAAACAGTATATTTATGTACTGAATTATCATCTCTTCCGTAGAAGTAGTTCAGTGATGTATAGCAGCTTTATGTACGAGTAAAATTGTTGCCTATTGGGCGGGACGGGGCGGCTTGTAGTGATGATTTTAAACCCCCACCGTGTGAAGGTCAGAGCAGAGTCCAGAAGCGATGATGCGGCGCTCATCCCATCTTATTCTGGGATGAAATGAACTAGAGGTAGAGATGATTTAAGGAAAGGGATGTTTAAAGAACCTTTTTTTTTTGGTTCTTTTTCTTTTTTAATATATAAATATATATATATATATATATATACATAGTTTTTAATTTTCCATTTGGCTGGGTTTGCAAGTTCAGCTGTGGAGGCCGGTAAAGGCCGTCGAAACTTAAAACAATTCACCTGTAATGCTCGTAGTGATGGCTTCTTTGCTTCTTTGAATTGTAGATTACATGTAGTATATGTGCAGTTAAGTGTAAGATTATTTGTTAAATCAAAAATATGTTTAGCTGTGGTGGTTTTGTTTTTTTTTCCTGACAGGCCTTGCTCTAAATCTGTAGTGATGCTTTTATTTCGTCTGTACAGTTGTACATTTGTAAACGTTAATGCTGTAAATGGGATGTCTTTTACACTTTTTGAGAGGGAGAAAAAAAAAGGCAAGAATTGTGCATTTAGAAATGTGTGTGTATATTCATCACTCCTTTTCCCCTTGGATATAATGTAAACAGTTTTATTTGATCAAGTGATATTTTAAAAGGAAAAAAATATGGCTTTGCAATCTGGCATGATTTATTTTTTGTTTTTTAATCTGTTATGTAAAGGCCAGCCTCTATTTGTACTGAAGCTGTAACATCTGTTAATAGTCTCTAATGTGTGACCGTTTTAAAATGAGAGGAGGAAAAAAAACACACTCTACAAAAATTGAGATTGCATTTTGTCCTCTCTGCTACCGTGCAAACTTCACAAGATATGACGAGAATTATTTTTGTACAGATGAGTGCTGTGTTTTGGAGCAGCCACAACCTTGTAAGCAAAAGCAATGTAAAATATTGTCGATTATATAAATATGAACATATGAGTTTTTGTCACACTGTCAGTCATGTACATTTTCAGGTGGCCTTATGTACATTTCCAGATGTTAGAGGAAGAAAACAAACTCATTTTCTTTTTTTTTTGGGAAGCAGAATTGTGACTATGTATGATTAAATTGTCTTCTAACATTTCATCTGATTGTTGTGGTCTTTCAGTTTTTAAATTGGAGCAGAGTTGTCCAAAGAATAAAGCTCTATGTCCTCGTTTTTGTTTATGAAATTGGCCAAATTTATAAGACCTAAGGTTCTAGATCCCACATCCCCCCAAAAATGTATGACAAATTACATTAAAAAAAAGGTTCAATAATGTATATTCTCAAATAATGACTTTTTTTTAAATGTTTTTTTTTAACCATCATTAGAGTTGGATATCACTGAATTAAGGTTTTAGAAACTCGACAAACAGGTTGTTCGTAGCAGTTTTTGTCTGTTTTGATAACAAACATGATGGTTTTAGTCTTGCTCTCCATCCTTTGGATCATTAAGTTTTAAAAGTTTAGTTAAACGAAAAGCTTTATATCCAAGTTTTTTTTTCTTCTGAACTGAAATATTTCTCTTTAATCCTGCTTTTTTTCTGGCCAAAATTAATCCCTGTAAGAGGAGATTCCATCCACTGTCCTCTCCTGCTGGAAGACATCTTTTCTGTTCATGTTGGCTTGCAGGTCTGATGTCACACCTTATTGAAGTTCCTTCCACCTCATCACCTCACTGCATTAAATCCTGTCATCCAGTGCTATGATCTTCCTCCTCATGCATCTGTGAGGCTGTTGACAGTAATTCTGTGGTTAGATCTAGGGTATTTAGTTCAATGAACTGATCTATTTAAGATTTCCTGTGGTGAAAGTTCCATTTCCCCCCCAGCTAATTATGTTTTGTGGTCACCCAGGGAGCTCATGTATAGTATCTTTGTTTCCTTAAAAAAAAAATTATGCTTTAATTTTCTGTTGCAAGGGGAATATTGTTTTTTAAAAAAAAATACATTTTAAATCGAGCATTTTTCAGTAGTTTAAAATGTAATGATTTCTAGATTAATTTGAAGAAAGTGGTCTTTCAACCTCCTGGAAATCCATTATTACAAGCCCTGAAGCTTTCCCCTACATTTTAACCTCCAATTTTAAGGGTTTAATGGTTGGAAAACTGTTCCTGTAGTTTAAATTTTTTTTTAACAACTTTGCTCCTAGTTTGGATAAAATTAGGGGAAACTTCCATTTCATTTCCATTTTTTTTCCCATTTCAAATATGTCAGTTTTTTTTATTTTTAAAATTTATTTTTGGACACCACTTGGGGAAGAACAATTGTATCAGTGTAACTGGGGGTAAACAATATATTTGCATAGAATATAAGAACTGTATAGCGGTTTTATTTTAGGTAATAACTGAGGACACTTTTTGGATATTTTGCAATAGCTCAAATAACTATGGCTGAAAATTATGAATCAGCATGTTTTAAAGATGCAGGTTTTTAGCATTAATTGGAATAGATTTCTAAATGTGTGATTCATCCATTATGTAATAATTTTATTAAGAATGAAGGCTTATTTCTTTTGGGGTTTTTTTCTTCAGAAAAGTACATTAAATTAGTGCTGAAACAATTATTCGGATTAATCAGTATTAATCAATTATTTAAATAATCGTCAACTAATTTAGTAATTGATTGATCGTTAACTTGAGTATGGAGACTCTAAAATCTGACAGAGAAATCCACCTTGAGCAGTAAATATATGAAAATAGTGCAAAAAATATGTAAAATTCTAGATTTAAAATAAAAAATTTTTTTCCATCTATATATATAATCTATCCAGTTTCACCTGCTTTAATTTAATAAAAAGTCTTCTTTAAGGAACCTTTTGCTGTCCAAAAATAATCAATAGATCATTGGTTTTGCAAAATAGTTTTAGCCCTACAGTAAATATTTCATGTGCAAAGTCTTGCAGGGTGTCTTCAGTGAGCAGAAGTCACCTCCCATCAGGTGGAGCGTGTGATCATTTCCACAGTGGGTGGGGTTTTCAGTAGCTAAACCAGCTGAGGCTGTAGCCAGGTTGCTGTTTATTTCTAGAATCAAAACTCTTCCAAGGAAGGAGGAGGGAGGCGCGGAAAGGAGTCCAGAAAGATGCGCTTATCCCTGGCAGTCTCCGTGTTTCTGGGATTAATCCTTCCATTAAGAGTGTCGGTAAGTCACCTCCTGACTCTAAAGCTCATTAAAGAGAGGAAACCTGATGGTTACCTCCGTCTCATTCTTACCTTTCTCACTTCCTGTTGTTGACCATGAACTTCGAGCCAAAATGTCACGGAGCCTGTTTAAGAAAAAAAAAAAAACATTTTGGGGTTTTAAACTTCCTAACTACACTGAACACGCTCCGATTTTTCACGTCTCACCACAACTTGAGCTGCTTAAAAAATATATATATATATGAAATTTTATATTAAAAGTATATAAATGACAACCCAGCCCGGGTTTTAGCTAAAATTTTTTTTTAAATAAATGATAGAAAATATTATCTTTTTAAATTCATAGACCTTTTTACAGACCACCATAGACTGTTTCATATCATTTTATGCAGCAAAAACTAAAATGCATGGAAGAAAACTCTGCTGTATTTACAAACGCTGATTGTTGTAGGTTTATTGTGGGGCTGGAAAGTGTGTGGCCCCATGTGACATAATGAGGGGGGTTTCCTGGTAAAGAAATGATTTAATCTAAGGTGTGCACCTTTTAAAGATTCCATCAGATGTTCTGACTCAAATATATTTTATTCAGAAATCTCACAAAACTGTTAATCATTTAGTGATCTTTGTTTACTGGTTGCAGGATTGCTGCAAAGTGAAATATGAGCTGTACGATATATTGATATTTATGTTTTTAGAAAATTCAGATCGAAATATTAACTCTTCAAAGTCGTAAAGAAACTTTGGATTCAATGCATTAAGGTTTTCATATGGTTTACTTGTTTTAAAGGATAAATTAGATCCGTCTGAGCTGTTTTTACTGCCTCTTGAAATACAAAGTGCTTCATCAGCAGAGTAAAACACTGCTTGCAGTGCCTTACTTAAAATGGTCTTCTCTCTTCCTCCAAGTTCCTTTTTTTTTATTTAACATTAGTTGTGGGAATCAAGGAAATTGGAGGGCTATTCAAGATCAATAATAGGCATGCATGGTTTATGCATGACTCTTCAAACACCCCAAAAAGTATTGCATTCAAACAGCTTTTTTGTTGTGATATCATGAATTTGCAATAATGGTTTTAGGGTAAATTATTATGCAATTATGCGTTTTTGGGTCTTTTCATTTAACTATAGTTCCCATCTGTCCTTTCTTGAAAAAAGACCAGTATTAGTAATTGATGTCTTTTAAAAAAATTCTTCCCCCTGAGCTGTTGCTCTCTGCAGCCCTTTCAAAGCTAACATGGATCTCAGTGTTTCTTCCCTTCTTGCCCCACTCTTGTCATTTTAAGATGGTTTAAACAATTTGTTCTTCAGTGTTCCTCTGCCTTCATAAGGCAGTTTGTTTTCAAAGATTTCCTTCAGAGAACTGTTGTAATTATATTAACATTAAATTATATATAAATCACTTTTCAGGATATTGGTTTCGAATTTTTTATTTTTTTTTTTTTTGAAAAGAGAATCAGAAAAAAATGTATCTGTGGTTACAGAGGCCCTGAAAGGCAAGAGAGAAAAAAATCTGGAAAAGAAAATTATACATTTTTTTTTCCTGCCCCCAGAGGCAAGGGACACAAAAAAAAAATCTAGAAAAGAAAATTTTGAAGTTTTCATTTTTTATTTTTATTTATTTTTTTCAACTTGCCTTTCTGGGCAGAAAACAAACAAACTTCAAACTTTTCTTTTCTAGATTTTTTCTCCCTTTCCTTTCAGGGCTTCTGTATTATGGTCCCTTTACTGCTTGGGCTTTTTTTTTTGTTTTAATTTTTCTTAGATTTCCAATAAGCTATTTTTAAGTTTTAGCAAATTAGAATTGGTGTTAACAGTTTTGTATTGCATTGTTATTATAAGCACTTAGTGTAGCTCCTCTAGGTTTTTTGTAGACCTGTTTACTGGGTGTGGATATTATGACACAGACTATGAAGTCCTATAATGTTTTACTTATAAATATTTTGCTGTTCTGACTGTTTTACCATCGTTATTTCTGCATTTATCAGATATTTATGGGCCTATAAGGAATAAGGTTTAGACATTAGATTTCTATTTACTGATTTTTTTTTTTTTTGTAAATTAATTCACAAAAGCAAGAAATAAGATAATGGGTTGAGTGACGCAATTATGTGTTGTTATCTGCTCATAAGTCTTTACTGTTGATGACTCCCTCCTTATCGGATTGTCAGGGGAACTTTGTGTTTGGCCCATATATTTATTTCCTTATTGCTTTGTTATCTTCCTTAGAGCCTTGTGTGTTTTAGTGACTGCCATCTATATGCTAAAATTATTTCCTTTTTCTCTATGAATTAGCCTTTTGAACTTCCAGAGGACTTGGAGGCATCAGGATATGACCTGGATGGCTCTGGTTCAGGGGATGATCCAGATCAGGGTATATCTACACATTTCTTTTAAGAACTGCTTTAAAGGACACCTTCTTTTTTTCTAAATATACTCAAAGTATATTTTTGTCCCTTTTTTATTTTTCTTTCTTTGAAAATGAAAAAACTCCAAAGAAGGGACTAACAACAAACCTGACCCAGTTATTATGTCAAACTCTGCAGATGGAAACACAAATTCAGCCAAAGTATGACTCATCTTTAAAATATCCTGCTGTTAACCTGGTATATGATTTATCATGCATATAATATGGGGGATGCTTTCTGTTTTGCTTTAGAGCTCGTCAACTCTGAACCTGGGCAGCTCATACAGGCATGACAAAGACACTGCACCCAATTTTATTGTTATAACAAACAACAAAGGTGCACTGGGAAACAACAAGATTGTTGAAGGTACTGTGGGATACAGGCATTATGCAGGTGATCTAGCTATAAAATGCTAATCTAAATGGAGTTGAGCTGTTTACATTTTTCATCCACAGCTGCCATAGCAGGGGGAATAACAGGAGCAGTATTCGGAGTCTTACTATCGGCGTTCCTAATCTACAAATGGATGAAGAAACACAAAGAAGAATGTATTCTTAGACAGAAGGGTTCAGATGAAGGCAATGGCAAACCCTTCAAGGCAGTAGTCTTTATCTAAATGCCACATCCACAATGGTTTTATATGTGTCAAACACATATAAAACCATTCACATTGCTGTGAATGAATTTTGTCACAGGAATAAAGGGTTGTTTGTTTCATGCACTTAATCCACGTGTAAGGTGCTTCCCTAAAGTAATCACACTCCTTGTTTTAGCACTTTGCCAGGTGGCACTATGAAATAATGTTTAGTATCCACCACCCCTGAGCCTTGAGAAGTTCAGAAATCCAGAACTGAGCATCACAGAGACACAGAGGGCAGACAGTCACGCACACTCACACCTAATGGTGAAAGATTTAAACTCCATGTTGGAAGAGTCCATGTCTGTATTCAAACCTTCATGCTGCCAGTCTTATCTTAACATGCATTCTTGGCAATAGTTAACCTGTTTGACAAGAAAAAGCCTGATCTCTGATTTAGTTACCATTGGGTTGTTCTCCTCTTAGATTAAGATCCTTCATCCTCGGTTACCCAGTTGGGTTGGGAAACCAGATCTAAGCAGGGCCCTGGTGCTTTCAAATGTTAGTAATAATTAATTCCTTAAAAATAGAGCCTAAATTCCATTAAAGGACTAAGATGTTTGTGCTGCAAAGGAATCGCAGAGGTCTACTGATCTGTCCTTTGAAATTGTTGGTTGGGTTTTTGCTCTGATATATATATATATATATATATATATTTTTTTTTTTTGATCTGTCAGACATTTTAGGTAATTCTTTTCCAAATAATTACATTTTGCAATGATCCACTCTAATCAAGTTGCAAAAACATTCCAGGAATAACAATAGTAGTCTAGATTGTCCTGTCAAAGGCTCTCAATACCATTGGCCTTTTGTTTGTTTTTTTTTTGTTTTTTTTTTAAATAAAACAACTTGTTTTTAGAATCAGACTAATATAATCAAATGAATAAACATATAAGGGTGTGAATACTTCTGGGGGCATTATCTATTGTTATATATGTAATAAAACTAAACGTTTTATTGAAGAACCTCATTTTGCCTGTGTATTTAAGGAATATGTTTTACTCTGTTGTCTGTGGTGGCTGACAATGATTTAAATATTTTTTTCCGGTAATCTAGAAGAATAATAATCAGAAACTAAGCTGGAAGTTATTTGTTAAAGTCTTTGACCTAATTTACCATAATGAATTCTGTTAAATATAGACCTTAATAATTTGACACAAGATGCACTAATTGCCTTACTGGTCAGTAGCAGTTACTGTTGTTTGTTTTTCATTTATTGTGAAAGTAGGAACAAATCTGGGAATTTTCTTTTTTTTTTTTCCTGCGGCAGCTTATACATCTTTTCAGCACCTTCTTTGGTTTTTAACATAGTATGATCCACATATATTTGTGTAATTATACCAGAATGTTAATGTTATTATTCCACATCTTGGATTTGTGTGGTTTTCTTTTTTTGTTGGCTTTCTATCATTTACACAACAATGTATTGAAGTTGGTCAGAACTGGTGGCTGTTGATGTATTTCAGGTAAAGATTTGTCTCTCGGCAGATTCAGTCACGCAAAGGCAGTGACAAAATATTCTCCATAATTTTTTTATTTTACCTAATAATCCAGAAGAAATCAATAAAACATTCAACACAACTGTTTGTTTGGTTTTGTTTTTATTTTTTTCTCAGTTGCTTCTTCTCTTGTGTGTGAGATTTAATTAAAATGTGTGTCAAGATATATTTTTTTTAAATACTTGATATTTGAAAAAATTCAAGAGTTCTTCCATAATAAGACCCATGATGACTTTTTTTCCTCCCACTGTATTTGAGTGTGCACCTAAACAAATATGGAGCAAGTCATGCCATGTTAATTTATATTTTAGATGCAATGGTGATTGGTAGCTTGAGTTAGAACCTTTAAAGGTTGAAGGTATTTTTCTGGTCCTTGAATTCAAAAGTGGATTCTTCTGGAAATGTTTCGGTCCAATAACTGAATTTAGGAAAGATGCATAGTAAGTATCTCTAAGACTCAAAAAAGGCAAGCAGAACTGTTTCTTAGTACAAAATTTGACATTTGTATGAATAGCTGGCTAATAAATTCTATCGTTGAAAATGTCATTTAGTTTCACTAACTTTATTCATTAGGGAGCACACATTTAGATCACCTACACACCGATTTATGTTTTCAAGCCATTGTATCTGTTAATCGTGTTTTTTTTTTGCGTTGCTTATAGCAATTAAAGGCATGCCACTTAGAATGGCATTAGAAAAAATCCACAAATTTTTTTTGTAAATGTTGAATGTGGATTTTAGAGTAGTTATGACAAAATACTAATTTGAAATTCTATCTATCATACATCTATCCGTCCTGTGGATACAGTATTTCCAGCAAATAGATAAAGAGACAATATCTGCAGTATAACCTGAAGTAGGACCATGTTATGGATGTTCCATCAATGTACAATCAATTCAGTTTGTTTATATGGTGCTGATTCACAACCAAAGTCATATGTAGATGCTTAATAGAGACAATCCAATCAAATCATCCAGCTTGGTTAAAAGTTTTCTATCTAAGGAAACCCCGCAGATTGCATTGACTCGTTGGCTTTGCAGGGTTCACTTCTCTTGGATTAGCATGTAGCAACAGTAGATATTCACTTGCATTATGATTTATTATTATAACCTTGACTGCAGCAATCCCCCACACAGAGCATATATGCAGGGACATTGGGGAGGAAAAACTCTCCATGAAGTGGAAGAAACCTCCAGCAAAACCAGGCTCAATGTGAGTGGCCCTCTGCCAAGGTCAACTGGGAGTTCAAGAAGACAGAGGCACACACAAAAAAAGCAACACAGAAGCATTGATCCATCTTTTCTGTGTTTGAAAAGGTAATTCCACAGGTAGCTCAGTTTAGGAAAAGAAATGGTTAAACAAGCAGATGATCTATGAGCTGGTAAGTTGTAATGCAGCATTAGCTGCATTTGTAGATTGCATCAAGCAGCCACCGTGGGTCTTAAATTGAGATCCATATACACCAAACCTGATTTCAGTCATTTTTAGAAACAAGAATATACTACACAACATCAAATCTTTGGTGATTTGTGTTTTCAACTTACACCATATACTTGCAAGCTTGATGCTAATATTTGGATAAACAGCATTTTGCAATGTGCTGAGAAATCTGTTCTTTTTGAAGCAATCACAAAGCTTCTGGCATCATGCTAGTCATATTTTGACCATTCTTACCAAATAATAATACAACTCATAGCAGCTTGTTTGTTTTCTGACAAAATCCATTAAGAATTTCCTAAGTATTTGTCAAAAAGGACTGAAGTTAAGTCCATTCTAGAGGATTAATGCTAACCTATTGTATTAATCCAAGACCAGTTTTGAAGTGCATGCAAAGCATCACAAGATGAAATCAGAGTTTTACAAATGAACAATTAAAAATTCGTTAATGTTTTATGATGTAGATTTTGGTGCAGATTTAATTTTTTGTTGGTAGTTGTTAAAATTTGGACAGATAAACAATGAGACAAGGATCCCAAAATCAACCAGGATTGGTCTTAAAAACAAACAAAAAGAATTTGCGCATATTTTTAGACAGTTCAGCTATGTGCTCTTAAATTATTGCCAGTCTTTTAAAATACATGTAATGATACTGTATTTTGTTTTAACTGATGAGCATTGCTGTGTATTAAAAGGCATGTTTTATGTAATCAAAATCCCCATAAATGTAGCTTGTTTTGTAAACTCAAATGTCTGCAAATATCTGTTGACACCTATCCCCATATAAATAAACTAGTATATGAAACACAATGGGTTTTTTTTTTTAGAAAAAAAGAACTGAAAAATTTAACTTTAGAAATGGCTCCAATGGGACTCTTATTACAATGTTATGTTTTATCTAAAAGCTAGGCCTATGCCTGGATACCAGCTAACGTGAATAAACTCTATCACATTTGATTAGAAGAGAGGTCAATTATCTTGTCATAACCTTCTCAAGCATTATATAAGAGATTTTTTTTTAATCATCCTTATTCCTAATATTATTTGCAATTTCCTAAGGTTAAGTAACCCAAATAAATGTGTGGATTGTACATTGTGTAAATTGGCAGAATTAAGGAAAAATTCAGCATATATTTCATTTATTTTAATTGCTGAAAGGGTTAGTTGTATTACCAAGCTATGCGCAGTAAAGAACTAATATCAGGAAGAACTAATATCCACAAATCAAAATGGCATTCACATTAATGATGACAGTGTGAAAACATTTTATTTACTGTAATAAAAACTAATTTGGTGCTCTGGTATGTATGCACAGTTTCTCCTTTTTTATCTTACAGCCATACATATTGATTTTGTTTTTTTAATGAATTACAATTAAACTATCTTTTTAATGCATTTTTTGTTTGTCTTGCAAATGAAAAAAAATGAGTGCATGGGAAATCATTAGTCTATTTTATTAATATGTAAAACATACATTAGAGCTATTAAAACCACTAACAACATCTAAAGTCTTTTATTAGGATCCGAATAAACTATTGATTAACTACAATGAAAAGGTGAAGGTTGGGGCTGTTTGTGATGTTTTATTTCTTTTTTTAATGATTTAGTCCGTTCTGTTTTCGTTTCTTAATTTGTTTTAGATTTTATTTTAAATCCAATGTTTTCTTGTTTTGTTTCTTCAGTTTAAAAATTATTTTTAGATTTGTGTTTTCCATGTTTGGGAAATCCTTCGTTGCCATTGGTTAGTAAACATGCCAATCAAATCTGTTGGCTCCGCCCAGTACTCTTGACAGAGCGTTTGTTTTCATCCACCGTGTGCGCAGGTCGTCGAGGGAAGAGGTGGGCGTTTTTACACGGTCGCTCGCTGGGTGTTGATACTGAGAAGAATTTTTTCCGACGTCTCCTGCCAGCTTTACAGATGTTTCTCCCTACGCTCGTAGAGGACATGCATCATTTTAAGCCAAGCCGTGATAGACTGTACACCACCCGGTGCTGCGGGTGTTGCCATGTTCGAACCGGGACCATCATCCTGGGAACATGGTATATGGTGCGTAAGATGATTCTAGATAACGGTCAATACGCCAGCGTTAGCCTGCGTCGTTCGCTTGTTAAGTTTGCATAATTGAGGAGTTACATAACCGTTACAGTTTATATTTGGTTATTGTTGGGCTATGATTGTTTTTCTTTCGTCCTGTTTTCTTAAAAGAATGCTAGGCTCCACGGCCGACCGTTAATAAATCTGGTTTATATCGAAGCGATGCTAACAAGATGCTAAGGTTAGCTATAGCTAGCTAACTTATTTGGTGTGTCTCTTGGCTCCGTCAGCGCATGCAAGTTTTGGAGAGGAAATTGACAAATTATGTCCTTTTCAGACTTTTTATAAAACTTCAAGTGTCAAAACTTTGACATTGGAATCTATTAACTCAAAATTTAGCTAACTTCTGCATAACGATTGTCCGATGATAAGAATGCGCTGCCACACACACACATACACAAAAAGACAGCTGTGCAGTGCAACATCTCTGAGTTCCGCATTATTTATGTTTATGTACAAAACTAAAATGGAAAGTTTTCGCCATTAAAATAATGTTATCTGTTCACCTCTTGTTATTGTCCTCTACAGGAAACTTTTAGCTTGTTTTCATACATTTATTAGTTCATCCACAGTTTTGGAAAGGTATATAATTTGCCTTTAGTATTTCCAGGGTCAATAAGTACATTAATAATAAAGTAGAATAAAGGAAAACTTTATTTATTTGAAGGATTCCTTCCCGATCCTAGTGTTGAACGGTTGCATTCTTGCACCTATCTGCCTAGTATTTGCCCATCATCTGTCCATTCCTTTCTTTATCTTTTAACCCTACTATCATTTGTCCCTTCAAAAATACTTTTAAAACTGCCTTGGCTAACTATTGGACTGGAGGTTTTGTTTGCATATATATATATATATATATATACATAACATATATATATATATTTTTTTAGAGAGGAAATTTAACTTATCAGTACTTTTTTTCCTCTCCATACTTGGTCCGCATCTTAGACTTTATACAACTTTTAAAGGGAACTCAACTTTATCACTATTTAGGTTTAGTGCAACTCTGGTGTGATTCCCTGCTTACCTTTATACAGGTGGTTAACCTGTTGATGGGGATTCTGCTGACGGTGGCCGTGACGCA
The DNA here is from genome assembly GCF_000732505.1 of Cyprinodon variegatus. Classification (NCBI taxonomy): domain Eukaryota; kingdom Metazoa; phylum Chordata; class Actinopteri; order Cyprinodontiformes; family Cyprinodontidae; genus Cyprinodon; species Cyprinodon variegatus. The sequence continues at coordinate 79,965 of NW_015150491.1, forward strand.
CCCAGAGAACGTACCAACCATCGATTTGCAGTATGAGGTCATCGACCATTACTTTGCTTCCGATCGGATGTCTGGTAAGATGAAAAAAAGAATAATTGTCTTACAAAAATTTTTACTATAAATATTTTATGTCTTTTTGTGTAGAAATATCTGTAAACCCATAGTGAAAACAATACTGTTTAAATATGGGGTAAGTTCCTTTGAATTTTTAAATGAAAAAAGAATTGAAACTTTATTTATGAAACCTTCGCTGAAGCATAGAGCCATTAAGCAGATCAGCCAAGTTTTTCTCAACTCTTTCCACTGAAGTGTAGAGCCAAGTCCCAAGTTAAGGTATGAAAATTCAGAGTCCTGCAAGTGACCAGTCAAGGTATTGCCCTAAGTGTTTGTCAGATTAACCTGCTGGAAGTGAACTTGAATATAATCTGGAAATTAGCACCGGTGATTCTTTATACAGAAAATATAAACCAAAATAACCAAAACTGTATTTTCTAAAGTAGTTTTTGAAAAAGAAAATATCATTAATACTATCAAAAGACTGGATTTATAAACAAAATATATTTTAACCAAATGCAGTTGTTGAAACCTGCCTTTTAAGTGTGTACATGAACATCAAACATGCTGTTATCTTTCGTTAGGATGCTCTGAATCCATGTTGTTTTGAATCAAAGGTCATAGATCTGTAGAACTAGTGGTTTTCCAGATTACATTATTGATTCAGGAACATAAAGGTTCTTAGTGTTATATAGCAAACATTGGTTCCTTTATTGCTTCTAATTAATATTTTATTTTCAAAGTTTAAATTTCAGAAGGGAGTTTGACATTGTTGCCTCTCTTTTGTTTATTAGTCCATATCTTTTCCAAACTCTTTTTGGTTTTTGATCACCTTGTAGTGTGTACAAGCAAACAAATTCTATGTAACAGTTCTGTATTTTGTTAAATATCGGGATCTGGAGAATTTACTTGAACAGGCTAAAAATGTCTGATAACTGACATTAAAAACATTAAGTCATTTTTCAAATTTCAATGGGTATGTGAAATCTGATTATCATGGAATCCAATAGTTAAACTTTGTTAAAACAAAATAATTAAGACAAAAAATTTTTTTTTTTCAAAGGAACCCATATGCAGAAAGAGAAAATATTGGATTGCAGTGTGAAGCCTTGCATTGTTCCATCGATGGGGTCTCACTTTTTTCCTTTGGATTTTCCAGAAATACAGGATAATTTTGTCCAGCTTTGCCTGAAATCCCTGTAAACATTTTTTTTTAATGGATTTCTTACATTTAAACACAGTAACAGTTTTCTTTTCTTATATATATTCTGAGTTTATTCTTACAGTAGCTTCAAATGATGAGCTCCAGTAGACTTTGTTTTTATTTTCCTAAGCTATAAGCAGTGTCAGACAGGCTCAGGCTGATGTACAGATTATTTTGCCCAAGCTACAGATTAGCAAAGAGCTCATCCAGACTGCATTGCTGCAGCAGCTCTGGCACAAGCAGCCCCAGTGCAAGAGTTAACAAAGTGAAAGGATAAGTGATGAGAGAGAAGAGGATATGAAAGGTAGACCATTTAATTATCTCAGGTCGTTTCCTTCATATTCACTTAATCTGATGAACGCAATCGACATAATGCTCCCCGGAGCCTCCCATTTAAAACTGAGAGATGGCCTTATCAGCGTATGCAAATCCCAGCTGCCTCTTTAGAGCAAAGGCAAATATGCATTTTGCATCGACTTGTGACCTCTACTATGCATTAGAGCTATAGGGTTACCAGGACTTACCGACTGTATCTCTTTCTCTTTTGCAGAAAATGCCTGTGTGGGATTTGCCATCTCCCTGCTGATGCTCACCATCAGTGCCATGATGGTGTATGGAGCCATCACTGTAAGCTGGGGGTAGATTTTAAACTTTATTAGGGGTTATCAGGAGACAATGTAATCTTAAAATACACTAATGGAAAATGTGTAGCTTTAGAGTGTTTAAAAAGTAGCATCATGTCTGAGAAATAAGATGCAATATAGCTTTTTAAACTGGAGTTAGAATGGGTTGTTATGATGGCTTGTACCACAGCATGCTTGTGTTTTCACTGCGTGTTATGTTTACCTCACAGGCCAGCTTGATGGCAACAAGAGCGACAGGTTTGATAGCTTTGTCACATGAACCTTCATTAAACTGCTAGCTGTGACTGCACAGTTAAAGTATGACTCATGACGGCTCGCTGCGATCATGAGGCCTGTCTGTCTAAAGGTCACACTTCAGCTGTGCTCTGACAACTTTCCAATAAAGTGCATTAGAAACCCTTTTAGTTTAGAGTGGCATCCATATCCAGATTTAAAGATATGAGGACTATACAGTGGCTTGAAAAAGTATTCACACCCTTGAACTTTTCTACATTTTGTCACTGAACAACCACAAGCAATAGGTTTAAATGGATTTTATGTGAAAGCTGACAAAGTGGTATCACATTGTGAGGAAGGTTATACACTATTTTTATCTCAAATAGGAAAATAGGATTGTGCAGCCACCTTTTGCTTTAATTATAGTCCAAGTCTTTTAGGGCATGTCTCTATCTGCTTTGCAGGTCTAGTGACTGATTTTTTTTCTGAATTGATTCTGCCATAGTTAGCCAGTCACAGGTGGGGACGACTCAGAGTACGGGCAGTGGAGCCAGAACTTTGTGGTCTGGTGCCAGCAGAACCACCTTCTGATTAATGCAGGGAAAAACAAGGAGCTAGTGTTGGGCTTCCACAGAAGCAGGTCCTCCCCACTGACACTGGTGAACATCCAGGGAAGGGACATTGAGATAGTGGACTCTAAGTACCTAGGTGTTCACCTAAATAACAAACAAAAAAGCTAAACTATAATAAAACTGGACTGGACTCGCAACACGGGGGCTCTGAATAAGAAAGGTCAGAGCAGACTCTTCCTGCTGAGAAGATTGAGGTCTTTTGGAGTACAGGGGGCGCTTCTAAAGACCTTCTCTGACTCTGAGGTGGCCTCAGCCATCTTCTATGGAGCTGTCTGTTGCAGTAGGTTATCTGTAGCTGAGAGAAAGCGGCTGGATAAGCTGATCAGGAAGGCTAACTAAATTAACATCCCTGTTGGATAATGTCTCCCACCCCATGCATGAAGCTGTTGCAGAACTGCAGAGCTCCTTCAGTGACAGACTGCTGCATCCTAAATGCACCAGGGAGCGTCATCACAGATCCTTCCTCCCAGCAGCTGTAAGACTTTATAACCACCACTGTTCCCAACAACCTTAATAAATTGTTACATTCATGCTGATTTTGCACAGTTTTTTTTTTAAATCTTAGTCAGTTAAATAACATGCTGCTGTCATTTTGCACATCTCTGATGTTGCTGCTATTTTCAAATGTCCATTTCTGTAGAAATGTCCATAGCTGTACATTAGTTATTTTTCTATAATCTTTAGCTGCTGTAACACCAGAATTTCCCCATTGTGGAACAATAAAGAAAATTTCTATTCTAATCTTTTTAGCATTCTTTGTTTAAACAGCTCAAGTTCAGTAAGATTAGATTCATGCTTGCTGTGTCTCCAACATGGCTTCTGGCGAACTGCAAACTGGACTTTGTGTTGGTCTGTAACATAAGATTCCAAAAAAATATACTTGCTTTTTGTTGTCAGTTGAAAAACTGTGGAGAAGGTCAAGTGATATGAATATTTTTGTAAACCACTGTAATGTTAGTTTGAGTGATTGGGGGGGGGGCTTCATTCCCAGCCCAAGTGTTATTAGTTTAAGTTTGGATTAAAACCAGACTTGCTTAGTCCATAAAGGAAGAACCACCAAGCTTGTTTTAATGGTATCTCTTCCAACATCATATAAACCTAACATGCATTCACCTTTTAAAATATTACAAATGATAAAGAAAAAAAAAAAGGTTTGGGAATTGAATAGAATATACATCTACATGTATTTGTTCATTGTAAGAATCAGATTATACAATGTGTTTAGAAGTTGGATGAAAATGAGCTCTGTGGTTCTTCTAATTCCTATAGTTATCTGTCCAGATTTCTGCTGTATCTTATTTTCTTTTAACTCTGTCCACCTTTCTTAGCACCGTGATGGATGGCTCATCCCATTTTTCTGCTACCAGCTGTTTGACTTTGCTCTGAGCTGCCTGGTGGCCATCAGTTCTCTCACTTACCTGCCTAGGATCCGGGACTACCTGGAGCAGCTGGTCAGTCCCAACATTGTCCTCTGAATGTTGACTCTCTCAGTCCTCCTTATGTTAGCAACAGTGGATATTTCACTTAGTCCTAAGCAGGAACTCCTCATTGTTGTCAAGCAATGACAGTCTTTCTCTTGTAGTTTCATGAATAAAAAACACGATTTTTATTCTTTAGATAATCCCTTTTGTCTGTAAATGTATGCTTATTTTATGCTCAGCAACAATTGGTTTTCATACCCCTTGAATTCCTTCGTGTTGTTGATGTCCTGTTGCACTATGAAACTGTCCCAGTTAAGTCCTTGACTAGTTTATCCATGTAACTTATCAACTTTGACCAGTCATTATTAAAGAAAAGCAATCTCATAGCATGGTAACGCCAGTCCTGTATTTTAGAAGGAAGATAGATCAGTTCAAGTAGTTAAAAAAATTTACAAACTCTATACTTTTACTACATTAAATACGGAGAGTTTAGGGAAATAATTTCACTGGATTTTATTTAGGGTTGCCAATGTACATGAGGTTGAAAACAAATGTTCTGCCACACTTTTAAGCCTTTGGGATAAACTTCATCAAATAAATTTCAGTTTTCTGAATATTTTTGCGATACATTGAGAGTGATGGTTTACTGGGCAATAATTGCACAGTTATTGTTGGCCTCTAAATGGGTGGCAGTAAATGCAACAAACTATTAACATTCAATAGACAGTAATTACAAAGGCTGGCACTGCTGGCATCTTTAGTAGAAAGCTGTTTATGTTGTCAGGCCTTGGGTTCATTAAAATAATTATTCAAAGTCCTAGCACTCTTACACACAAACAGCATTCCTAAAGGAGGACGCTGTTAAAATGAACATTTATGGATGTAAAAATATATCAAATTTCTTTATCTAGAAATTAGTAGCAGCTGCCTTTGACTACACAAGTCCGAGTAATGCTGGTTGGTGTTGCCGTTGAGTGTGTGAGTGTAACTTGGATAATTGTGTGAACTGAATTTATATTGCAAGACTTCACTGACTACAAAACACTGTTTGTTCTTTCTACTCAGCCGGATTTCCCTTATAAGGATTATCTGCTGTCCCTGAACTCAAGCTGCCTCCTCCTCTTTGTGCTGGTGTTCTTTGCCTTCCTGATCATTCTCAAGGTGATTCTAACAGTTAAAAAATACAAATAAAAGACCCTGTGCTCTTCTGTGAATGATAAGACCAGTTGGCATGTAAGCAACCCAGTGCCTATAAGTATTCCTCTGTATGCATTGCTTCCAGGCTTATTTGATCAACTGCGTGTGGAACTGCTACAAGTACATCAACAACAGAAACATGCCCGAGATTGCTGTGTACCCTGCTTTTGAGACCCCTCCTCAGGTATGTATGAGTTCAAATCAGAATGAATGAGCAGGAAGTGGTTTTCATGCTGATAACCTGGCATTTTCATTGGTGTAATATTTATTAAGCCAGCAGGTGGCCCACTATCCACATAGAGGAGGTCTGTCCTATTAAGAACAGTCTGAGTTACCATGATGAAGGTTGTTGTCTGATCTAAAAATGTTTGTTAGGTCATTTCATGATTATTTAACATCAGTGATAATTCAAATAAATTAATGCTTATGTTTTTTGCACTATGACAAATGTATTGTTTATGTAATATATAGTATATGGTTCATCAATATTTAGGAAAAAGGTTGTTTGTTTTTTAAACTAAATGATGCTCAAGTATTTAGAGTTTAAAGCTCAAAATAGGGGCAATTAAATTTCAATTAAATTAAAACATTTTAAAATTCTGAATTAATTCTAAATAAAGTTTTGGACAGTTGACATTTACAAAGGCAGGGTCCCATTCCACACAAAATCAAAAATAAACTGCATGCTGTTCACTGCCCTCTGAGGGATGGGTTTAATGCACAAAACAACTGACCCATAACAGAAAAGGTGGTTTATTATTATTTAATCAGAATTCCAATCTTTTTAATTAACTGAGACATATTTAAAATCATGTTTTAACAATTTATTAGAACTAATACAGGTTAGGGTTATGGATAGTTTTTTTTTTTTTCTTGAATGATAGTTTTTTTTTTTTAGGCTTGAAGGAAATAAAAACAACTGCAATGGTTTGAAAGTTATCAGTTAGTGTTTAGTCCATGTCCCTGAATACGATCAACTCTGTTTTATCATTAGATTTAAAAAGTCATCTTCAGCATTTTGCATGTACCTAGCTATTAGAAAAAAGGTTTTCTTCTTTTACAGATATATATATCAGGGCTGTAACTAATGGTTTTTCTGCAAATTCTTTAATCTCTAGATCATTTTTTTCACTTAATAATCGGTTAGCCAAAAGTTCCTTAAAGAGGATTTCTTGCGAAATTAAATAAAATTTATAATTTCTTTTTTATTTTATGTAGGTACAGCTCTAAGTGCTTAGTTCTGTCAGATAAAGGCACATTTTACAGTCTATACTCAATTAAACGATTAATCGATTACTAAATTAGTTGACTATTTTTTTTTCAATAATCGTTTAATCATGATTAATCCAATTGTTTTAGCACTAATTTTGTTAATGGATTAAAAAAAGTTGATATATTTTATTTAAATTGGCATTCCATAAAGTTTCTCAAGCCAGTATTCTTTGATAGTAAATATTTTAAATGTAAAACTTAATAAATGCAACTACCATCTTTCCTTTTCTTCTATAGTACATCCTGCCCACCTATGAGATGGCGATGAAGATGCCAGAGAAGGACCCTCCTCCCCCTTACATGCCAGCCTAAGCACCAGCCGTGTCACCAGGACACACACATGCGCCCCCAGCCATCATATGCATTCCTACATGCCCCGTCTAACCCATTCTGAACACCATGAAGCCCTTATTCCCCTCTGAACCTTCTGTGTCTGTGTGAGGTCTTTAAAGATATTTTCTTCAATCTCTCCGCTGTATTTCTTTAGAGTGTTTATAGAGCATCCTGGAGATGTGATGGAAAAATGGTGGGAGAGTTATAACGCGTGATAATGGATGGATGAATGTGGAAGAACATTTGAAGGAACCCCTCTAGCCTTGCTACCCTAGTCCCTCAAATCCTTTTTTAAGTCTTAGTAAAAGGGATATGTGAAAAAAAATGCTTGAAATTTGCTCATAAATCCAGCACCATTTTATTAATAGATCAATATATAAGTACTGAAGAATTGTTGAACTATGACAATCTGCTTATTATAGTTCTTATTGTTTAGTTGTGTTGCAGTTTTCTGCTGTTTGTTAAGACCTAAAGTATTCCGCCTTTGCTTTGATTTGAGTCTTTCGCACTTTTTTGTCTGTATTTATTTAGCTTTGCAGTGGTACGGTTCACAGTGTCCTCACCGCTTTGCTGCTGTGGTGTTTGAGCAAAGCTGCTGAGTTTTTGTTTTCCAGCTGGAAATGAAGGAGAGCAGTATTGGATCATTTCTCTGCCTCTTTCATCGCCTGACACGTGAAGATGAACAGCTAGCCTTGTGATCATTAGTTATTGCATGCTTATCAACGCCATCTTCCCATTACTTTGTTAGTAATGATTTTATCCCTGTGAAAAAGCAGTTGACTTAAATAAATGTGTCAGAACAATGAAAAGATCTTTTGATTTTGTTTCCCTCCTGTAACCTTTAGTCCTGAGTTTTTAATCTTTCTTGTTGTGGACTTTTCTATTTCTACAAACTCTTCACCTAGTCTTGCTGTCCACTCTAACAGATAAATGGGCTCTACTTTGTGTTGGCTGACCATATAAAGAACTCTCTGTAGTTCGGGGAGAGCAACTTTCTCTTTGAATTATTTGCAGTTCTTTTACATGTGAGTTTTAAGGTTAATTATTTAGACTAAAACAATATTTTTTGGAAAAATATAAAATAAAATGGCTTTTAGAAATTCGCTGCCAGGAGTAATTATTATAGATAAAATAATTTTGTTAATGCAGAATTGCCTTTATCATTTTCTAAGAGTTTTTCAAAAACAATATAATACTAGTTAAAAATAAAAAATAAATTAATATATATATATAAGATTGAAAAACAGAAGAATAAGCAAATGTATCAGCCACATACTTACAAACGCCCCCCCCAAAAACTGCCTTTCTAGACCCTCCTCTGCAAGTATACGTTCACCCAACCCTGCTAGTTCTTTCCTACCTTTGTATTGGTTGGACAGCCTGACACGTGTCTCCTGAGATCTCATATTTGGAGGTGTGCAGTCCCCCCTCCAGAACAGAGCAGGAGTATCCTGATAACCATTCCTGTGAGGGTACACCCAGACGTTACTCTGCTAAATAATCTAAAGATGAACCCTTTCATGTGGAGCCTTCTATATTTTGTTTTACTGCTGTTTTCTGAAGTTGCACATGCCACATACCACCTCAGAGCAGGAGATCCTCAGCTGATAACTGCACAAAGTTACGCTCAGACCAGACAAAATGGTCAACCAATGTTCAGGACTCTGAATCCAGCAAGTAAGTTTGTTTAAGAATCTTTTCTTCTTCAAAAGCTCTGCTTTTAGATTGTAGTTACATTTGTTATAAAACTATAATTTACTTTATGACACCTGTAACAAAGGAAAACGGGCTTCTGCTGTTCATTTCCTTTTTAATTTCAACCCAGCTTTAGCTTGTGTAAAACAAGCAATACTCACTTATAAGCAAATAATTTTTTGTTGTAAGAAGTCATTTAAATAGTGTAAAACTATATAATTTGTTGACTTCAGTGTTTATGAAATACATAAAGAAAATATTAGCCAAGCCATTTTTTAAAATTATTTAGTTTCACTGGTGAATTTAGGCACCATTTCACTATTGGCCAATTGGAGATTTGTGTTTTGTTTTACTTTTGAGAAGCAATGTGTTACTTTAATTTGTATTCAATACACAATGCTTTGAATGAAAATATAATGTAAAGATTTAGAAGTATTTTGTACCATTTCTAATTTGATTTATATATATATACATACATAATGTGGATTATATTTAACATTTTTCAGTGTCTAAACAAACCAGAATTACAAAACATTATTCCATAAATAGAAAAATGAAACGATACCAACATTTTACCATCTCAGGGAGCACTCTTTGGTGCTTCATCCAAAAACAAAATATGGCACAACTAGAAGACGACAAAAAATGGGTTAGACAAGGAAAGCATTATTCACAGAAAGTAACTAGTTTGAGAGAAGCTGCAGAGATCAACAGCTCAGGTGGGACAAGCTGTTGAAAGAACTAATAATTTCCTTGTCTGACATTAATGGGTGGAGAAAAAGCCATAAGAAGTCCTTCTGTCATGGATATCTGATGAGTTTAGATTAACTTTTGGCCAACACACAAAAATGTCTTATGTAGCAAAACAATGTATACAGTAAAATATGCTATAGGCAACAAAATGCTGCAGGGATGGAAATTCTTTACCAGGACAGTGAGGCTAGTTGAAATTCACGGGAGGATGGATGGTGCTAAATATAAAATAACTGAAGAAACTGGCTGAGGCTCATCTTCAGTTAAGAGTGGAGCCCTATACAGACGCGCCAGAGCTGGATGCAACTGCATGCCATGTAAAAAAAAAAAAATGTATATATATTTTACCCCTTTATCATCACTACTAAGTCCTTCTTTTTTCTGACATATAAAGTGTTAATGAAATATAATTAGACCTTTGGATCCATCTTGTAAAAAGGGGATATTTTTTTATAAAACACTGTGTAAGGCTACTGTGGATGAATATTACAACATCAATTAAATGTTTAAACTGATGTTTTTTAAAATGTTATTAAATCTTTTGTGCATGTTGATTACATTTCTGACAGGAGGTTTTACAAGCAATTTATTATAAGATCACTGCTTGTTTGGAACACCTCCAGAGCCTTCCAGAGTTTTTCATATTTGCTTCCACTAATCATGTGTCTGTATTTCTTTCAAAAAAACAACAACAAAAAAACTGATTGCTGTTCATTTAACCAGTGTTTACTAAAATATTAACTTACAAAACTTTAATTTTTGTCTTTTTTCCAACCTACTAATGTTCTGTATCACTTCTCATTTCTGGTGGGCCTGTAGATCACAGAAGTGATTACACGTATAGAGGAAGGTATCACTACCACTACCAGGCACCGAGGATCCCTCCACCGGTAGTGTATCGACCTGTTCCTCTATCTCCACCAGTGACTTACCACAGACCCCTGGTCCCCATGCTGCCTTATGGACACAGGTTCAATGTGCCAGCTCCACCACATTCACATCACATATACAAAGGTTTATCTCCACCAGTTGCTCAGCCGCATCCCCAGCACAGAATCAAAGGCCCATGGCCGTACAGACTGAAAACTTCATGCCCTACAAACCTGGTGACAGCGGCACCTGTTGTAGTCCGCCCAAATCTACCAGAATCTACAAAACAGCCCACCTTCCCTGCAACAGGAGTGGCTCCAGTGACATTCATCATGCCCACTGCGTCGCCGGTGGAGACCCCTGCTCCCTGGACGCAACTGGTCAGTACCCAAAGCGGGCTCATCACCACCATCAGTCCTGTGGAGACAGGTAGAATATTACCGGGCAGGATTGCTTTCCAACCCGACTGAATCTCCTCCATATTTTCAAGGTCAGATGTACTTTTCCCCTTTGGTCATTCATAGAACGTGCCCCTTCCCCTTAATGGTATGATCACACACTGAGTCAGTAATCAATTATCTCTCTTAAAAAGCAACGGGAATGTAAAAAATATAATTTTATTTTGATTTTACTTCTTATATGCTTCAATGTTTCATAAAATAATAATAATAAAAAAAATCCAAAATGCAGTTTTCACAATTAATATTTCATGTATTAATGGAAAAAATAAATCTATCTAAAACAATCTCACATTATGTGACCTTCCAGAACTGGGCTACCTCCCAAAATCACCTCAAGACAGCATTAGAGAAGCCTTGTCAAAATCTGGGTTTAAATCCAATAAAATATTCTGCCTTGATCTTAAAAACATTCTTCAGGCTAGAAGACCCTCCATTTAGGCTGAATGAAAACAATTCAGCAAATAAGAGTCCACCATGACTTAAAAGATTTACTGCCAGTCCACACAAATGATTACCACTTATCTGACTGAACAACAGATTTTACTGCAGAATGTACGTGAAGGTCAGGCAGGAATCCTAATACCCATGTCTAATGTTGCAATGTCAAGCATATCTTACTTAAATCAAAGTGATATGAATTGTTGTAACTCTGAAATGATGCACTGTATGTTATTAAGCATACATGATCATTTTTGAACAACCAACAACGAGATGCACCATCCTTTCGTCTAGTTCATCTGGGAACATGCTGGGCATCTCATTGTTTTCAGTTGTGGGCGATGCTCTTCATTACTAAAACCCACTTTTTTCTTCGATTATCAAATGGACTTATTTTTGCCATGATTTGGTTGATCACCAGAGACAGACTCCCCGTGCAGGAGCCGCCCCCTGGACCTGGTCTTCATCATTGACAGCTCTCGCAGCGTTCGTCCTGCAGAGTTTGAGAAGGTCAGAATCTTCCTGGCTAACATGGTGGACACCCTAGATGTAGGCTCAGATGCAACAAGGGTGGCCGTGGTGAACTATGCCAGCACAGTCAAGATAGAGTTTCTGCTCAAAGACCATTTCAACAAACTTGACCTGAAGAAAGCCATCGCCCGAATTGAGCCCTTGGCGACCGGTACGATGACTGGCCTGGCCATCAAGACAGCAATGAAAGAAGCCTTCACTGAGCAGTCTGGAGCCCGGTCTCGCTCCAGGAACATCGCCAAAGTTGCCATCATCGTAACTGATGGGAGACCTCAGGATCAGGTGGAAGGAGTGTCTGCTGAGGCCCGTGCCACGGAAATAGAGATCTACGCTGTGGGCGTGGACCGTGCAGACATGCGCTCCCTACAACTGATGGCCAGTCTCCCTCTGGAGGAACACGTCTTCTACGTGGAAACCTATGGCGTTATTGAGAAGCTCACCTCCAAGTTCAGGGAAACCCTGTGCGGTAGGACAAAGAAGGGCCCTCGGGACCTTTCCCACCATTAACCACAGCTCTAGATCCTCCATCAGGGCACCTACAGTCTACAGGGGTGGTTGCTGCAGAATGTAAATAATTTACACAGGCATTTAATGACCTTTGAAATCATGAGGGAAACATGAAGCTGTAGATGCTGCCAAACCCCACATGGACTGCAGGTGTCGGCACTTAAACATGTTTGTTTAGGCATTAAATACATGTAAAGTTTGGAGGCTGTTCAGTCCTAAACTTTTGGCTTGACCTTTAAAATAATCCAAGGAAAATTCAGAATCTATTTTTGCAGCCAAAGTGTTCTTATTCTATACATTTTTATATTTTGTATTTAACTGTGCTGTAACGTAAAGCCTTATAGCGTGGAAAGTAGTGTTGCACTACTTACCGATACCGATAAGGCGAGTACCAACAAATAGGGCACCGATACCATTTTGAGAGCCAAAAGTTTATTCAACCATTGTCACCCATTGCAGGTAGGCAATAAAAAGTTCTACTGGTTTCACTTTGTATTACGG
>NW_015150491.1:93013-100239 GCF_000732505.1 Cyprinodon variegatus
AGGAAAGGGGGCATGAGATAGGGGGAGAGACATGCGGCAAAGGACCACAGGCCGGATTCAAATTCTTTTACTCTCAATATCAAATTCATTGAGAATTTTTAAAATAAAGGGATAGAAATAAATGTTAGATTTGGCAGTTTTTCTTAGGCTCTAATGTAGTAAATATTTTGTCTTGCATTGTCTAAGAAATGTCAATTTGGTAAGGTATACTTTTTTATTTTTTTTTATTTTACAGTTTTTGGCTACTTTTTGACCTACATTTTTATCAAAACTGAGCATCTCAATAAGGTGAATGTAAATTTTTCATTTATAAGATTTTAAAGTTGCGTTTTTAATAAAAACACCAGAATACGTTCTTCAATTTAGTAATCAAAATAAATTCCCAAGACTTAATATTATAAAAACGATAAACTTGTTTCATGTAGCTCTTGTAGTTCAAAACAATTTTTTTCTTTTATGGACCAAGAGTGAAAATGGCTATTAGGTTGTTAGAAGGGTTGCTGAACCCTGGTCTGGAGTTTAAATTTGAGTCTGCATTAAAGGCACCAGTTGTTTAAACAAGTATGGAGATGATATGTGTTGACTCGGTGTTACTATTTGTCCTGCGTCTGTCTTTCTGGTAGCATGTCTGTTCTGTCAGTGTTTCTGTGATTTTAACTGTTGTCTAACACACATCAGGTTTCCTTGGGTGAAATGTGGTACAAATAATTTACAAATTCAAGCAACACCTAACTAATCTCGGCACAAGACACTTGAAACATTGTTGACCATCTCTTAAAAATCTATTTATAGTTCCAACCTTTAATTTGGGCTTATTCTAGGTGTGGACCCCTGTGCCATGGGACATGACTGTGAGCACATCTGCATCAACAGCAACGCCTCCTATTACTGCAAGTGCCGGAACGGTTATGTATTGAATGCAGACAAGAGAACGTGTTCCCTGAAACGTAAGAACAAACTGCATGAATTTAACCAGCCTTCCTTTATCATGAGTAATTCTGATGATATTACTGCTGCTCACAAGGTTAAATAGCCCATGGCTTCACACATCCCAACCAACTCCTAGTTATAATGCCATGCAAAAAGATTAAAAATCCTTGATCTGTCATCATTTTATGTCGCAACGGCAAACTTTAATGTTTTCATTTGAATTTTTATTTTGTTTTTGATAGACCAAAAAAAAGTTTTAAAAGGTGGACTTAAATCTTTAACAGTTTTTGTTGGACAATAGTCGAGTAAACAGTAGATTTACTCAAAATCTCTTTCCTTCTAATTTTAGGTCATAGTAAAAAAAAAAAAAAACATCATAGGTGGTACTTTCTGTGCTCTATCGCTGTAACACTGATGTGAAATCTCTTCTCTCCAGGTGAAGAGGTGAGAGCAGAGGTGGTGGAGGATCCCTGCAAATGTGAAGCCATGTTGGCTTTCCAAAAGCAGACGCAGGCAGCCATCCAGCAACTGACAGACAAACATATCCTTCCTGTTGTTCCGCATGGCAGACTGTACTCTAAACAGTCTGCTGCAGGTTTATTATAAACTGACCTGCAAGTCCTGTAGCTGAGATGTATTTTATTGTCTTTTTCTTCTTCCCTTAACTGGTCAAACTAGCTGACATATCAGGGAGGATAGAGCATCTGGAGAACATGTTGGGTCGTGCATGAACTTATACACACTGGTAATAGTGACGACCTTCCTTCTTCTAAATATTGATGAAGGTCATCCATGCTGTATGTATCTTAAACTTCTATTTCCTCGTTTTTTGCAGAGGGAACTTCATTCATGGGCATGAGCTTCCTGCCATCTGCAACCTCCTCTCACCAGATTTCATCCAGGCCGCCCAAAGCTGTGACTCACATTTCAATGATTTGTAGAACACACTTAAAACATCGCATCTGGTGTTTAAATCTGTTTTTTATTAAACTAATGCATTAACTAATAAACTAATGCATATTATGACCATTGTTTAATGTGATTATTATTTTTGCATTAAGAAAAAAATGTATATAGTCAATTTTATTGTGGCACAGTAAATAAATAAATCTGAATGAATTTATTTAGTAACATCGTAAGAAAAGGTGACAATTATGTGTCCATTTAGACTTACATGTTAAAATGATGACACATTTTGTGCTTTATATATGTTTATGAGGGAATATGTTTGCCAAAATGTATGTGGAAATGTAACAGACATATAATAAACAGAGTAAAAAGTGTTTTTGTTCATTTTATAATTATTTCCAAAGTACCTAAGAGCTTTAAGAGCATTTATAATATGTTAAACGTATATATTTGAGATTTTTTTTTATTTGACTTAACCTCTGTTATAAACAATGTGTTATATTTTTACATATAAACCTGGAGTTTTCCAAGGCTGCCATGTACTTTATGCAAAATAATCAGTTTAAGAAATATCAAAATGTTAAAAACAACAACAAAAACAAGGAAGTTCAAGGTAAAACTTTGCCTTATAAAAGTTTACAGGCGCTTATCATAAGTATGCATTTGAAGCTGTTACTTTTGGGCTGCAAAGATCATGAAACAAACATCAGTGAGGGAATTTTATTTAAAGAAGACTTCAATGCTTTTGTTTGCATCATTTTATTGCTACTTAGTGCTAAAAATTTAAGTAAGGCTCTTTCATGCATGCAGGTCCATAAATATTTTCATCGTTGGTTCATTGCTCCTTAGTAAACTATAGCTTTGACCAAATATGTTTGGGTGGAGTAAAGCCATCGGCCGCCATGTTGGTACTCCCTAGTTAAACAGGGCCTAATGAAAACAATACGTGCGCTAAAGCATCAAACAACGATCATGTTCTCATTTTCAGGGGTACTTAAGATTTTTAAAATAAAGATAAATTCATCACTTGGACACACATTTGCTGTTTCATAGCATCAGTAGATTACTTCAACTTGTGATAAAAAAAAGGCACATCACATTGCAAAGTCAATGTGAAGTCAGTCAAGTCTAATGTAATATGACATATTATAAAAATCCATCATAACAAAATTAATGTGTTAATGGAGCATAATAGAGCTGCTCAGTGGCGCAGTGGGTAGCACTGCCGTCTTGCAGCAAGAAGGTTCCAGGTTCGATGCTCTTCCTGGGGTTTATCTGCATAGAGTTTTGATGTTTTTCCTGAGCATGTGTGAGTTCTCTCTGAGTACTCCGGCTTCCTCCCACATTCCAAAAACATGACTTGATTGATTGGCTTCTCTAAATTCTCCTTAGGTGTGAGTGAATGGTTGTTTGTCTCTGTGTTGCCCAGCGATGGATTGGCGACCTGTCCAGGGTGTACCCCGCCTCTTGCCCATAGACAGCTGGAGATAGGCACCAGCACCCTTGGCAACCCCACTTGGGATAAGAGTGATGGAAAATGGATGGATGGAACATAATAATACAGATGTGCCAAAAGTACTAAATTGATGATGTACATGTAATAGACATATACTGATTACATTATTATGGTGATTACATATTACATTTCAAGACTGAATTACAAGTAGGTATGTCTGTTAATGCTATAGTATTTTCCTATTTGCATATTCTGCATGCATGATGCCATATACTTGTATGCTGTGCATTAGCCTTTTAAAATGTTTGAGTTGCTTTTTTTCATCAATATAACATGCAATATATTTCAGCACTTTTTCAAATGAGAAATGCAATAAACACTACAAAAATGACAGCTTCATCCACTCAATAAAGAATTACCACACTGACATTTCACTGTGAATTATTTTCTATTTACTTTCTAATTTCTAAAGTTAGACACAATGTCGATGGCTAACTCAGTCAATATCTTTGAGTCAGTCCGAGATAGCCAAACTAGTGTTGCGCTATATACTATACTATACTATAGGATACATCAGCGTATATATGTATTTTCTTGGTTAGTACAACCGATGACAGCTGGCAAACTGCTTGTTTTTGCAGCAAAATGCTACACACATAGGCATTTTTATGGCGCCATATTGGAGTACCAATATGGCAGCAAGTAGCTTTCATCGTCACGATCATGCAAAACTTAAGCCTTTAGTGGTTTCTTGGGTTTGAATTATACTCTGGAAAACCAAGAAAGTTTACTGTAATTTTACCTGATCCTAAAAGTTTAATAAATGTTTCCCCCTGCATCTGGGGTGTGAAATCCAGCATAGAGCCTTATTTACACAGCTAAAAAGGAACTTTAATACACTTTATCTTGACCAAAAGATTAAATACCTTTAGTATTTTTGACCCAGATGTCTAAATTTGCAACAGTCTACCTTCGATTGCCACAATCAAAGCATTTAACACTTCATTATCTAGCAGATTACTATGGTGTGTATAATGTGCAGTTGTATTAATTATGTAGTGATTCCACAGAAAAAGTTTACATGCATTTATCATAAGCTTAATTGTTTTCTTGATTTTCTACTTAGGGTGCTACAACGATAATTTTACAACAACGTATTCAATGATTTAAAACATGCATTTAGAGCATAGGGTTGATTTAATTATTTGATTAAGAAGTGCCTAGTGGTTAGAGCATTGAGCTTGGGTCTTGGAGGTTCTGAGTTGAAGTCCCACACATTTCTACGGACTGCCACTTTGGATCCCTGACCAAAGCCCTCATCCCCAGACTGCTCTCCAGGCGCCGCACAATGGCAGCCCACTGCTCCCCAAGGCGATGGGCTAAATGCAGAGAGTTCATTTCGTTGCGCTGTACTTGTGACAGTGTAATAAAAATAAATAATAATAATAATAATAATTCAGAGATAATTCTGGTTAAATATTTGACTGCTCCTCTTAGCTAAATTTGTTGTTTTTGTGATATTGATACATTTTTTAAAACACTGATAACAAATTGTAATCACAGAAAAACAGACGGATCTTCCAGGAGATTACCTTTATCCTGTCTGAAAAAATTCTAATGTGTGTCTTTGATCTTTTTTCAGTTTGATTAACCAAATTTTACCAATTTTCAACCACCTTATTACTGATTTAAAGAAAAGGATGAATTGATTTGTAAGCAGTCCTCTCATTATTTATTTCACTTTAATGGTTGACATGGTACTGTATCCATAGTAGAAAAACAAACCCACTGCATGATTTTTACCCCACCAAACATTTTTTTTCAGTACACAGTTTTTTTGTTTTTGTTTTTTTTTTTTACATTTTTTCTTGAAGGTAGCAACAGATTTTACTCAGTGTTGAGTTTTGATGCAGCCACTTCCTTTTTAGTTGGCATCTTTATAATCAATCCATGGTCATGTTCAACTTGTCACAATTTATTGGCTAGAAAGGCACACATTTGTCCCTTTATGGTCTGATAAATTCCTTGCTAAATAACCAGAATATAAAACAGATTATACATACAAGTATTTTTTTTTTTATCAAAGAAAAAAAGGTTGATCATCAAAATCTGTTCATTTTATCTCAACAGATTTTTTGTTTTTCTTGAGAACATACATTAAACTATATATAAATCACAGGGGGAAAAAAAGAAAAATTATTCCTCAATATCTATGGGAATGTTGAAAATATACTCTTGACCAACTGATTCCAAGTTGGAAAGTTTATAGCATGTTTTTATACTCAATCTATTTGCAGTGAAACAACTAACAGCTGCTCTAAGCTTAACAATGAAGGGCAAGAAGCCTTCCATATTATGTGTGTTTTTGTCAAAGAAAGAGACATATGGTAGTGGAAAATATCTGGAACCAAATGGTGGGAAAAACATGCATCTATGGAAGGAATGAAGTATAACATTACTCTGAGATAACAGTAAATCTTCATGTATTGTTTGTATGGAAAAATAGGATAGTAGGGCTCTGACATTTCTGTTATTAATGTGTCAAAGTTTGCTCTGATATCTGAGGTCAGGAGATATTTTATCCTAAATGTTAATGCAGTTGATTCAGAAACTAACTTTAATATAAAAATTATAATATAAATGGATAGTGGGATCTGTTTGTTCACCTTGTTGATAATTTATATATTTCATGATTGTCTGCTGTCAGAGAAACAACTGCAACAGGTCAGCGCTGGAATGTTCCAGCAACAGCCCAGTGGACAGAGCGTCTCTTGTCTGCGGTGTCTGTAAGAGTCAACAGTCCAACGTTTACACTCTCGTCTGGTTTGGGTCCTCCTTCTTCTTTGAGCAGACAGCTGCTTTATGTTTGTTGACTGTTTTGCTTCATGGTTACCATACACACCCACAGAGGCTGTTAAAAAGGGGACTGTTTCAAGGAAAAAGATTAATGGAATTTACAGATGTCTGCGAAGTGAAAAAGATGCACAAAGCTTTGCTTTGTTGAAGGTGTAACCTAAGCTGAGGGTCAAACCGAATCTTCAGCATGTGGTAGATTTTAATGGTACATCTTTTGTAATTTGGCACAATTCCTGATTGATTTAAAAGAAAAAAAACAGTAACTTATTTTTGATTAGTTATCTATGTACAAACTCTTTTCAATCTTTTCTTTTCAATAAATCCCCTCTCTTTTTCACGCTTTTATTTTTGAGCTTACAGAGCATTTTTTTCTCCTGTTTAATGTTGGTCCAGGCTTACCCAGTTTGCCTTAAACTTACCCAAACACAGGGTAGGGCTCAGATTTTCAAAAGTTACAAACTGAAGAAGTGCAGCAGTAGCCAACAGGACTGAGTTCATGAATGAAAACATCTTAAAGATTCGAATAAAATATTTTGATAATAATCTGTTCGCTCACCTTTCTGGTTTACAATACAATCTGTAATAAAAGTAGGCACATGAGGCATATCCAGAGCCAAAGACATGCATGCTTTGAGAACAAGTTGATAAAATAATGTTGAAATTTTCATAATTTTGCAGAAAGAGAAATTGCAAAACTTACTGGAGTTTAACATAAAAGTGAATTTTGTAGTAGAGTAAAGCTACCCCCATTCATGTTGTATGTGTTTTGATAAACCTCTGCAGTGAAGTGTTAGAAGTGTTAACTCAACTAATCCAGTAAGAGATTAATAGGAGAGTTTAAAGCCCAACAGTATAGAGTGAGGAAGACCTATCTGGTATGAAAGCGGATGAATGAAAGATGAATGCCACCCCAAAGTAGATTTGACCACGTTTGCATTAACTCTCTCAGCCAACAGCAACATATCGGCTGGGCAAGCACTGGACATACAGGTGCTGGTCATAAAATTAGAATATCATGAAAAAGTAGATTGATTTCAGTAATTCCATTTAAAAAGTGAAACTTGTATATTATATT
>NW_015150491.1:102456-112169 GCF_000732505.1 Cyprinodon variegatus
ATTTTTACTTATCAAAGATTCTAAGCTTACTTCTAAATTGTAAATCCTCTAATCAGTCTGAGAAGAAATTAAAATGTGCTGCTCAGAAGAATTTGTTTCTTCTAGGGTGAAAGATTTACAAATGTTCCTGGGGTTCACAGTATTGTGTTTTGGTGAAATAAGAATCAAGTCTGCCCTCTGCTGTCACAACTCAATTTATTTTAGGATTCCAACAAAGGGTGTATTTTGGTGTAATCTATCCAATATGATGGTAATGTGAAAAATATTTAATTCTAAGACAACAATCAAAATATATATTTATTTTATAAAAAAGTAAAACAAAAAATAGGGTGAGTTAGAAGCTTTAAATAAGATATTTTTATTATTGCAAAACATTAACACTATTCCTTGTAAACCATGAATATCTTATAACTATAATTAGTTTTTAAAACTAGATTAAAAAACACATTTTACTATTTCATTATATAAAGATGAAAGCAGTTTTTTATATTTTATGAAGTCCTTAGTGTTGACCCACCTGAGGAACAATACATGCCGCTTGCTGGACCCCCTGCAGTTTGTCTCCATGGCTAACAGGTCAGTGGATGAAGCAGTCAACTTGGTAACGCATTACATCCATCATCACCTCGATGCTCCAGATGCTTCTGTTTGTTTAAACATTATCCTCAGCACCTAACTTCCACCTTTAAGGGGATTACAAATTTTCTGACTGCATCCTCATTGCTCATTGCACTGATCCTCTATCGTCTTAATCTGCCCATTTTGTTTACAGTATACATTCGGTATTCTGTTACCCATGGTGATTTAATTTACCGCAGTGTTATTGAATAAGCAAGCACATTGTTTGTATTGTACTATCAAGGGACAACAGTGGTGTTGGATGTAGCCTCGTTTCTCTCAGTGAGCCCAAGGGCTGCAATTTAGTTTGCAACCAACAGAGTGTGAATGTGTACGTGAATGGGCGAATGACTGAATTTCATGTAAAGCGCCTTGGTCAAGTCCTCCATATAAGTACAGGCCATTTACCATTTTTATCCAAAGCCAAATGGCAGGTATTTTTACACATACCTGGCAAAATAAAGCTGATTCTGAGCTCTTCTTCTTAAGTCGAGGAGTAACAGGTAAACTCAGCTTTAAAAGCAGCAGCCTACCTATTGCCCAATGGATCAGAGGGGATTGTACTGAAAGGTAGTTTGATAAAAAAAAAAAAAAAAAAACAGAACTGAGGAGGCCTAAACACAAATGCAATAAAAAATTTGTTTTTTCAAATTAAATGTCGAAAAAAATGTTGCTATTATTATTATTATTATTATTATTATTATTATTATTATTATTATTATTATTATTATTATTATTATTATAACATACAAGCAATATTTTTCCATCAACAATGTTAGCTAATTTTTTATTTTTCCTCACAAGCTTCGTGTTTTTTTTTTTTTTTGACGCACAAAAGTTTGATTGGACCGTCTGGCTATGACGTCACATCCGCAACAACCTTTACTCCTGTGCGGCTGCTATGGAGGGCGAAAACTCACAGTTATTAGAAAATGCGCACTCAGAGTTCAACAAACGCAACTTTAACCAAGCGGAAGAGCTGTATACAAAGTTTATCTCTTCCTGTTTACAGTCCAGGTACTGTTCCATCTCGTAGAGATGTTAAACAAGCTAACGATCGCTGTTATTAAAAACGTAGGGTTTTGTAACATTTTCCTACCTTTAGTATTTAGAAATGCGAGTTTTATTTACCGAAAACCAATTTATTTTATCTACTCTCTCCACGGGTCTAATAATAAAGCTATAACGAGTTGTAACTCTGTTTTATCTGTACAGGAAATGTGAAGCTAACAAATTAGCCACCGCTTATAACAACCGTGGACAGATAAAGTACTTCCGGGTGGATTTTTATGAAGCTATGGAGGACTACACCTCTGCTATAAAGACTGACTGCCAGTTTCCAGTTCCTTTCTACAACAGAGGACTCATCCGATATAGATTAGGTAAAAATGACCACCTCTAATAACGAGTAAACAATAACTTATCTAATATAATCTAAAACATGCTAAAGAGAGTAACCTTCTTCCGCTCTGACCCTTCAAAATAAATTTCTGGCTTAAAAAAATCCTCCATGTATATTTTTGTCTCTTGAAGAACTCATCAAAACATCAGCACTAATTATAAATGATGATTTGTTCATGTCAGTAATTCAATTACAGAGTGAAACTTGGAATTGTAATGGTTATTCTAGTTATTGTAGTTCTATTCTAGTTATTCTAATTTAGATGTGTATGCTTAACAGCTAATGAAAACCCTAAATCTTTTTTTAATTTATTGATTTTTTTTTATTATAAAACCATAATATTACATTCCATCACTTAAAAGGATGATTGATAATTGATCAATGTGGAGGCAAGTATTCTGTGGCCCTAGCAATGTACATTCTGCAACGCTTCTAGATTGTGCAGAGTAATGTCTCACCTTCCTCTTGACAATCCTCCATAGTTTCTCTAGGGCTTAGGTCAGGCATTTTTTAGTGGCCAGTCAAAGAACTAATACAACAGTGATTGAAGCTAGTGTTTATATTTTTGCATTGTAGACACGTTTAAGTCCTGCTTGAAAATAAAACCAGTTTTTTCATAAAGCTTGTCAGTGTAGGCGAGCAAGAGGTGAAATAAAAACTCACTGTAGACAACTCGCCTATAAGTGAAGTTATCTGTCCTGTTGGTTTTTTTTAAGGTTGTAGTCCTGGATTTGACTAGCATCATCCATCATCCACTTTAGAGGTCTTATTGATGACATCATGAAGGCTGAAGAAACAGGAGCTAAGGGCCTACAGGTTCATGATTTTGTATGCAGTCCAAGTTGCACCACTGAGCAACAATCCATTATTTTTCTCCTTAGCTGGGATCCATTATCTCTGGCTCAGGAGAGGCCTTACTCTGTTGCAATGGTCAAGGAATACAAGTGTTGTTGTCCATATCTTGGATCCTCTTGATATATAAACGGTATAAGGATGCACTTTCTTTGCACTAATTTTTTTATGAATATGCCTGGATACAGCATTATGTGAACACCAATTTTCCTAAACCATTCCTATATAAGTTTGGAGTTTATAAACAACATGCAATTTAAATATGAAAAAAAAATATATTGAAAAATAAAAAAACATAAATAAAAATACAGATTTAAATAAAAAAAGCAGTAGGAATATATAGTTTACACAACCATCTTATTTATGTGTCAAAGGCTTTGAACAGTTTCACCATTTAATACTTTAATGAGTATAAAATAAAACTGACCATATGGTGACTTGCTGTATAATTTTAATGGGCACTAGATGGAGCTGTGTGTTTATAGTCAAGATTTTATCTGGCGCTGGAGTGCCTCAGAATTTGGCAAATGCATTAGAAATCCTAGCCTTGAGCTTATTACACACTATAACTCTCTTTATGTTTCTTCCAGGCTTTTTTGAAGATGCTGAAAGGGACTTCCAGCAAGTGCTCAAGCTCAATCCAGATTTTGAAGATGCAAGAGTGAGCCTGCAGCAGACACTTCTGGACCAACAGAAGAAGATAAACAGAGGATACTGATGATTTTACTCAAGCATCTTTGTATAAACTCTTGAAAACCAGGTTTATCTGATGCATAATGACTGTCTTTGCAGATACTGGAGAACATTTGGACAGACCGTGTAGCTGTTTCATGCAGATACACAATCTGCAGTTCCACATTGAACATTTCGAATGTTTAAAAAATGAATTTTTAATTGAAAAACAAGGTTGTCGTTTTTTCAGACTATCCTCTTCTGCATATACTTAATTTATTATTTATTTCATCAACATTTTTGTTATGAGGCTTGCTTTCTGTACATTTTATTAAAGAAAGACAGACAAAGATGCCTTTATTTTGATACAAATACACAGCCAGTTCAAACAATATATGAACAGAAACTGTTTTACTAAAAAACTGACCCCCAGTCAGTCACAGGATATGTGTGATCCTAGACTCTATAGTCCCCTTTTTTACATAAATCATCAGTATTAAAGGCTCCAAAATTTGTATAACTCGGGTAATAGGAATCCGGGGTGATTATTTTCACTGCTTCTAGTTTCATGTTTTTATCTGCCTGTACAGTGTCCTTGGGTGTTGTGATAAGGCGCTTTTAAATAAAATGTATTATTATTATTATTATTATGTAAAAAGGAAATTGTTATTTTCTACATCTGTTGCTAAGCAGTCGGGATTGTTGAAGAGTCAAGCTAATCCAAACAGCTATGCTTGATTATATAGAAAATTTTATATGACACTACAAATTCAACTAAGGTTAACTGCAACCTTTTATAATTGTGATCAAAGTGGATTGTATGCACTCTACTGGATCAAAAAAATATGCTTTATTAGATGTTGATTAGATTTGAATTGATATGAGAAGATGTATTTCTGTTTAAGTAATTTTTAATTGAAATTTGTTGTGTGTTAGGATATCAGTGTTGTGCTTTGGAATTGCATTAATAAACTATTAAAACATGTTTCAGATTGATAAAAAAGGTTTTTGGATTTTCTATGTTTAAAACAATCTTTTATCTGTATCTGACAAAATATATTTTCACAATTTTTTAAGTTCTATAAACACTGATATGTGATTTAAAAAAAAGACATATTCCACAGAAAAATAGTAAAGTCGTTCTCCCAATTATTTTAGTTGTAATAAAAGGAATCCAGGCGTATCTTGTGGCAATCTTTTATGGCCTTTATCATTCACAAATTAACATTGAATTAATCCAGAGGCTGGAGATCAAATAGTGAAGATAAGAGATTAGGTTAAATAAGAACTTTGCACCATTCATTAAATGCATACAGGATAACTGCTGCTATCCACTGCATGAGGCATCAAAAACAACAAATATATTAGATGCTTTGCAGCAATAAAGGACTGCTTTAGCTAAATTTGTCTAGATTTCAGAGGAAAGCCCAAATGCCTAGACTTTAAGAAAATCTGACATATAATCGATTAGACACATCCACATTTAAGAATTTAAATACTTTCTGATTAAAGGAAACAAGAAAGGACAAATATAATCTGTAAATACATTTGTAGTGTATAAATACAAAAGAGTATTGCTTTCCAAGTGTCACATTAAATACAATCCAGTATTTTCATTCTCTTTTTTTTAGATTTGGTTTGCAAAAACAAAAGTATGTTATCTGTTAGTGAACATAGCTTGTGACACCATTGCAAAATGATTTGAGCAGCCTAATTAAATGTAGTGCCTGATTTTGAATAGTTAAGGGCCAGTGTATTTGTGATATTCAAATTGTTCTGTGACCTTCAGAGCTTAGAAAAATGGGCAATTTTTTCACAATTGATGAATCAGCATTATATTTGATTTTTGATTGCTCTAAGCATGTGCAAACTTGCTAAATGTGTATGAGGAAAAAAAAAAAAAAAAACCTCCAGGTGTGTTATATTCTTACTGATTAGGTCACCAGAGTGTCTGTGATTAACTGGCCTATAAAACAGGTGCTGAGGCTCCTCACAACACATCAGCTCCTCTGTCTCTCTCAGAGCTGTTTTGTCCTTTGGGTTCATTGTGCTTATTTGAAGCAAACTCTGTTGGTGGAGCTCTTCTTTTGCCTGCTTCTGTGCTGCACCATGCGGAAGCCTGAGAGAATGTAAGTACTGCTTTAGGGGGAAAAAAAATATTCTGTAACCTGTCTTACCTTACTCATTTCTTGTGTTCTAGTTTGATCTGGAACTTGATAGCTGTAGTTTTTGCGTTGGGTCAAGCATGGCCAACAATGAAGGATTCTCAGCCAAGTAAGTCCAACTTGCTTCATTACTTGACTAGAGTATGTTTAAAATGCTATTTTTGATTTTTGACAAAGGGTTTTTTGCAGGCAGTGGCATTAAAACGGACTGTGTTGCTAATCTGATGCGGCTGACCCTGGATGAAGCTTTAGCAGTGGGGAATCAGCTTGAAGTGGAAGCAATCAGTAGGTTGAGGTTGTGAATTATGATTAAGAGTGATAGAAATTACTCAATATTTTAAACTCTATCCTCCAACAGATGGCACCCAGCACATTTTGTTGACACCCAGTCTAGCTGCCCAATGTGGATACAGCATGGAGTCGGACCCCTGGGGTAACACTAGAATTTACACCTCCCTCCTTGGCTGTTATGTCCATAATAAGGTGGGATTAATTGGCTTAAAGCACCAGGTTAAATGGTCCTTTTATTGTTCCCTTTTGCTTGCTAAAATGTAATTTCTGGTCTCTTAGGATGACATGAGCTTCAATGTTGGCCTGAAGCTTAAAATCTACCACCATGGTCCTTCTGATGTGATTACCCATGATGTGGCTAAGACCTGTAGCTACACAAGCTGGGCAACCCGAGAAATCCTCTGTGACAGGAACTACATGGAAGTGAGTCTTTAATAAAATAAATAAAATAAATCATACACTGCAGACTTGTCTAAAAGTGTGCTTATACCTCACTTAGGTGTCAACATACATGGCTCCAAAATACTCCCAAACTAAAGTTAAAGGCCAAAAGGGAGAGGACTTCCAACTCAACACAATTACCACTGTATGTATTAATGGCTTCATTAAAGCTTAGAGTTGTAACAAGATTATAATGGACATTTTTTTTTTGGCTTTCTGCAGGCCTCTGAAGAAGTGCATGGGATCTGGAAGATGACATTTTTCACCCCTGAGCCTATGTCTTTGGTCCTGGAGGAAGCCCAACAAGCTGGCTATAGTGCCAAGACCACATCTACCCGTCTGGTTGTGCGAAGCCCTTACAACATGGCTGAAACTTATTCAGAGGATGTAGGTACACTTTTTTTACTTTCAGCAATCGGTCACTTCACTAGTGACATTGATGGCTACTTTTAGGTTGCTGGAGTCCCTATGGAGGTGATGAAGGTGAGCATCTACCACAAGGGTCAAGATGGACTTAATGTCTTCAATTTGGCAGCTGCTTGTCCAACAGGTAAAGGCTGAACAACATGGCTTTCCATTGAAACTGTCTCTATACAGACTAAACTCTTTTCAATGTATAGGTGGTGTTCTGTTTACTGAGGACCTAATCTCTTGGCACGTACCTCGCCGTGTGACTCCACTATTAGATGGCCACATTAGGCTTGTGGAAATGACTATGGGAATCAATGGACAAAGGCTGGATAAAGCTCAGATGGCTGCAAGGGGGTACTCTCTGTCTACCACAGACTTCCATATTGTTGTGGAGATCCCAGTTGGATCATCTGATGGCTACTATAAGGTTGGATGGTTTAAAAACAAACAAACATGGTTTTGGTGTTTAAGTGGTTAAACTAAAATTGTGTAATTGCAGAGCCATGCACCAGATTACCAGTACCATATGACCTACTCCGTCGAGCCAATGCTTGAGGTGCTGTGGAAGGCAGACCAAAGTGTAGATGACACTAGATACAAGATCTTGTTTCCCATTACAACCCCACCAATGAGTCGCCCTCCAAACACTGAAGACCGTAAGTCTTATCAAGCTGCCAAAGAAAATTGGTAATTGGAATATTTGACTGAATAATCTTGTTCTCAGGCACCACTCCTGAAGAGAGGGAATTTAACCTGTATGTTGGACCATTTCTCTATGATGTGGCTGTGAGGAACATCACTTTTTCCACTGGAGTCCTTACTGTTGAGGAGAGCAACGCCAGAGGGTTCATTGTCCAGCAACATGTCCTTGCCAATGGGACATTTGTGTTTTCTCTAAAAGTTCCCTTTGACTCTAATGTTGTCTCTAAACATGTAAGCTAGTTATTGATGGGATGCTCAACCTCTGGTTTCCCTTTTCAATGTTAACACTTGTTTGTTGTATGCAGAATCCAGAGCTCTTGATAACTACCTACAGCCTCAGTGTAGTTTTTGGGTTTGTCATTCTGCCTGAGGAAATTCCATTTGCCCATCAAGTGGAGTTGGATGCCTCTGTCGAGGATGTTGGTAAGACTCTAATATTGAAACTTGAGGTCTTTCCTGAGCTTGAAGCCTTAAGTCTCATCACTCCTTCCAGTGCTTCCTGTACTCACTGGCACCTGTGACCAGGAGCAATTTTACATCACTGTAAAATATGGCAGCCAAGGGAACAACACAAATACAATGGTTGGTGGCCTGGACCTTACCCCAGAGCTGGCAGAATTCTACAATTTCAAGGGCGATGCCACTCAGTTCAGCATTGCTGTGCCATATGCAGCCACTGGTTCATCTTTTGAGGTAAGATGGCAAATTCCAGCAAGAGGGATTTGGGCTATGAATGACTTGGTCTATATTTTGTTCAGAGTCCTTGGGTGTTAAAGGAACTGTCAATATGTGCATTTTTTTTTGCAGTTGATCACAACAAATTCCATTAGAGCCAGGCTGGATGTGGTGGTGTGGGACCCAATTACCAACTGGATTCTTTCTGACCTCTTCCTGGCCTGCTATTTCCCCTTGATGACAACCAGTAAGTAAAGTAACACTTATTATTCTAAATGAGGAAGCTCCATCTAAAACACAACCACCTCCAGGGTGCTACCCCAATGGAACAATCAGTGCTCTGGCTGTGAAAGTAGAATCTGTGCCCAACCTTAACCCAAGCTGGCTGACTCTGAAGGACCAATCCTGCTCACCAGTTTTTAGCAATGATCACTTTGCTCAATTTATCTTCAGTGCTGACTCCTGTGGAACAACTAGAACAGTAAGTCCTTAATACTTGCTACTGTCTTGGCCTTTTCCTAATGGTTCTAACTAAACTCATTATCTTTAGTTCTTTGACCACTACATGCTGTATGAAAATGAAATTGGCCTGTACTACCATGGCAAGAGAGGAGCTGCTCACACTTCACCTGTGGACCCTGAATACAAGTAAGGACAAACATCAATAGGGAACACTTGGTCCTACTGGGGTTTTTGCTGATGCCAGTCTCTCTGCAGGCAAACTGTCTCCTGCTACTATGTGGTGAATGACACTCAAACTATTGCCTTCAACACAAAGTCCAGACTTTATGAACCAAAGGCAGAGATTGGCTCTGGACAAATGAGCATTCAGATGAGGCAAGCAACAGGTAAGGATACAGCAAATTTAAACAGTTACAGCCACAACTGGAACTAAAATCTAATTGTATTTTAGATTCTTCATATGAGAACTTCTATAAAGCTGAGGACTATCCAGTGGAGAAGTACTTGAGGGAGCCTTTGTACTTTGAAGTAGAGTTGGCACTATCAACTGACCCTAACTTGGAGCTCATCTTGGATAACTGCTGGGCTACTCTTCAGGAAGAAAGAACCTCCCTTCCCAGTTGGGACATCATCGTCAATGGGTAATGTAGTGAAACTTGCTCTGAACAGGGTTCAGGTCAGAATTAACAGTTGCTGTTCTCTATTAGGTGTGCATACTCTGGTGACAACTATGCAACAGTGTTCCATACTGTATCTATGGATGAAAGAGTGTCTTTCCCATCCCACTACAAGCGGTTCTCCATGAAGATGTTTGCTTTCATTCAGGAAGACAAAGTTCTGAAACATGAGGCAAGTATCCAAACTTGCCATGAAAGCAATCAGGGAACCCTAAAACTAACAATGGTACATCCACAGGTTTATGTACACTGTGACTTGGTAATTTGTGACACAAACAGCCCTATGGAGGCCATCTGCCAACGCCAGTGTTCTAAACCAGCTGTGAAGGGCACTCAAAAACATTT
>NW_015150491.1:116624-118774 GCF_000732505.1 Cyprinodon variegatus
CTAAGAAATAAAAATATTGTAACTTACCCCTTGCAATGCACCCGTGGACCATTAGGAGTATCCGTAGCTTCAGTTGGGAATCACTACTTTAAAACACCAAACTGGAAGAATGCTGGATGAATGATTTTTTTTTTTTTTATTGTAGTTTTATTAACACATTAAGCTACAACATAAAATACACATATAAAACATGCATAAAGAAAAAGGGTAAAATAGATCAATAAAAAGCACCACTGGGAAGCTTTTGCTCTTGGTGTTGAGCAGGTAGAAGGCAGAAGGAACAAAGGAATGTTTGTATTGTAAGAAACTGGAACTGATGATATAAAGAATGTGAACAATAAAACAGGATAAATTCAGCTGGTAGTTATACAGATCCTGCTCAGTATCTAATGCTATTTCCATAATTTTACTACAGACTCTGATGACCTAATTATGAGTTCTTTTTATGTTTTACCACATGGAATAAAAACCAACAAATGAAAGAAAACAAACATTTTATCATCAATACCAGGATGGTAAAACATGATTGACTAGGATGAATCCACCTTGGATTTTGAGTTTCCTGAGACAAAATAGACACTGCTGAAAGTTCTTGTAAAAGAAAAATTTTACAAACAAGTCTACACAACCAGTCTGGTCAGAATATTAAAATAAATATTGAGGGTTTGTATTTGGCATCACTTAAAGGTTGTTTCAGAAAAACTGATTATTTCTTTTGACTTATTATTGGGCAACTAAAATTGTAGAAATGATAATCCTGTTAACAGCAGATACATTTTACCCTTTTAAAAGTCCATAAAAGAACTTTTTACTCAAAGAATATGGTAAATCTTGCCATATGCAATAATAGTTAAATATTTAACTAATAAAACATGTCAAGTCATCATATTGTATAACATTAAGGTGACCTCTGCATGTACCAAGGCTATTAGTCTTTCGATGCTACAGTCCAAAGTTTAATTGCCAAAAAGAAGAAAGAAAATACAGTACTTTTGCATTTCTTCCTTTTCCTTTAACTTTGAAATCTGGGATTTTGAATTTTAGAAACATGAACAGGACTTCAATTTGCTGAAATTTGGGTCCCTGCCAAAGAAATTAGATTTTATAGTATGTTTATGGCAATAGTGACCTGTATTGATTAAAAGCTTTACGGGAAGAAGAGAAGACATGTTTAAGACCACAGGATGCACCTTCCCTACCACCAAGCCACCTACCACACTTACCTAAAATGTATAACTTTCATATATATATATATATATATATATATATATATATATATATATATATATATATATATATATATATATATATATATATATATATAATGTATATAATGTATACAATGAATAAAATATTTATATTTATATACATAAAATACAATTTTTATCTTTTATTTCGGGGTGGATCCTCTAAATAAGTGGCCCTCCTAATTGTCAATCCTTCTGGTGATGTTTAGGCCTTCCTACGTGCTTATCCTGTTAGCTATCTTTTTCTGCGCATACACACTTTCAGGTCTATATCTGCAGTGAGCTATGGTTTCTGACAATCATTCAAGCGTACCTTTCTCAACAAGGTTGTTTGGAAATGGCTGAGGGTCATAATAGAAAAAGTGACTGTGTTTGAATTTATGGGTTGCGTCTTCCAAGGACGCAGTCTACTTGGAATGGATCCTTTGAAGCTCTTTAAAATAAGCAGACCGGAACAGTTTTCGTTGTGAATTCAAACAGGTCGCTTTCTGCAACTTATGCTTGCTTAGCAACTGTGACTGTTGACACACAAAGTAGGAAAAGAATGAATACCGAACTTTTCAAAAATGTTTCTTTTTAATTTAATAACCGGGAGCATGAACAAATAAAAGGAAATGTAATGATATAAATCATAGTTAAATAACATGCTGCTGTCATTTTGCACATCTCTGATGTTGCTTCTATTTTCAAATATCCATTACTGTAAAAATGTCCATAACTGTATATTGGTTATTTATTCTCCAGGTGCACAGTCTTTACATTGTTAAAACACTTTACAGTACAGTATTTTATTGTTTATATTTGAACTCTTCCCTATTATATTATTCTTATACATGTTGTTAGAGTGATAACTTTCCTGTGTTTCAACCAGAAGGGTCATAAACTTTTATGACCTCCTGTAGG
>NW_015150491.1:121804-134779 GCF_000732505.1 Cyprinodon variegatus
GTCTCTGTGTTGATCATTTTCCTTTTAATCTTTTAAACTCACATTTTTCTGGATTAAAAACCCAACACATGTTTCTAAGGTCCACAGTTGTGTGACCATTTCTTTCAATAATATTTTTGGTGCTGTGTCTGACTCAATAACCATTTAAAACAACTATTTTCCTTAATTTCAGACGGAATTATTCATTGAGCTATTCATACTTGTATCATAACGTATTACCTATACAATATTATCCACTGTTTGGCAACAAGTACTATTTCCTCTGATCTGGTGTAGCAGCCGTCTTGCTTTGCCTCACAAGGAATCCTGGGATAACCAAGTATAGATAGGATATACCTGACCCATCCTTTAAATCAGGCAAAAAGATGGGCGCATTTGTAGGCCGCAAAACAAGGACTTTTGGAATCTGACTAGACCTCGGTGCCACGCTATGACATAATCGTCCTTCGAATCTGGCCTTCGGAGGACGCAGCCCATGAATTTGAACAGAGCCAGAGTCTAAGAAGTGTATGAGAAGAAAAGAAAGGCCTCAAAAGAGGCATACACTGTGTGCAGAATTATTAGGCAAATGAGTATTTCGACCACATCATCCTTTTCATACATGTTGTCCTACTCCAAGCTGTATAGGCTTGAAAGCCAACTACCAGTTAAGTAAATCAGGTGGTGAGCATCTCTATAATGAGAAGGGTTGTGGCCTAATGACATCAACAATCTATATAAGATGTGCTTAATTATTAGTCAAGTTACTTTCCTTTGGTGAAATGGGTCAGGCGAGACGTTTGACAGACTCTGAAAAGTCAAAAATTGTCAGATGTCTTTCAGAGGGGTGCAACAGTTTGGAAATTGCCAAGTTTTGAACCGGGATCATCACACAATCAGGCGGTTCTTGGCAAATAGCCAACAGGGGCGCAAGAAGCGTGTTGAAAAAAGAAGATGCAAAATAACTCCCTATTAATTCAGAAGAATCAAGCGTGAAGCTGCCAGGAAGTCATTAGCCATCAGTTGTGCCATATTTCAGAGCTGCAACATGTCTGGAGTGGCGAGAAGCACAAGGTGCTCAATACTCAGGGACCTGGCCAAGGTGAGGAAAGCCGAAAAAAGGCCACCTTTGAACAAGACACACAAGAAAAAATGTCAAGATTTGGCCTAGAAATATCTGAAGACTGATTTCTCCAAGGTGTTTTTGTCTGATGAAATGAGAGTGAGTCTTGATGGGCCAGATGGATGAATGGGCACCAGGCTGGATCAGTAA
Source organism: Cyprinodon variegatus (assembly GCF_000732505.1). Taxonomy (NCBI): domain Eukaryota; kingdom Metazoa; phylum Chordata; class Actinopteri; order Cyprinodontiformes; family Cyprinodontidae; genus Cyprinodon; species Cyprinodon variegatus. Next base: position 123,057 of record NW_015150491.1, read on the forward strand.
AGGGCAGCAAGTTCCTTATCGACTCAGACACCAGCAAAGTGGAGGTGGGGTACTGGTATGGGCTGGTATCATGAAAGATGAGCTTGTGGGACCTTTTCGGGTTGATGATGGAGTCAAGATCAACTCTCAGACCTACTGCCAGTTTCTGGAAGACACCTTCTTCAAACAGTGGTACAAGAAGAAGTCGTCATCATTCAAGAAAAACGTGATATTCATGCAGGACAATAACCGTCACACGCATCAAAATACACCACAGCGTGGCTGGCCAGAAAAAGTCTAAAAGAAGAAAAAATAATGACATGGCCCCCTTGTTCACCTGATCTGAACCCCATGAAGAACCTGTGGTCCTTCATGAAATGTGAGATCTACAGGGAGGCAAAACAGTCCACCTGTCTGAACAATGGCTGGGAGGCTGTGGTGGCTGCTCCACGCAATGTTGATTGCAAATGGATGAAGACACTAACAGAATCTATGTATGGAAGGCTTTTGAGCGTCATGAAGTGAAGAAAGGTGGCTATATTGGTCACTGATTTTTTTTTTTTTTTTTTAAATATCGCAAATGTTTATTTCTGAATTTGTTTACCAATACAAGTGAAATGGGTATATATTTGTTTTTTATTATGTTGCCTAATAATTCTGCACAGTTATATTTACCTGCATACACAGACATCCTCACAAAATGGCCAAATCTAAACAAAACACATCAACTTCTAAAAATATGAAACTTTGATATTAAGGAGTCTTTTGGATTGATTGAGAACACAATTTTGGCCCATTAATAAGAATAATCCTCAAAAATACAACTTTCCTAATAATTCTGCACCCAGTATAAATATCCCAGAATGACTTGCGCGGAGGGCTCTCCTCTTAAACTACTATGGGATTTGCTGTCACAGTAACCCATTATTGCCATAGGCTGTCGCTACCTGACAGCAGCGACTAATAACAAAGTAGTGCAGGCACCGCGCAGTGGAGGAGAAATTAAGTGACCAATATAGAAAAAAGCAGTGATCATCTGTCCAAACGGTTAGTTAACTGAGTCTGCCATAAAGTCCACTATATTGTCCCCACTGTATGTGTACACAGTAAGCTTGGTATAAGTTATGAAAACAGCACATATTAAACAGGGTGTGAATGAGGAGAAATGTGCTTGTGCATGCTCTTGCACACACATTTTTTCTTTTAAGTGGAGAGGGCAGATCTTTTAAATAATCCTTAATCTTAATCCTCCACAATACCTTTAACATAAGCCATCATCATATTAATAAGCACACAATGTGCTAACTACACACTGATGGTATAAATAAAAAACACATCTGGCTTTTGCTTTCTCTTTTCACGGTAGGCTAGGATGTCAGTCACATGGAACTTTGTCAGTCCATAGACTGCTGGCTGGCAAGACGGTATGCTTGAGCTATACGGAGAGATCCAGTAGACTGGGTGATACTAGTGGATACTAGACTGGGTACACTGATACTAGTGCTTCACTCAGGGATCGGTTGAGATGAGACAGGAATGCAGTAAGAATCTGGGAGGAAGGACACCCTGATGAAGCTTTAGCTATGATGGTGGAGTAAGGGCTAAAGGTGGTTAGAATCGGGGTCATCTGAATCAATGTCAGACATATCACAACCACTGCTTGTGCTTTGGGTAGCAAACGGAGTTTTGGATTGGAGACCTTTTAAGATGAACTTTGGATGCTGATTGGGTTTTCGTGAAAGTGTGGTTCAAAGCTGATTATCCTGTGTCGGAGGCAGATGAGGGTAAGTAATCACTTTATACTTCCGTCTAGACTCCATTAATTAAATCTCACATCTTGCTAATACAGTTGTCTATAAAATATTAAACAATCACTTATTTAGTAGCTGTTCCTTCACTTCCACCTAATTTTTGACAAAGCAGTTACCTTGCACTGTCTTTCCCAATGTCTCCTCTCTTTCTCCCCATCTTTTGTGTAAAGGAGTTCTTGAAAATAAGCAAACCACAAATTAAAAAAAAGTCCTCTTTGGATATTAGTTACTGATTGGAAGATCTGTTTAGAGTTATTAGATACAACACATCCACCCTGTAGTTTTATGTCTAAGAGATATTAGAGACATTAAAATCTTGTTATTAAAGTAATTTCAGGATTACTGATCAGGAGGAGAGGTGAATGAGCAGATGGTCACATATTACATGACATGCCCCTTATTGACCACTTCACATGTATAAAAACTATTGATTGCTTTGACTACCTGTCGTGCTGCTGTAGTCTTAGGTGCTTGAGGACACAGGCACCAATTTTACTCACTGTTACATTCTTCTATACTTCAATTTGCCATTGTTAGTTTACCTAACGGTATATTCTTGGCCATTCTCATAGCTTCATCAGGCACGGTACTCTCAGACTGTGACATATCCCCAACTTCAATTATGGATGATGGAGTTTGGCCTGTTTTTTTTCTCCTAGACACCTCCATGAGCTTTGCTTTAATGGAGTAAATGCATATAATCTTTCATACTTTGCCAAAAATATCTGAGCTCATCTATTCATCTCCTTGACAGAGCCACCTATAAAGCTAGTTCACCATTACCTGTACAGTAAATCAATGCTTCTGTTCCTGTTAAGAGTCTGCTTTTGTCTTCTTGAAGACCTAGTTGGCCTTGTCAGAAAGCCACTCAGCTTGGTTCTTCTACAGGTGCATGTATGGTCAGTGTGAGGGGTGTGGAGTCAACACAAAGCAAATGTCTATTCTCATTACATGCTTATCCAGGAGTGGATTCTGAAGGGTACATTACTCTGGAATTTGCTTTCCTTGGAAAACAAGTCTATGAATTGAGTCGTCTGAGATGCCTATAGAGCAGCGATAACCAATTAAAAATCAGCGGGTTCTGAATAAAAAAAAAAACAAAAAACCCCCAGCAAAGGTTCGGAGACATTTTTTATTATAATCCTTTATTTTAAACAGCATTTAACAAAAATATATAAAATATAGAATATTTTTTCCATTTTTAAATCTAAAGTTTTTTTTAAAAGTAGTTTGGTATATAGATGATTTCCTGATTCACATCTTTAATGAAACACCTGAACTGACAGTTTACTTTTTCTTTACGGCTTAATGAGAGTAATGGTCTTAACGCTGCCCTGCAAGGCTTTTAAACCTGGGTTTGAATTGTGACAAAGCCATCCTCAAGACCATATCAAGGTGCTAATTTGTGTGTCTGGATTAATATTTATTTTTGATTATGTTCATGGAGAATCCTGCTTCACAGCAGTAGGTTGAGCCATACATACTCAAAATGTGCAGGGTCATCTTTGAGCACATTTCAATTTTCTTTCACCAGTTAAGCACGGTTCTTCCAGCAGTCCACACTAATCTTTCCATTGCCTGGCTTACCCCAGGTTTGCCTGCTGTCAAGTGGCTAGCTGCAGCAACCCAGACTGACACAGCTCAATTGGCTTATTTCTATCACATGTAGCCTGGTCCCAGACACTCGGACTTTACCTTATAAAGAGTAGCAGTGCAAGTTATGTTTGACATCGACATGCAGTAATTAGTTTCAAAATCAGGTTAGGTCCGGACCCCAGTCCACAGATCCAAGACCTCTGCTATAGAGGTGTTAAATTCTGCTCTACACAGTCATTTCTTGTTCATCATCTCCAATCTTATTCCATTTAATTCTGGTCAAACAAGTTCAGGTTTTATTTACATCTAAAACAGTTTTATTTCCTCATAAGAGTAGTTTATCCCCACCCAGCTATACTAGACTGGGAGAAGACAAATTGGGCTAAAAATACCAGTAAAATGTATTCACACTTTTGAGTCCATTACAATAAAGAGCACTCCATGTGACTAATCATGCAGGTACAATATTACAAGACTCCACCCCATTTTCAGATAAAGTAATCCTTTTATAAAGCTTCATCTCCCTAGCCTTGTAGTTACATTTTGATGTCTACAGGAACCCTTTGACTCAGCCAAGATGGTTGAGCAAGCTTGTCAAACACAGCTTAGCTTTAAAGCAAGCTTCAAGATGGTGGATCTGTTTATTTCCCCTCATTAGCCTGCTACACAGAAGACTCTAGTATGGCACCTCATCTTGCCATTTTCAGACTCTCATGCAGGGTAGGCAGGCCAAGATTTGTGACTCATGGAAAATTCAGAGTAAGCAACAATGACCTCCTACACATTCCTTAAATTGAGACATCTTGAATTTTCAATTTTACTGGATCTTTAAACCAAATGGTGCAACTAAGAATGCTAGTTTTGACACAGGAGGAGTCACTTCCAGGTTGTCAATATTGGAAGGCTTCATTTGGTAGATTAGTTTAACCCTCCCCATAGACAAATCCAGATAAGAGTTCAATTTTTTTAAAAGTTTATTTCAGAGAATCAAGCGTATTGGTCCAACTGATACATGTTCAAAATCCAGGATCTTAGAAACGTCACGTTTTTGACCTGCCAACAAAAGAGAAGCAAGTTTAAATTTATACAGTCTAGAGAGCTAAGAGCACAGTAGTATAACATTCCTCTTCCTCCCCCCAGTTGTACTTCTATTTCAAACTCACCTCTTATCATTTCCTTTGTTTTGGAACATTGTTTACCACAGACTCCACCAAGAGGATTTTTGGCATCACAGATCACCACATCACAATGCACAAAGATCTGCAAAACAAGATTCAGATCAAGAAGCTGCAAGTCTTACAAGTTAGAAAAATCTTCACTTCCAACCCTTACAAGCTACCTTGGCATTTAAGTCCTCTTCCCCTTCAGCAAAGGCAAACATCTTGACTTCAAACCGCTTGAAGTGAGAGGGATACCTAACCCTGGCATCGGCCCAAACAGGGTGGAACACTACCTGGTATGGGTCGACTGGGTTTGGACAGCTGTATGTTTTAAAGCACATGTAAGTTCTTCAGTTCTAAGCTACATAAAACTATAGTGTCAGCTATTAAAATACCCATTAATTATCAGATTCCATCTTGGCTGGGATGTCCTTTCCCCTTTTGTTGCCCAGCAGTTTTCCAGCTCTAGTGACACCAGAGGGTTTGTAGATTTAAGCAGCTCCACCTCAAAATACAGTGGCTGTTGCAGATACTTTGCAATGGGATAGTCTTCTGTGCTCTGAAACTTGCTGTAGGATTCATCTAAGGGATACAAATAAAACTCACAAGTCCTTCATGATGCATTTTACACTAGTCTCAAATGTCTAATGAAGGCAATTAAACTGCAAAATGCTTTAAGTGTAAACTGTCGGCTGTGTTTACTCAGTTTGAGTTTCAAGAACCTTCAGAAAACACTTGTCATTTACCTGCCAATTTCATGGTACAATATTTCATCAAATGTTTGGACAAGTTGCCCTTTTGACTTTATTGAAGCAGTAAACAGCCAGCAATTCTAAAACTGCTGTGTCTTACCCATAGCAAGCCTCATCACAACTTGTAGCTGGCCCTTTGAGTTCTCAGCATAAGGCTCACTTCTTCTAGGTCTTGTGTTAAAGGCCACAGCCTGGTTTGTGTCGATGTCATAGACACAAGAAACCTTTAAACTAAAAATTCAGAGCATTAAAAAAAAAATATATATAAAAAAATTTAAGGGGGGGAAACTTACTCATACTCTGGTTCCTTAGAGTTTGGGTCTTTTTTTGCTAGGTCTTCATCTGGCAGAGAGATCTCGTTTTCATACAGCATGGCATTGGACATGAACTGAGGAAAATAAGAATTTTAGTAGTGGTAGTGAGAAATTTTATCTTGCAATTTAGGTCCACTATACCTTCCTCTTTGTACCACATGAATTTACTGTGAAGACAAAGAAAGCATAGCGATCATTGCTGAAAACAGGGCCACAAGATGGGTCTTCCAGGGTAAGCTTGCTGGGGTTCAGAGAAGGGACTGACTCTAGTTTTAGAGCCAAAGCAGTCATTGTTCCATTTGGGAAACATTCTAAAATAAAAAGATTTACTTTAGAGGCTTTCATAGGGACCCCCCAGTGTCCAGGTAGACATCACATACCAGTTAGTGTTGAGAGAAAATTGCAAGCTACGGAGAATTCCTGAATTTCAGAATTTGTCTCTGGATTATTCAAAATCACATCAAGTCTGCCCTTAATGAATGAGGATTGAATTGCCTGGGGGAAAGAAAAAAAAAATATATATATAATATTCGATTTGCCCTTAAAAAAAAAAAAAAAACCCCAAAAAATTCATACCTCAACTGCAACATCAGGAGATGAAAATGGCACAACAAAACTGAAGTGCGTTCCATTTTCCATGTAGTCATAATGCTGAGCCAAACTGGGGGTCATTAGTCGCTTCCCCACCAGAGTCTGAAAGTTGTAGCCACGGCTCCCATATTTTACAAGGACATAAAAGTTCTCTTTATCACAGCCACCAGAGACAGAGGGTGGGACTGCCAAAAGGGAAGAAAGTTAATCTTATTGTACAATAAGGGCATAAAAAAAAATTCAATATAAATACAGACCAATATTCTGAACAACAGCTTCCAAATGAGCGTTGTAAGAGAAAAATTCAAGCTCATCCATCAGCATCAAACCAAAGGTCAGATGAAGGGAGAAGATCGTCACACCATCTCCAGCCTGAGAAAGAGACCATTAGAAGAAGTTCCAGGCAATACATTAGTCCATGTAAAATTTTTACCTGCTTCAAGACTGCGGGGTCTGAAAATGGCACTTCAAGAGTGAAAACCTTCATACTACTATTAGGAGACATGTGCTCCAAGATGTTAAAGCCTCTGACACTACAGTCAGCCATGGACAGCACTTCTGCAGGGAAGGTGATGTTTATTAAAGCTACATCAACAGCAAAGTGTCCAAGCACCATCTTAAATGTCATCTCCCCTGGAACAGTTTCTGCAGAAGGTAAAAGTGAGACCAGCTTAGAAACAAATAGTTTACTACAATATATAAAAACAATTCAGCTACCCACTGTCAATAAGTTCAAGGGGTTGAGGTACTAGATGTGTTGCAATGTGAAACAAGACTTTGTATCTTGTTTGTTCATTTGTAGCATCTTCTGTCCAAAGCAGCTCAAGCATTGGCTCAATCATGTAAGAGACATAGTATTTGTCATCTTGAATGTGGCTCTGCAGAGGTAAAGCAAAAGACGACATCTTAGACAAATACTAGTATGGATTTTGCAAGACTACAGATATTGTAGCCTGTCCTACTACACAAGGTGAAGATTCAAATTTAGTCACCTTGTAGTAGCCACCAACACCCCCAATGGGAAGTTCAGTGATGACATAGAAGTCATTGAGAGCCACAGAGTATCCCCTGGCCTGTAGTTCCAAGGGATTCAGCCGCTGACCGTTTATGCCAAAGTGCACCTCCAAAAGCTTAAATTGACCAGAAGAAATCATTGGGTCCATCTGCCGGGGCAGGTACCAGGTGATTGTTTTTTGAGTGAGGAAGACACTACCTGAAAGTCAAGCACGAGACTGAAAACAATGCCACTGTAGGGGTTCTCAGTTTCCTTCATCTACATTTTTAATTTTCTTTTTAATCCAAGTGTCACTGTGACTTATCAACTTTGAGTCAGACACCATAAAATTCTTAGTTTTCTGGTGTCATCTATAATTTTTCTCTCCATAGGCCAAGCATTACAGAGTCACTAGATGCAAGGTGTTCCATTCATCTTTTAATGGCATTAATACTTTAAGCCATAAAGCAGCAACCCCCCCCCCCCCCCCCTCTTTAAAACTAGATGGCAAGACAAAGCAAGTGGGCCCCAGAGTGTCCTTACCCTCCTGGATTGGACAAGCAGCTGCAGCGTCAACTTGAGTTGCAAGCCATTTTTTCTCAAAAATTGTCGAAGTCTTGAATACCCTCATGGGAACCCCTGCTACCTAGATGCCAGAGGGGAAAAAAAAAAAAAAATAAATCTTTGAGACAAATTGAGAAATTTAAAATTATGTTTAAATCTTAAGGCAGTTTAGTAAATTCAAGGGGGATTTTGGATGCTGTGTGCTCCCATAATGGAATGAAGTTAGATAAAGCAATTATTAGGAAAGTTCACAGACTTGCTGCATGTAGGTTTCTGGTGCCATCATTGGACTCCTCAAGACCAGCCTTGTAGGAGTATTTCTAATGCCATATCCCCTTCTCTGTGCATCAGCCACACTCATAGGCTTTTCCCCCTCTGGTGTGAAAAAGACAACCGTTGTGGCTCTGAATCCCAAATCCACAGGCTGTTTCTGCAAAAACCAAAAGTCAAATACAAGATTACAACTTGGGAAATAGTCATCCAAGGGTTATCTTCCAGATAACACCAGAAAGAACTATAACCTCCGCTGCTCGCCGAGTGTTTGAAAGCTTTGAGCTGGAAACTGGGTTTTGTGGCAGAGGAAAGTCATCTGGAGCTGCACGTTTTACAGACACCTAGAAAAGATAAGGCCATTAGATATCAAGCATACCAATTTTAAAACTTAGATCCCATTTCTTACTCAACCCACTTCCATGTAGTTGTAGTCACAGATGACTTCTCTGGAGGCCCAGGCATTATATTGGCAGGTTTCAACCACCTGGTGCAGCTCACCTTTTACAAACTGGTTCCCATGCAAGTGAAGCTGTAGTGCTGTTGTGAATGTTTTATCCTCCTGGAATCAATTAGTTTATGCCATTATACAGGATTACAGAAAAATACTTTGTATAAATATAGAAAATTTTAGTCTTGTTACCACATTTTGAGAAAAGCAGTTCTGCAGGGAGATATAAATAAGGGCATTCCCAAATTGATCATGCTTCATGCTGAACCCACATTGGGTGGCAATACTTGGTGTAAGAAGAACAGCCGTGTTATCTAAGAGGGTACAAAAAGAATATATCTAGTTTGACTGCAGGAAAAAACACCCCACACACATAACCCAAAATTAAAAAAATACATTAAGAGCCAAGGAAAACATGAACTTACTCATGATAACAGCAACATCCAAAAAACTTCCTCTAAGTGGACCAACCTCCACAAGCATAATATTGCCCAGGCATTTTGTTTTGATATCTGGAATTAGAATTACACTTGTAAAGAAAACCTACCCCCCCCTCCCCAATATAATCAGTTGAAAACATACAATAATAAAGACTGCTCTTACTTATAGAAGACTTCTTTTGAGCCTCTATATTTGCAGCTACTAGTAAGAGAAAGAGCCACCTAAAACCAAAAATCAAGTATAACATTTGATCAGGAACTGGAATGGTAAAATAAAATGGGGAGAGGAGGGGGGCAAAAAAATAAAACCTCACCCCAATCCAAGCAGAGGACCCATGATGTAGCCTGCAGGAGACTGGTAACCTTAACGTTCCTTTACTTCTCCTTTCTTATAAAGCAATGAGATGACAGGGACTCTACAGGCCTATCCGTTGGCTGTCCAACAAATACATACATATACAGGTGGATCCAATTACAGCTTGATTGACCCAATTGTGCATGCTCTGAGCTGATTGCTGCTTCATGCTAAATGATCTGTCTACATTTCCTCTTGGTCATCTTTTCAATTCAAAGATTCTCATTTTGAATTTCAAGTTAAAGAGGCATTTAAAGGGTTCAACATGAGAGGATTATAACATATTTAAGTAGAATACGATTTTGAAATTTTGAAATAACAGGAACATTTTACGTCAAACTAAAGGCCATAGTCTAATACTAAAAGCACAGAAACCTCGGTTTGAAAAGATGAGTTTTTGAAATTGCACCAAATAAAAACTTTTCTTTATTTTTTGAAACAATGTTGTTATGGTTTATAGTCAGTTGATATTCCCTATCTTTTGGATGCACAAATAAATGAATAAAAGCAAGAGAAATAAATATCTATATGTTTCTAAAGTTTTTAAAATCTAAATTTCTTTTGATTTTATATTATAGTATTGCTAAATATTTTCATTGGTAATAAAAAAATATGTACAAAAACTCTTTTTTTTGCCATGCCATGACATGACTTTGAAATGAATTCTGTTCTAAATCAATGTTTCTCCTTTTGTTTTATTTCTTGACCATGAAAGGAAAGAATAATAAAATATGTATTCAGTTTGATAGCTTGAACTTACTGCTGTAAGTTATTAGATTTTCAACCTTTTTAAAAGTTTTTTTTTTCTTCTCTAAAGTGGTCATGAACATCTCTCTTTTAACAGAAAACAATCCAGAAGAATGAGGAATTAGCTTGATTAAGTTTAATACCAAAGTAAAGCATCTAGTAGTGGTGTTAGGTTAAATGCAATCACAATACTGGTGTAAACATGGCTTTTTAATTTTGTAACTCACTTTAAAACTATTCTTTTTCCATAGGTATTCCGGAATTGACTTTGATGCCAAATAGTGTGGAAGAGTTTGATTTGGCAGCCAGCCTGACAGCAGTACCTTCTCAGAGAGGATTAAAATGTCTGACGTTACTACTTTACTCTCTCCAGCATGCACAAGCTGAGGTCAGCTCCTTTTAGCTACAGTTTGAGCAGTCAAGCAAATCCATGACACCATTTAAAACAATAAAACATTAAGGGATTGGAAGTACAGTTAGAATATATTCTCTTAAGATTTGAAGATATGTTTAAAAAGTGAAACTTGCCATATTGGGAAACATGACATGCATATTGCTAATAAACCAACTGCAAAGATTGTTCTGTTCCACATCTCTTCATCTTTGCAGTCTCCCTTTCTCTCCTCCTTTCTCCTCTCGCCCCTCCCTGTTCCCTGTAAAAGGGAACAAACTGCTGCCGCTCGGCTGTCCCAGCTCTAGCTCTGCTTGTCCCGTCTGTGAGGCTGCGGCAGCGCACTGCCTGGCTGCTTTTCCTCATGTTGCCTCTCTCACCCCACCTCATCTTAGAAGGAGCATTTATGCAGAACATGGAAACAAAACCATCTGCATGAAAGTTATTTTCATGGAAAGAAAAGCTCAAACTACAGGTAGGCTTAATGCTTGCATTTTGTTTTTTTTACACTAAGTTGGAAAACCCGTTGAATGAGATATCTTTAACTATAACATATCATGGAGATGGGCAAGAAGAACAAATTTTATGTACAAATATAGAAAGCTGCATATATTCTTACAACAGTCTTTAAATGGGTTTCTAATGTGTAGAATTATGTATAGGTTTAAAATAACCTGTTGCCTGTGAGTTTTAATTTTGTTTCTTTGTCTGATGAAAATCCAATTTCCAGTGAAGGGACAGCTTACAGTTCTTTTACTCAAACCTAAAGCTTGCGATCAATTGGAATAAATTCAATATGAGTTAGACAATGATAACCTAAGTAAATATAAAGGCATGTTTTTGGCTAATTATTTTATTCATCACAGGAAAGGAGAGAGTCCAGCAAACTTTCCTTTGTTCCTTCTTGAACAAATAAATTTCTTCAAAACTCAGTGGCATAAGGCAACAACTGCGATTAAACCTTTTTGATAGCTGTCTTGAGTACTTTATGCTGCTTTGGGGGGCTTTTGACAAAATTGTCTTTACAAAACATTTTTCATTCAACCCCACTGGAGGATTTGAATAGAAGAACAGGCTTTTTAGGGTCTTAGTAGAGTCTTTATCAGATTTAAGTCTGGACTTTAACTGGACCACTCAAAGATCAAATTTATATATATATATATATATATATATATATATACCGTATTTTCACGACCATAAGGCGCACCGGACTAAAAGGCGCACTCTCAGTTATGTGTGCCATTTCTGTATTTAACACACACATAAGGCGCACCGGACTATAGGGCGCGTTTTTTATATACAGGTACA
>NW_015150491.1:136367-141737 GCF_000732505.1 Cyprinodon variegatus
GCACGCATGGAGTTACATATTAACAGCGATTGTGAGGGGTGGAAAAAAAAAAACCCTGGTCTCCTTAAATTCAGCCCACTCTTTCATCATCTCCTCAATGAGGTGGTCTCAAAAGTCGCAGTTACAACACACATAGGGCGCACCGCACCATAGGGCGCACCGCACATTTTGAGGGAAAAAAAAGACGTTTAAGTGCGCCTTATAGTCGTGAAAATACGGTATATATATATAGCATGTCTTTCACTTTCTGATTTAGCAAACAAGCCTTAGATCGTCCCACTACCACCAATAAGTTTGACTATATTCATTTTCTAAAATTATTATTTGTTTTATGTCAGATGTAAAGGGGTGACTGCCTTCCTATAAGTTTCTTTTGTCATTCAACAGAAAACATTTCCAAACATCTTTGGATATATTAAATGTCCTTAAAGCAAATGTGGAATGGGAGTTTTGTCTTTTTACACAGAAGTGGGCTTTGCTTGGAACTCTCATAGAAGTCTCTTTTTATATGGTGGACTTTCAACACCAAGTTTAACTGAGATAAATTACACCTGCAGTGTTAGTGGTTGTTTGGGTTCTTTCTAGGTCTTCTGCTTTGGTTGTTGATGCACTCTTGGATAGATTTTGGTTGGCTGGCCTATTTGGAAAGGCTCAGTACTGTTCCATGTTTACTGTATTCATAACTAACGGTTTCTAATTCGGTTTACTGAAATCTCAAAGTCTTGGATATTACTTGGTTAGTTTTTATAGAGTGATAGATGAAAATAACTGCTTTAACTTTGGAGCAAAGTATATATGTGGGGTTTTTAGGGGTTCTTTACTTTAGTTTCTTCCGTTTTTAACGCATTCTCTGTTTCAGTAATTTCTCGGTTCTACGGTAATGCAGAAATCATACCAGGGTGTGGCAGATAAAGCTGAACCAAATAATGTGGTTAACAAGGTGGACAATTATATTTTTACATAAGGTCTGGTTTTAGTGGGGAGGGGGCAAGTATGCTTTACATTATTATTTAAAAATAAACTGCGTATGTCTTTTTTTCCGACGACAATAGTTAGTTTGATGAACTGCAACATGTGATAAAATAATAACAGAATAAATATTTATTAAGCCAAGTACTATTCTACAGCGCTGCACTACTAAAATGTCCATGCTTTCCTGGAGTTACTTTTCTCATTATGTTTTAGGAACATGGGGTATGGCCAAATCCTCCACCGACATGGAAAAGAGGAGGACCAGGTCAACCTCAATGTGGGAGGGGTACGCCACAAAGTGGACCCAGAGATGTTATTCCGCTTCCCTCAGACACGCTTGGCTCGTCTGCTGCACTGTCAAAGTGAGGCAGCCATCTTGGAGCTATGCGACGACTACAACCCAACTGAGAAGGAGTACTATTTCGACAGGAACCCTCGGGTTTTCCTCTGCGTGCTCAACTTCTATCACACAGGCCGCATCCACATGATGGAGGAGCTCTGCATTTTTTCTTTCTGTCAGGAAATTGAGTACTGGGGCATCCATGAGGCACATCTTAGCCCCTGCTGCAACACCTGGTACCATGAGAAAAAGGAATACATCGAGGATAAAGATTGGGACATCCGGAGTGAGGAGCAAGAGCCGAGCTTCGATTCCTCCTTTGAGGAGCTCTCTGCTCTTGATAAGGACCTGGCTAAGTTCAAAGGGGCATGGTGTGGAGAAGTAAGGAGCTACATCTGGCTCAGGCTAGAGGATCCTGCTCACTCTAGAGCTTCAAAAATTATCGCTATTGCTTCCCTCTGTGTGGTGTTGACCTCTATCATTGCCATGTGCGTTCACAGCATGCCCGAGTTTCAGCAAGTGGACGACAATGAACGACCCATTGAGGACCCTGTCCTCACCACCCTGGAGGGGATATGCATTGCCTGTTTCTCTGTAGAATTCACCATTAGGTTTATTGTTGCTCCATCCAGGAGGAAGTTCCTCGGAAACCCTCTGAACATCATTGATGTTGCTTCTATTTTGCCGTTTTATGTCACACTAGCTCTCGAGAAATCTGACGAGGAAAGCTTGGAGGAGAGTGAAGACTTGGAAAACGTAGGGCGGGTGGTGCAGGTTCTACGGCTCATGAGGGTTCTTAGAATACTTAAGCTTGCCCGCCACTCCGTCGGACTGCGAGCTCTAGGTGCTACCGTCCGCCACAGCTACCAAGAGGTGGGTCTGTTGATTCTCTTTCTCTCAGTAGGAATGTCTGTGTTTTCCGCTCTCATCTACTTTGCTGAGAAGGACGAGAAGCACACAGATTTGGGAACAATCCCTTCAGGTTGGTGGTGGGCCATGATCACAATGACCACTGTGGGTTATGGTGACACATGCCCAGTGACGGCGGCAGGGAAAGTAGTGGCCACCTTATGCATAATCTGTGGCCTGTTAGTGGTGGCTCTGCCCATATCTGTGATCTTTAATAAGTTCTCAAAGTACTACCAAAGAAACAAAGCCATGGATGTAAGGTGCATTACCAAGCCTGAAAGACAAGACCCAGAGCTCCCCTATTATAACATCAAAGAGCTGTTCACAGGTAGCGTGTATCCCTTTATAGGAAGCCTTGCCTTTAGGAACAGTGTGAGCAGCAGAGGGGACGACACTGATGCCTCCAGCCTCCAGGACATTGAGGTGAACCATAATGACACTTGAGAAAATGGGCCAGCAAAATGAGATTCCAGCCATTTCACAGAGTATCACTCTCTATGACAGCCAGTCACTCCGTGCCTCTGGGGGCAGCGCGTACTATCACTTACCTTGCCTTCCCGTACCGTCTTCCTTCCTCCTGTGGTTTGACAGAGAAATATGTTTAGACCCAGAATTTTTTGTGTCTATGTGTGTCTGTAAAATATATTGTGTCATAAAAACCAGAAAATCCAAAGGGAATTATCTGCACCCTCCTCTGAGGTTTGAAAGCCCATTTTCTGCTCGAGAAAACTGCAATGATGCATGTAGGAGGCCATAATGTTAATGTTTTTCAAAGTAATGTCGTTTATTGATTTCCTCTGCTTGCTGAAAGTTCAGATGGAGACTTTGCCAGATGCGAGTGCCCGGAGTGACAGCAGTACAGTTTGCAGCTTGCATGGCCCAAACCGAAATGCATTTTTCGAAAGCAAAACATTAAATGATCACATGAAATATGAAATAAGCCTGGTTGAGAGAAAATGCACATCTCTTAGAACAATGTGAATGCAGAGGCTGATTTTTGGCAGAACTGTGAACATGAAATAAAAAAAATATTATCTGCACTCAGATATCTGTTGTTACATTTTTTTTGTCTTCTCTCAGAAAAAGAAAAACATTTCAAACCTAAGAAAATGTAATCAATTTAATCGAAAAAAGATGCACCTGAAAAATTCTTTATCTGCTTACTCTTCTCTGTTCTTTAAAGTATTGATCTCCTGTCCCCAGTTGCAATTTCCACTTGGATGATCTGCTCTACCACAAAAAGCAATGTCCAAAAATCTGGTCTCTACAGGGGACATCCGTGCAGTCATGCAGTTGATTTGAAGCATCTTCTGGCACAGCAAGATGTCACTTAAAGCATTACTATTCTGACAAAAAGAAAAGTTGATTTGGTTTTCTTCTTAGTTGGTAAACTTAAATATGTTAAAGACATAAAACCTATAAAAAGAAGACTCACAACTGACAGTTAAAGGAAGCTGGATTCTTGCACATATTGTGTTTTTCACATTAATACTAACCAAAACAGATAAATACAATTACTCTCAGGTTGTTCAATAAGTTTAGAAAATGAGTTTCGATCCATGGTGTTTCTTTGTGAGGTGTTCATCACTTAGAGGATTAGCATATTGCTTGATCCACATTCTGTTGAATGTTTTTGTAACTTGCCTTAAGCATCATTGACAGGCGAGAAATCCCCCCCCCCCCACGCTTAGTTTATTTTATATTGTGGCTGTCAGCCACATCTCTACCGGATTAAGACATAAATATATTCTGAACAAGTTGTTTTTTGTAGGAGATGAGACAAAAATCTCTATGAGAAAAGCAAAAGAAAAAGAAGCCTCCTATAATCACTGATCAATTTTTTGCATTTTTCCATTTGCGGAAGAGCTTTAAGTTTTTCAGGTTTAAAGGTTGGCTTGCTGTTACCAAACACTTTAGTTCCAGCAATAAATTCTTTGTCTGAGTTTTGGACTCTTAGCAGGCTCCAAAAAAAAAATGCATTAAAACATTAAATCCTGTTTAGAAGAAACATGTATGCAAAATCAAGATCGTTCCATAAAACCCTAACAGCAAATGTAGCATATAGGCCACCAAATCTGATTTGAGTCTCATCTAACCAGAGCACCATCTTCTACATGCTTTCTGTATTGTCTACATGACTTGTGACTTATACTTGAGTTTTCCTTTCTTCAAATTATGTAAAAATGGTGAAAAAAAGCTCTTAATTGTAAATTACAGCTTTAACATAGTGCTTAATGAGTAACTTGACTTAAAAAAAGGAGCGGTACTCAGATCAGATTTAGTCTTTCCGTTCCTGACCCTGCATTACCTAATAAGCATGTAAAGCCTCCTGCTCTGCTCCGGCTGCCATTGGGTGTGGAGTTTTTAAAGTAAATTAGAAAAATGCCAATTACTTGAAAGGTCAGAGCAAGTGTGTCAGCATAAATATTGCTACAGAGAGAATTTATGTCTGGGTTTCACGTGCGTTAACTTGAGGCCTTTTTTTATAACCCATGAAATTAAAAGGCTTTTATTACTTTAATGCTAAAGTGGATCTGCTTACTTCATTAGATTAATTGTTGTGCACATAGAGCAGATTTTGACAACAAATTTGACTTTGAGATTTCTATTTTAATGAATTGTAATGCTTACTGACTGCTTATGGTGGGGAACTACAGTAGAGCACAAGGATATAAGCTGGAGGATTTGATTCCTGTCAGAAATGCAGGGAGTTTTTACCCTTTTTACTACGGAAAAAGAAAAAAAAAAACACAGAACAAATCAGTTATGCTTTTTTTAAGATCTATAAGACAAATTGCAAATGCAATGATAATATATATTTATTAGATGCAAAAAAATATTTTTTTTAACAATATATAGCGTGTACAATACAGTGCAGTCAATTGCCTTTAGATGTTACTATCTGACTGGTCTGTAGTTTCATCTACCGTATTTTCACGACCATAAGGCGCACCGGACTAAAAGGCGCACTCTCAGTTATGTGTCCCATTTCTGTATTTAACACACACATAAGGCGCACCGGACTATAGGGCGCGTTTTTTATATACAGGTACATGTCCTCTACTACCTTTAAATACGGTACCTCTACTGCGTATTTAAAAATAGAGCGGGAGCAAAACTGAGTATGTATTTATTACAAAGTATTAATC
>NW_015150491.1:143116-186456 GCF_000732505.1 Cyprinodon variegatus
TTTGAGGGAAAAAAAAAGACGTTTAAGTGCGCCTTATAGTCATGAAAATACGGTATACATAAATTCAGATTGTCTTATCAGGAAGATCCAGTGTAACATTTTAAAGTGGTATCGGGTTTTAAAGCAAGTTGAAAGCACCTTATAGAGTCTTTTATAGCCATCATCTAAAAATAAAGAGGATTTAGCTTACAGAAGGTTTAGACTGTCCAACAAACCTGAAGGCCTAGCTGAAAGAGAATTTTTACAGAATCAGCAAAAAAGCCTTATAATAACTCTATAATCCACTATTTTAGAGGGGAGCATCTGCGACACAGCTGCTAACAATCGTGCTAATCTGATCTTTTTTTAAGAGTTGGAAGAGAAAACCTATTTAAACAAAAGCCTGTAAAATTCTTGAAATCTTCTACCTACATGCAATTAACCATGAACACCCTGGCCTCAAGAATAAAGGTAGAGAGTAAGCTAGATAGACTTAAATAAAGATCCTGGGAAAGGATTACAATGCATTGACTTTCGGACTTTCAGAGTTTAATTGGTACAACCTTTGCATAACAAGCTTCACTGTTTTACTACCATGGGGTAATGCCCTTGTTTGTGTGGCCTATTACAAAAAGAAAAACCAGAAAATTGCGTTAAAGTTTGTTGAAGGTTGTAATGTGACAAAAATATCGAAAACACTTTAACAAGGCACTTTATCCATGTGTTCGCATTACAAACATTTAAGGAGGAAACATAAATCTTTCTGAGAACCTTCTGACATTTGCTTTTAGGTAAGGTTTATGAACTTGTAACGTCCTAAAAGCCTCAGGGTCTGTAAAAATGCGTTTGTCCGTGAACGTCACACAAAATAAAAGGTCACTTCTAGAGGTGATTAATGTGCATATAAGGCAAGTGAGAACTTGGGGTGCTAGTTCCAACTTTTTGATTGATTTATGCATTCTGTCTATTCTATTTTGGTTTCCTTGCTAGAAGTTCAGTGGTGCATAGATCTTTTAAAGATTTGTACAAATCTGTATATCTTCTTTTTCACCTTGCTCTTAAGGCTGGTCTAATAAAAAATGCCTACTTGAAATAATAATAATTGATTCATTTGTGTTAGTAACTAGCTACTAGTTAACAAATAACCTGACTTAATATAGCCTCTTATGTGGCATTTGATCTAAAACCTCTAAAAATGCATAATAATTATTTGACTGTTTTAGTAAATCATTAAACATAGCTGCTAGCATGTACAGTTAGTCTATCATGGACAGCATTAGAAGATATATTTCATTATTATTGCTCAAGGACACTAACGTCAGACATTTAACATCTGAAACAGTCTAAGTGTGTCCTTTAGTTTCTGGTCCTAAACACTGTGTTCTGCATCAGACCTTGCACATGTTGTTCCTCCCTACAGAGTGAGGTCAGGTCACATCCCACAGTTTTTACCGGCATCTTTGTGGCCTTAGCTTGTTTCACATAGAGAGAAACAAGCAAAAGCCACAAAGCCACTTTGAATACATTTGCATCCTTTTTTTTTTTTTTTTTTTTTGGTTTCTTTTTTCATGTGAATTCAATCTAGGGATGGATATATATACTGAATAAACTGGATTTCTTTTTCCTGTTATGTAGAACTACTCCCTTTTTTATATAAAACCATAAAAGTGAAAGATCTTAGAGGATAAACAAATACTATGTACATCTTCAGAACCCTCCAATTTGTCACTATTGCTAAAAATGTGGGCTTACTCAGAGGCCTACTGCTCTACTCTTCAAAACAGGTAAGGAAAGCAGAATTGTACTTAGATATGAGTAGCACTACTTATTCATATTTTTACTTAAGTGAAAGTTAAAAGTAGCCTTAAAATAAATTACTTAAGTAACTATAAAAATGTATTTGGTAAAAAGTAGGGCTGCAATTAACTCTTAAATATGATTTCTTACTAAATTAAACCAGGAGAAACTAAACTTTTCCACTTGAGGAGTTCTGGATAGAGCATATTGTAAGACGAAAAAGATTTTTAATCTTAAATGCAAAATATTTATTATTTTTCAAAAAATTTTATATAATTCCTGCTTTTAGGTAATTAGGCACGTTTTAGAGTCTCTACACTCCAGTTAACCAGTTTACTAAATTAGTTGACAATTATTTTAATTATTGATTAATCACGATTTATTGTTTCAGCTCTAGTAAAAAGGCTGCTCAAGTACCCAGAGTGGCTGTCCATGGGAGTGGGGCTTGAACTCGGAACCTCTGGCACCCAAGCGCAATAATCTAACATGAGGCCATGACTCCCCCTACTTACTACCTATGTATGATGTACAAAATGACATGAAATTGAACAAAACATTAAATAATATTTAAATGCTGGTGTTTCAAAGAATAACATAAAAATAAACATATAACATGCAGTAATAACACAATAAAATAAAGGTAGAATGAACACCATTTAGAATACATGTTTGATTTATAAAACTTAAAAAGTCAATAGTTACTGTACAGTATTCACTCATCCATCCATTTTCTCCCGCTTAGTCCCGTCAGGGGCCGGTGCCGGCAGTCAGTGGGCGAAGGGGGGTACACTCTGGACACGTTGCCAGTCTGTCGCAGGGCAAAACAGAGTACCCGGAGAGAACCCACCCATGCACGGGGAGAACATGCAAACTTCATGCAGAAAGACCTGGAGCCAGGAAACAGCCAGCCAGCAACAGCGCTAGCCACTGTCAACCACGCAGCGCCCTATACAGTACTCAGAATAAGTTAAATTACAGTATAGTGTTTACTGTGTTTTCATTCACCCTCCAGGTGACATGGCAGACTCAGCAGATGGAAAATATTTAACCAGTAGGCCTTTAGTAAAAAGAAAAAGAAACTAAGTCTCTCAATGGTGCAGATTTGTTTAAAACAAGCTTGTTTAATTAATTGAAGTTTCTCACAATGGATGGAGTAGAAAGAAAGATGACTCAAGTACAATTAAATAGTACAATACTGTAAAACTACTCTTATTAGTACTTTTTTCCCAAAAAAAATGTTTTCAAGTAAATATAATTTGTTAATGCAACCTTCTAAATAAAAACATTGCTATACCGAATAAAAAAGGGTTGGTAACAGTCAGAAAAAATTAAACCACAAATAAAGTTGGAGAGGGACCAAAGTGCATATCGCCTCTAAAACAGAGAAAAAAAGAAATATGGAATTTATTGTTAATTATATATTTTATTGAATAGACACAAACATATTTTTATATTTGGTTTTCTTTAAAATTGTGTGTTTAGTGCAATATTTAATTGACATTCTCATTAGGGCACATGTACTGTTGTTGGTGTGCTTGCTGCCAACGTTCAGTCACAGAAGGTCCTGGAGGATCTCCATGTACTGTTTATTATGATAATATCTGCTACAGTCACTGTAACCAAACAACTTCTTATAACAAAAAATGTTCTGTTGACTGCAATGTAAATATTTTTATAGTCCAAGCTAGTAAAGCGTAAGCTTAAAAGCTGTATCATTAACAAACTGTATATTTAAAAGCATTATGAGACAAGAGTCCAAGTAAATATAAAGGTCAATACAAATACAAAGAAACTTCAAATAGATTTAAAACATAACCAATAGCAATATATAGTTCTAAATTTAAACATACAGATTACCATGTGCGATGGTCTACACGTAATAGATATAGAAAAAATCTCCTTCAGCTCACCTTACAGTATAACTCTCCCTATATAAACCACTGGGAGACGGAGATATCTCTGTAAGCCTTTCTGATCATGGATATTGTACAGCCATATATTCATCACTGGAAAATACCCAGTAATTACAGAGCAAGAGATAATCCATGTGTGGTCCCATGTGTGGCTTGGCGAACTCCTCAGAGGGACCTCAGCTCTGTCCTCAGCTTTAGCTTACTGCTCACTACTGCATCAGCACCATTGTGACCTCTACTATTTGCCTTTGCAAACAGACTCATTTCTGTTATGTTTGGACAGTTTGCATGAACAGGAAGGTAAAACTCAAACAAGGTTGATGTAAGCTTCCAGCATCTAAGTGATTGATTGTTCGTGGAATCAGTAAATATTCTGCATATAGATTCTACCCTATAACTTTAAAGCTTGTTAAAATTCTCCCCTTTCATAATGTTTGGGTGTTTCCTCAGTTACTTGAATGGATAAGAGACTATTTTCAGAGTTCAAAGTTTAAAAGCAGTTAATATCTGATCTGTAATAAAGAAATCTATTAAAAACTTTATTCAGTATGAATCTAGATTATTTAGTTCTTTAGGTAAAGCTAATTCTCTGCTTGATCATCAACAGACTTAAAACTACCACCATCCCCCCAAAATCAAAGTGGTTAATCGAAAAATCGTCTTATTCAATTTGCATGAGGTTATTACTATGCAGATACTAATGTTTGTTTACAGAGTAAATGGAGTTAGGGAGAGGAGACACTCTTTTCAGATCAAATTAATTTTAAGGTATAAAAGTAGAGGGGGACAAAGAGTTGTTTTCTATGAAGTCATTTCTGCCTCCTCCTGTTAACATATACAGATGCTTGACTACTGTGTACAAACTGTCTCATGCAAAGGTTAATCCAATGCAAACATTAATAACATACTATTTATACTGCCTTTTATTGACAATAGAAGTCATATTTGGTCTTTCTTCTTCTTGAACTCTGATCGGTTCGGATGGCTTGAAGGTGATCAACTCTGGGGAAAATGTTTTTTGACAGAATCTTATAAAACAAATCCTGAACATTCCTGTTCATGCATGGGTTCAAATCAATCCTCTTTCTGCTTCAAACTATCCAAATGGTAAATCACATGAGGTGTTTTATTGTGAATAGATTATTTACACATACTCCTCCAGTTGAGACCTTTCCTGTTTTTTTTTCTTCTTCCAGATTTAGATACCGTGTGAGACTGCAATGCTTATATTACAAGAAAATTGGACTTATTTAGGGGCAAATCCAACATTTTTTAAAGGGGGGTGCACACCTAAGGGACAATTTGAAGCTAAATGACAAAAAAAGTGCCTTCTTTACTCTTTATGGGGATGTGTGTCCGCGCAGGGTGGCTTTTTATTTCACAAATAGGTGTTTTTGTAAAGAAATCTAATAGTTAGGGTGGAAGTTATGATTGATGTTGGTAGCAGACAGATTATTAAACAAGTCCAAGTTACGTAGATGATCTAAAATGGCGCACCAGCGTCATCACGGAGGCGGACTATGTGTGTTCACCCTTCAAGAGAGGACATACGGAGTCGAAAGCTGGACCTGTTCGAATCCACAGCCAAAACTCTACCAGTCTCCTTATTTCATGGACCTTGAATGATCCAGTCCTGATAGACCTGGTCCTTGGAGGATGCAACATTTGAAATCGAACACCCCGTTGTATGAACGTGAGACCTGAGCTGTGAGCAATTCAAATTTATGCTTGGACATCTGCGAGTCTCAACTGCCGCGCCAGCGTCAGCGCATTCTAGGTGACAGGCACTGGCTGTTCATCTTAATACAATGAAGTATGTTTAAGATTTCAGGCAGCAGAAATTTGGTCTCCAAAAGGAAGGGTGCGCCCCCTGTGCCCCCTTCTGTATTCGCCAACTTTTGTACACAACTTTTTTACAGTAGCAGTAATATAAAAATAATAGCAGCACAAAAGAGAAAACTACTTTATTCATTTATACTTATTTTCTTGTTCGACCTATACATATGGATCATTTACATAATCGTTTGAATTGGAAAATTTACATGAGGGAAACAGCATGTGCCTGCTGTCTGAAATTTTTCAGAGAGGCAACAATCAAGGTAATAGTTTAACTCTATATCACAGCCCAGTATAATACTTTATACTTATCTGTAATTTTGGGAGACTGAAAACTGTTTTGGTTTTAACTATACAGGTTGAAAGTATTTATGTTTCCCAAAGGCTGAGTATTAGGACCACACAAAAACATGTCGCAAGTACTTCAGGTATTTCCCATCACTGCTAACTTAACAACTTCAAGTAAATTCCTAGCAGCACACAATCTCATGAGCTGTAGTTTTGTTTCATTGACTTAAATAAACTGTCACTCTATATAGTAATCCATTTTCTAGTGGGTATAAATACATTTTATGTATTCCAGAGTTAAAGAAAGCCAAGCTAGGCAGGCCTGAGCCTGAGAAAATAAAGGGTTGGATGAAAAAAATGACTCTGAGCTTGGATGATGAACTAATGTACTAAACATCCATGGAACCCTGAAATAAAACGAGCAAGGATTTAATGGAGGCAGTAAAGGGCAAAGAGGACTCATAGTCCTGCTAATGAATCAAAAGAGGACAGGATGAGCATTGGAGCGAAACAGAGAAGGAAAAAGGATGGAGAAAAATAAGATAAACAGCAATGTGCATATATGTAGACACACTTAGCTGTGAGCTACACTGATCATCACCAAAGGCTTCTGTTATCATGCATTATTAAATGCATATGAACACTGAGCTGGTCATAAAACAAGCATTACAAAAAACTAACATGGGTATCAAGTATACTGCTCCATATAAGGGGGGTTTGTGTTAACATGATTAGAATATCTAATTTAATTTCTGCCTTTTTTTCTGCAAACGTATCATATTTCATTGTACAACACTGGAGTCTAAATGGTTTTTACTTTCTGGCTTATCTTAACTGAATTAACTTTATAGGTTGGAACATGTTGGGAAGCAAGAAAGCACAGCACATGCAGGGTCTGTCAGGTGTTTGTTATATCAAGCTAAAAACGCAGTTAATTTACATCAGCGTTAGACCATAAAGCTAGACATCAGCATTCTTGAATTTTCTTTAGAAGAGCTCCTTTTGCACAAATCCAGTCGAGCTTAAATATCCCAGCTGGTGTGATTGTTTTCTTGTAGAATAAAGGGGTTTTAGTTTTACATTAAAACAAAAGCAAACACAACATCTGAAGAAGAGATGATCATCCAAATTTTTGTCAATATCTTTGAAAAAAGGGGCTCCTTTTTTTTTTTTTTTTTTTTTTTTTTTTTTAAGTATCCTGTCTAGCAATGTGGAAATAAGAATAATTGTCTTGATGCCAAAAAGAGCCCAACAGATTTTATTTTCACAATTGGAGCAGTAAGGCTATCAACATAGTGTTTTGCTTGATTTGTGCATATAAATAGCTTTATTATAATTCATGCAGGGAGTTTTACAGATTATATAGAGACAGTACAATGTAACTAGAACAGGAAAGGAAAAACAGACAAAAAGGAGAAAAGATGAAAGAAATAGGAGATAAAAAGGAGAGAAAAAAAAAGAAAAAATTTAATACATGAACACCATTACTTTTTAAACCTTATTGCTTTAACTGTTTTTTAATTCATATTATTATCTTGCTGTATGGAGACAATACACTGTAAAACAGGGTTGTACTATTATTTGTAAAAAAAAAAACAACCCTGCATGTTATGGAACATGTTGGATCTGAGAATGTCTGCAGCCTCTTAGAAATATTGGAGTAAAGATGTTTCACACACTTTCTTTTTTGACTTTTTTTAAGCTTCTTACATTTGATGTACTTTTTGTACGTCTGACATCTGATTTATATAAACCTCTCAAATCTGTGTCTATAAAGTTTGAAGTGTGAGTTAAAAATGTTAAGTTATACATGCCTTACAAACCTCAAAGGTTTTCGTTCTTACTTACAAAGAGATTCATTTGGAAATGTTTCATGTCACCAGATAAACAAATAAATATCCATTACTATCAAGAAAACATTGTGCTAAACTGAAAATCAGTGTCTGGCTAGATTATTATTGTTACAGTTTTAAAACTCTTAAATCAATTTGTCAGATTTCTTTAGATGCAGTAACTGTATAATTAATTAGAATTAGTTAGATTATTTTGAAAAGTTCATTCTAAATCAACACTGGCATTGTTATACAGCTTTATAAGGACCTCAGTGTCTACTGTATATAATTTGATTATTACCAGGTTAAAATGCTACCTTTGAATGGGTACACATAAAACAAAATATTGATTTAATCTTAAGAGCAGATTGTTA
This sequence comes from Cyprinodon variegatus, assembly GCF_000732505.1. Taxonomy (NCBI): domain Eukaryota; kingdom Metazoa; phylum Chordata; class Actinopteri; order Cyprinodontiformes; family Cyprinodontidae; genus Cyprinodon; species Cyprinodon variegatus. Next base: position 151,136 of record NW_015150491.1, read on the forward strand.
GCATAAAATATACATTTCAGGGGGTATTCCTAAAGCAAGTAACCTCCTCTGAGTTTGTCAGTTTAAGAACGATTATGTCTTAAACCAACTGACTGTGACAAACCTATTCAGGTGAATGGTTGAGTTTAATAGCTTTCCGCTTTGTTTTTTGCTTACACCCCCTGTTGGTTACCAGCGCTAATAAATTATATTACAGGTTCAATTACCTCCTTATGTTCTGAACAGGTAAATTTGCACACATATGCTGTCGCTAATAATAATAATAATAATAATAATGTAATTATATTTTTATTTCAGTTTTAACTGCATTTAACTTTTTTCTCCAAATATTCGAATAATACAAAACAACAAAAAATTTCAAGTTATTTCTATGAGCGAGAGACACAATGTAATACAGATAATGCTCTCTAGTTGCAGCTATTAAGTCTTGTGACTCCATGACTTTTACCACATAACCATAAAATTCATCAGCACTGAGTCAAAACATTTGCTGATGCATCAGGATATTTTTTCCCCCTGCAGTTAAAGTTAACAGCTAGCGGTATCAATTGCAGTTTTCAAATAATAACCAATCAGCCCTTCATGGTATCAAAGATTGTCACCAAATTGAAAATTTAATAGAATACACCTTTTGGTGCCAGTTATATGTAAAACTTATTTTTTTAAAAGAGCTTTTTGAATAATTAATTACTGAAGCCCCGATAGTGGGTGACTGCACAGACTTTGTGGTCGATGTGTAAAGCATGCAGAGGCAATAAAACTGATGGATTGTTACATTCACCTAATAAAGTTAGAATAGATTGGATTGAAGCTGCAAAGCTACACTTTAGCCTAAAGGAAGGGCTTTAAAAATTGACCTAACCAATACAAAATCGCAGCATTTGCTTAGTAAGAGTTGATAGTCGAAAACATGAAGCTTTTTGTTCATTTGTAACAAATGTTGAGGTGTACAAACACAAAACACACAATAGTAATGTGAAAGTTACTGAATCTGTCAGCTGAAATGAAGATAAATTATGAGATGCAGCTGGTGCACCTTCCCATTAACCATGGCAATAACAATGAATGAGGGGAAATACTCCATCACTCCTTAAAAGTTTCTTTGATAATGACTTTAGGAGCAGTTTAGGTATCACCTCATCATTATTCACTCTTATTTGCTCTCCTGTGCCGATTGTAGTGACACAGCAGGTCAGGTTTCTGTGTTTCAACATCTGTTACGCTGTGATGTTGAAGAACATTAAAATGGAAATCGACTTGGCTGCGGTGTGAGTCCAAAAGCACTTAACAAGGTCTAATGACATTATTCAAAGAGTAACTGGCCACTGCATTGCTCAGCAGGATTGCATTGCTGCGACTTCTTTGATTAACCCCCAGTGACTTAATGTAATTGATTTAAGAATTTTAATTTCTTACAAGATTATTAAGGATCTGTATGTAGAGGACACCTCATTACGTTTGTAAACTTTGGATCCTCTTAATGCACTTTTTCTTTTACTGGTATGTTTTAAAATCTAATTTTAACTTCAAAGTGATAAGTTTTGTCCCCCTGCAAGGACAGGAAAGCAGAGAAGAGCAATTCCATTTAAAATAAAATAAAGTTATCCGCCAGCCTTTCTGCTACGCTCTGATAGTCCATAAAATAATTTACGAGAATGATGTCAGAGTGATTAATCAAAACCATCTTGTGTTTTTTTTTTGCCCAACTTATTGATTAATAAAGTCGATTTGTCTCCATTTTTTTTTAAAACCTGCCTTAAATTTCAGAGAACCAGAGACCTGAATGAGACCTGAATGAGACCTGAACTAACTAACTAACTAACTAACTAACTAACTAACTAACTAACTAACTAACTAACTAACTAACTAACTAACTAACTAACTAACTAACTATTTTTCACGTAACATCTCAACAATCATTTGGTAGAAAGAGTTATGATCAAAAGTATTGATGACTTCATTCAACCACTTTTCTAACCCTTGAAAAGAACAGCGACAAACCGGAAGATTATGTACTACCTTTATTAGTAACACCAAGGAAGAAAACATTAGCATCTTAAGAAGCCTGCAAAGTAGCCTATTAAAGGCGGTAACCTCCTTTATGTGTACCAGCCTCAAAGTGACAAAAATTCACACAAGCCAGTAGAAACAGGTGCACACTCGTAGAAAGGCTACAAATACTTTATTGGAAGTCATTAGCTGGAGAACAAGGATCATGCTCTCCTAGGTGTCTTTTATTGGGGTATATCATGGTACTAAATCTGCAAACTTAAACCATTTAAAGTATCCATGGACATAAGTTTATGTGCATGTGAATTGCATAGATATGAATAACTATTGTGCGTATCCTGTTTAGGCGGAGTTTGAAATTCACAAATAGATTTCACAGTTCACAATTTCAAAGCTCTTTCTTGTAAAAAAACAATCCATTGTCAGTCATAGTCTGCTGTTATATAGTGTATGTATGTGTCGCTCATTTTTTTTCTAATTAGTTTTAAAATTTGCATATCTTAACTGTCATTAAGGCAGCGCTATAGGGATCCGCCTGCGGGCTGGGGCCCTCGGCAGCCGTAAGAACGCACCAAAGGCAACGTTCTGTTGCATGCATGGCCTCGGTAAACCGTTCTCCCCCCGTTCTCTCCATTGAAATCTCTATTGCAATGTAAATTGTAGTTGACAATAAAGTTGATTGATTGATAAAAAAAATGGGTTCCTAACTGAATTTATTTTTCACTTTGAAGTTCTATCTTCAATAACTAGAGACTGATTATCAGTACAACAAATTGGACAGCATAGTTAGAAATTAAAGAGTCTCCTTTACAAAGACAACAGACTTTGTATATAGTCCAAACTGTTTAAGCACAGCATTAGGGTATGATAATTTAGCTGCTTTTGGCATTTTCTGAGTGACAGTGTAGAAGTATAAAGAAATTCAGAGAAAACAATGGGATTTATGTGTTTCCCCTTCTAAGTCTCTAGTTTTTTTTTTGGCTCAGCAACTGGATAAAGCGGAAGATGTTTTTGCATCAATACATTTAACCTCTCAAAACCTACCGGGTTTACATCTAATAACTCAGAATGCATGAAAATTACAGATGTAAGTGTTTCCCAATATAGACATATTAGACATTGTTGGAAAGCTTATATTTTCTACAATTCAACCACCAGGAACATTTTATGGACACAGTGAGCACAAAAGCATAATTAACACAGATATAGCAGCATTTTAAAATGTAAACATGACAAAACAGATACAACAAGCAAGCATATCTTTATTACTGCTGTTTAGAAAAGACCTATTATTTTCGAGGATAAAAAACAACAACTTTGAGTCATGTTTGAACTGATGCAGCTTGGGCTGTGTTTTACTCACCCAATTTCGGTCCATATATTCAGAAAAGAGAACGTTTTAGCTTTCAAATAATGTATCATACATGCAATTTTTGCTTACAGTTCCTAAGTTATTTGGTTTTCCATTTGGTTATGCAAAATAGAGAATTTCCTAAAATGAGGGGGATGTTAAGCTATTTCCCACAGTCATATACTGAAGGGTATTTTTGTATTTTTGTGATTGAGCAGCTTAGGTTTTTTTTTTAAAAAAGTTAGCAAAAATCTGTCATGTTTCCGGAGTAGCTGGTTGCTGTTTTATTCAGCTCTGTGGTTGTAACTTGACCGAATGGGTGAGGCAACTACTGGGATCTTTTCATCAATATTTGTGGTTTATCAGCTTCTTAGGCAACTATCAACTGCTTCTCATGATGTGTTACATCTACAGTCAAGCTAATGTTTCACTTCAAGCACATTTTATTATTTTCCTCCAGTCAAGTAATTAATGTAAAAGCTCTACTTGAAATATATTGTTGACTTGTTTCTTTCAACAATTAAGGCTGGTTTACACTCAGAAACCACGTCGTCTGCATGTGTGTTGCAGTGAACGCAAATATGCCCCCGCCCCTTCCGCAGACACTCTGGCACACTTCATGAAAATTGTAGGTTACCGCAGACAGTGCCGAAGACAGGAGGCCCCTGACTTGTAAAATCTACATCCGCTCTACACTATACCTATTTCCTGGTTGGTGCCATACTGGCTTGTTTTGTTTGTATGACTGCCATTCTGGAAAACGAGTCATGAAGTTGGACCAGCTAGAAGAGCGAGGTGTGCAAGAACGCTGAGACCCTTTTTCCACCTGCATTCTAGCTCTTTTTTGCCCTTGTGTCCCTCCGTTGTCGCACAAACTCGCCCCCACTTCCTCACCGCCGTATTTAAACCCACAACTAGTTTGTGATTGTCCCTCTTGCGTTGTGGCATGGAATAACATAGCGTAGACCACGCTTCAATACTGGGCATAAATCAAAAATATCTGCAACAAGTTCACTGCGACACGCTGCTGCAGGAGTATAACCAGCCCTTTAGATTGTCAAACCTTCGATTGAACATCACTTTCATTTCAGCACTTCTCCTCCTGGATCAGTATTTGGGGTACATCTCTCTTCACAATGGCTCGTGGCTCCATCTGACATCTTCTTAGACTCCACATAACCTCAACAACTCTTTCACTGTATGTTTCTGCATGCAGGCTGAAAACATAACCAAAAGCTGACACAATTTGCTTGTAGAATGGCCCAAAAGAGATATATGTACCTAAAAACACAATCAAGGAAAGGAGTTGTTTTAAAGCCACAAAAAATGAAAGAAAAACAGCAGCAGTCTGCCTGGTCATTAAGAGATGTAATGGTCTGATTAAGATTGTTCCTAGGCGCCAGAGAAGATGGTGCAACAAATCAGTTGGACACTAAAGCTTTGCCAAAACTCATGTTTTTTTAGGTTCATATTGCATATAAATGTGTCCCCTCAATAGAATAAAGATATATTATGTAAACCAAAAAAAACCCTGTAGTTTATTTAAAGTGCTTAGATGTGTTGCAGCATAACAGATTTGAAGCTAAAGCACAGTTATTTGTGAATATAGTTTGTTTTCTACAAACTATACAGTATTATCAAAGCATTAGCTTTCTCTAAGGAAAATTATTTAAAGTGTCGACTGTATTTTGCAATGTATAATTAGATGACATCATTTACAACTATCCTTTCATTTGATTATACCTCATAAAAAACCGCCCAAACCAGAAGCCTTGACTCTGTTTTAATTTTCAGGTCGCATTTAATTAGAAAATGCAATCAGGTAATAAAACCTCTACCTCAGTAATGGGTGAGGTCAGTCACTGCAGTGCAGGGATAACAAGAAAAAATATATTAATTAGACTAGTTCTATAAGTCAATATTTGAAAACAGTTTAGATGTGCTTGTTTTAAGGATAAATAAACTCTTACCTTGATGGGTAATTACAGTTTCTCTAAATGTCATGTTGTGTCAGCAAAGGAAATAGGCTCATGGCTTCTTTCTAAGCAGCAAGATATAATAAAAGCTGGACGTAAAACTGAGAAACTATCATCAGTATAAAATGATCTGATGGAAGCAAAACATACAGTTAAATTTAAACATATGCTAACATGCAAGAAGAAAAAAAAGACACATTTTAGAACTGTCTAATAACTATAAAACAATATCAAATGAGTGATTTTGTGTGATGAAATCAGTGATAAAACAAGAACTAGCATAATATATCCGTGTTGTACATGGGTTTATGGAGACTGAAAACTATAGCTTCAAGAAAATTTTAGGAAGAAAAAAGTGAGAAGACAGATGTGACTACTATGCGCATTTGTGTGTGTGTCCGTAGGAGAAGTTCAGGTTAGGAAACAACTTGCCAGTACAGAGGTTTTGGAGCCACTTTTGACATGATTCATTTACTAATAGTACAGTATACATCAATATATAGTATACTATATATAGTATACTAATAGTATCGATGAAACAAGTTGTCTGAAGGATCCCACAAGGGTTTTGGTTCAAATTAACATGATCAAATCAGGCAACTGGTTCATATGTGTTCCGCACAAACATATCTTATGAAGGTTTCTATATTCCAGAGGGGCTGCCTTGGATTGAGTTCTTGTGATTGAGGGGTCACTGGTTCCGTTGGAGCGCAGTAAACTAATTCTTTGTCGTATCAGAAAACTGGTTCAAGAGGACTTAAGCTTTGTGACTGTAGTAATAAAAGGATACACATGATCAGCAACATCACTGCTGTATGTTCCTGAGTGTAAAGACCAATTCAATTCAATTCAATTCATTTTATTTATATAGCGCCAAATCACAACACGTGTCATCTCAAGTTTCTCAGCATCACCCCTAGATAAGATATTTCTAATTTTTGCAATATTCCGCATATGAAAGAAAGAAAATTCTAGAAAACTCTTTGATATAGGAACACTAAAAACTTGAATTCAAGGAAGAGCTTGGACTTTCGTGCTGTTTACACTTAATAAAAAATCTCTTCCAAATCCACTTTATTTATAAAGCACGTTTAAGAAACATACTCTTTATCCAAAATGTTTTACCTTACAACATAAAATAAAATAACCAATCTAAGTGTGGCTAATAGAGCAGCCAATCTTTTAACAGTCTGATTTGTCCAGTTTTAGTGACCCCCTTATGGCCTACTTTCTTTCTTTTAGCAGTTATAAGTGGTAGCCATCTGCTGTTGTAGTTTATCTGCTTTAAGGTTTAGGTTTAAGGCTCATTTTTAGCCATACAACACAAAAAGTAATCAATATCTGTATGTAATATTAATATGATTCTAGATGAAATTGAAGAAATAAAACTTATGGGATCCCACCTCAGATTAATAAAGGAGTACATTTATATACAACAAACCAAATGGCATTCTTTCAAAGAAATCATGTACACATGTGCAGTACAAAAAACAGGTAACAAGTTGTATTGTACATAGATGCTATGACAGGTAATAATGTTTTCTTTTTTCCCCCCCAAGCATCCAAGTGTGCATTCAAACATGGTACCTGCCAATCCTCCTCTAATATCTTGTAGAAATTTTACTGGTACTTAGGGGACATTTTCTTATTTATACCAACCAGAAAGATGTTTGTGCATAAACATCTCAGATCAGTAGTTTCTGAAGCAACTAGCCAATCTGGTACAAACACTCAAGCAAAGTTCAAAGTTTTATAAATCCTCCCTATTATTTTTTGATTCTCATTCTAACATTTGAAGATTAATAGGTGGGCTGCCATGCCATTGGCTTATTTATCTATTTTTGGTTGACATGTAATTTTATTATACCTCTTTCATAGAAACGGTTAATGGATTTATTCATCTGTGTCTGACTAACTGAAAATACATGTCCACCCTGATCTCAGTCCCCAAGTGTGGACTGAGATAAGGTTTATTTAAAGGCACAGCAGCGATCAGTATTACTTTTTGTCTATTTTTGTGCATGTAATACCTTATTTGAGTCATAAATATTTAGCATCTGCATTTGTTACACTAAAACACATTATATAAAGCAGCACTGCTGTCCCTCCTGAACTTTCACCTTTTTAATGAAACTTTAATGTAGGTCATACATTATTCACGTAGGGCATACGTGACTTCATTCTAAGCTCTTGCCTGTAATGTAATGAATATAAGTGAGGAGATCAGGGGAAATCCCCTCTGAGGACCTGCAGCGGTTTCTCATGAAGGCTCTCAGTGTGCAGCATGTTCACTAATGGACCTCTGGCTTCTCGCCCGGATCGATCACTGGGCCATAATGCACAAGAAGTTCTGATTTCAACTATTCCGGAACCATCCCCTTGATTGCCCCATTGCTGAGACTGACATTCCATCATCTATTTGGTTGCAGGAGAGATGCTTCATCACTGCGTTGGTGAAGGGCTGGAGCAGGTGGAGGTGTGAGTCAGAGCACCCGGTGCTGAGTGAACAGAGAAAACAGTGAATGAATGAGATAAATCTTACCATCCTGACTAATTCATCACCTACTGGCTGAGAGGGGAGGCTGTAAGTTGATGACTTTTTGATGGATGACTGATTCAGTGCCCATCACATCTAGTGATGGATCATAGCGAGATTTAAGAGGATGTTGACCTAGTCAGAACTGTTGGCTAAGGGATTTGTAAGAAGTGCTGTCATGGCACAAGGTCGTTTATGGATAGCAGAAGTAGATTTATCAATATTTCCCCAAAGTGTTTACATATGTGACTTCTTTAAAGGTAAATCAGCTTTGACACAGATACAACACATACAGTCTAATTGAAAAATATTCACAAACCATTTTTTCATGTTTGAGATGCTACAAACCCAAACTTTAACATGTGAAAGGAGGTACAATGGTCAGATGGCATCCAAATTTAATCTTTTACTCTACATGCAAAATTCTGTGTGTGTAGGAAAACTATTCCTGTTCATGAACCTGACTGTGCAACAAGGTGAAAGAAGAATAATGCTGTGGAGTAGATAGAAAACACACAGTATATCAGTTGAGAATATGGGTAAGCAAAAGCCAACAATTTCAGGTTATCCATGTTCAAAGCTGTAGATAAACTACTTAAAAGGCTCTATAAAGTGTTTCCTCAGTACATTTTAATACAAACCATGTTTCCTTTTTGAATTATTGCTCTACTTGTACAAGATTATTACATAAAATATTAACAATATATAATGATAATAGAGTAATGTTTTACATATTTATGTCACTGAATGTGAAGAAGTTCAAACTAAGTTACAGTAATAATCTTTCCAGTGAATGAAAATAAAAATAAATGGCTCTTCCATCTTTTAAATAACTAAGTAAGGAAGTCTTCATCATTTTAAAAAGAAAATTCCCATCAGCACATTGAAGGTTATGGAGGTAAATTGCTGAACATGCACTCCAAGTCTGAATCTATTATAAAAAGACGCAATGTTCTGGGACAGAACAACAATGATCCTAAAATTACCTTGAAGGTCACTGGGTGCTTTTAACAGATCAAAACAACATGACAGCTCTACTAAATGTGTTTATCTAATAGCCAAAAACAGCCTCAAACTACTTATAATTACGTTATTAAAGTTATAGCACCATAAATAGGTGTCTTTGATACAATTTTTAGTCCTTTTTATAATTACTCTAGAGGAAAGCCTTCCTCTTTGCAGTGTAAGCAATACATATGTCCTTGTATATAGAAGGTGTCTTTGTTAAGACTCGGGCAGGGTGGGCCAAAAGCTCTTGCTCTCTCATGAAGAGATGGGCATGAGCCAGGAAATGAGTCTGAAATTGAGAGCACTTCAAGGGAGTAAGTTCATCGGGCAGGGCTGTAGCCACATTTCTCAGTTGTGGTCATTTCAAATATCTACAGTACTATGTGGCTTTTCAAGCCATTTTATTTCTGCAGAATCAAGACAGAGAAAACTATTAAGTAGTCAATGAGATATGTGGATGAATGGAAGTGGTGCCGGGTGTACAATAATTATTGTATTTTACCAACAATTTTGCCATCTGTACGATGCAGGATCGACAAACTCAAAAAATGCCACATATACAATATTTTGACCATTCCATGAATGTGTTGTTGTAATTGGTTGCCATCAGGATGTGGCAACTGTCTGTCCCTGAACCCTGAAGGCATCTATGTCCGGATTCGTAAAGAGATCCGCCGCTGGCTTAAAATTCTGAATGTGGCCAGCGAGTGACGTGTATGCGTTTGCCTCAGAACAACGTCCACAATTGGCTGAATGGTCCAATGCGCCTACCCCATATGTGAGGAAAATAAATAATAAGAAGAGACAGAGCTGGTCTGGAAGAAGATGCAAAGAAATTACTGAACAGAAGGAAAGGGAGAGCAGTTTAAAGTTACAGTGTGCAATAATTACTTACATAAACAGTATATATAATCTATATTTATGTTATTTATTATCAGATATGAACTGAAAGTCTCAATCTTTATGTTTACATTGCATTAGAAATTGATATTTATAATTGCATAGCAGTCTGTTCCCATTTGTGGTGGGAGGCAGACATCTTTATGCTACGGAATCGCAGAGCTGACAGACTAGTGACTATAGAGTTAGGCCTATATACAACCCTACCCAGACTAATAAAATACTATATGAAACTATCTATGTAAACTCGAGTTGCAGAGTTACGACTGATTTAGATGGCCATTTGTTGCAATTTGTTTTTGTGAGTGGAATCTTATCTTTGTCCTGCCCTCGATCCGTTTTTGATTTGGTCAAGGTGCTGAAAACAGGAGGACAAATCAACTGGAGAATAGAGGTAAGGGGAGACAGTATTCCTGAGCTCAGGCAGGAGCAGAGGGAAATCATTGTGAGTCTGGATGGCTGGATGCAGATTTTTCTGATATCACTGCTGTGGAAGCTTGAAAGGTTCTGTTTGAATATACAATTAACTGTATATCCCAACAGCTCATATCAGAGCTAACCACACAATTCTAATCCTGACTTTTTGAAGTCTATGTAAAAGCAACCCAGCAGTTATTAATTACATAACAGATATAGATAGCATTTTAGCAAATGTTATGACCTTAACACTATTTTATAAAAAATAAAATAAAATAAAAACACCAGTGCCATAACTTTATAGTCTTGGTTATCCAGAACAGCTTTTGCTTTGATTTGCAACATGCAATCTATCTAAGGGACAAGAGCATAAACCAAGCCAAACCAAAGAAGTCTCACCCACTTACCCCTGGATGTCCTCACTATGGATGTCAGAAGTTAAGGTTTGTCCTTCCAGCTTACAATTCCTGCCTGACTTGACAAAAAGAGCCAAAGTCTGTTGAACTAGCTTGTGTGGTTAATTTAAAGATTTAAGACTAATGAATTTGTGGTTGTTTCTTCATGTCAGATGTCACTTATCTTTTCCTTTCATCCCTTGCTGTAACCTTAGAAAAATTTCCCACAGCATCTCAGCTTGCCCTGATCTGAAAAAAAAGAAAAAAGAAATTATACTTATATACAGCTTCAGAAAGTGTTGCCAAGTCAAGGACTCCTGCCAATCTCATTGAAAACAATTATCCGCGAGTAGAGAACCTTCCCAGGAGCAGTTTGGCACCTGAAGTTATTTCAAGAGTGCATTAGTGACTTATCCTGCAGTTTACAAAAGAAAAATAATAATGCCTTTAAAAACCTCACTTCTTCCTTTTTCATTATTAGCAATAAGGTAGAGTCGTCATGATGGCTTTCAAAAGTATGCCCACATGCAGAAACAACTCAGAGGCTGGGTAAAGTTAAACAGTTTATCTCTGTCTGAATACAAGGTTTGACTTGGACTCACTGTGGTTGTTTGAGGAGATTCCAGTGTTCCCGTTTGTAGAGGCTTGCTCTGTAGAAGGAGTTGTTCATTGGAGGGCGGACAGGCAGACTATGGTGGTCCTGAGGAGCAGCTGAGCAGACTGTCACAATGTTGCTGAAGTGAACGGCGCTTCAGATGAGGAGATCTGTCTCCCTTCTCAGTGTGACGAGAGAGTCCCTTCCAAGACTAGAAGGGCCTGGCTTATCCAGTGGATCTGTGATATCCTGCCGGAGAATCAAAAAGACAATGTGACTCTGCAAACTCTGAGTGGCTAGAGTACCCAATACTGGCAAACACTCTGGCGAGGAAGTGAAGACAGTCTGCTGCTTAAATACTCCTCAGGAAGTGATGACCAAATAAGCTGCAGGTGTGAGAGGTAGAGAAGAACACAAAGCCCTCTAGACTAGCAGAGAACAATGGCACCATTTAGTGGATGCATGGAGGAACTGAAAAAGAACAAAACAACCCCCACAAACTGCAACCCTATCAAATATCATACTATCAAAGAGTTCCAACAAAAAATGTCTATCCCAAAATTCCTTCAAAACATGACAGTTCTCAGGATTTTGGGAAAATATATTTTTCACTGGTTGTAGAAAGGGAGGGCTTTTTTGAGGGTTTGCATCACACCACGTTTACTGTAAAAGAAACACAGCATTTCAGAAAAGGAAGTTAGCATCATAGTATAGGGCCACTTTGCCGGTTTAGTACCAGGAGAGGTTGCTATAATTCATAAAACAATAAAGTTAGGTTATTGAGGAAAACGACCAGTCATCAGTTTGTTTTTGTAAAAACAATCACCCTTGGATTACGCAACAAGAAAAAAATCCACCAGCCACTCATAAAAAATAACACCGGATTGAGATAAGATAACATTTAAGATCCTTAATCTGTCTAACCCTCCAATGTTTTGAATTTAAACTATTCTGCACTGTTATTTTACTGTAACTTACTGTAATTAAGCCCCACTGTAATATTACAATTAATACCTGTAAAAACCCTGGTCTCATTGGATTTATAGCGTTCAATTCTTATTTTACAGTAAGATCACATTGTCAAACAACCCTGTTATATTAGAAATAACTCTGTAATGTGACAACACAGCAAAATAATGCAAGGATTTTAGTGAAATATTGTATATAAACACTACTTGAAAGAAAGGTGCAGTTTCCCCTCTTCCAGTCTTAATGGAGACGGTAAGAAACATGCATAACAGTTTGAAGCAATACTCTAATGTTTTTGTATAAAGATATTATTTACGTTATTTTTAAATGTGAGGTGGTGTTTACAGTCTATCTGAGGTTGTCTGTGATGTGCACCCCCAGAAATCTGATGCTGCTGACCGCCTCTATAGCTGAGCTGCTAATGAGCAGTGGAGCATTGTTAGGCTAGTTAATTCTGAAGTAACGATGATCTCCTTCATCTTCTGCATGTTTAGTATCAGGCTGTTATCTTTGCGCCAGCCCACCAGCTGCTCCACCTCCTCTCTGTAGTCCTGGTCGTTGTCGTCTCCATCCGTCCATCTGTCCGTCCGTCCGTCCATCCATCCATCCAACCATCCATCCATCAGGTTAACGGTGGGGCTGGTGCCTATCTCAGGCATGGCCAAGATGCAGGGGACACCCTGGGCACATGGCCAGTCTGTCGCAGGCCAACAAAGAGACATACAAAACACAAACACACACACTCACACCTAAGAACAATTTAGAGGAAAAAAAAGATCTAACATTCATGTTTTTGGACTGTGGAGGGAAGGCGGAAAACCTGAAGAGAACCCGCGCATGCACAGGGAGAACATGAAAACCCCATGCAGAATGACCCCGGGCCAGGAATCGAACATGGAACCTTCTTGCTGCAAGGCAGCAGGGCTACAAACTGCAACACTGTGCAGCACCGGGTTTAAGACCCTGACTAGAAAATACATTTTAAGAATGAAAGCAGAAGCTTTGAGACCTTGATAGTGTCTGCAAGTCTTTTTTAATTAAGATGTAGATCACATGGAGCATTCAAGTGTCATTCAAGCACAACTAACATCTTCAAGGTATTAAAACGCTTCTTCAGTTTAGATGAATGGGCTTCAGTCAAGGGTTATTTGCATCATGGGGAAGAGGGAAAACACTGCTGACTCTAGCTGAAATATAGACAGATTGATTTAACTCCATTAAGTGATTTACAGTGTGGATGGAGCAGGAGCTGATGTGTAACAAGCACAGGGCTGTTTAATGTTCCCCTAGCAGAACTTGATGGTGAAACACCGCTGTGCCTGAGTGTGTGAAGATCACATCACATATGACAAAATATGACAAACCAAGCCAGTGTATTTTTTACAGGAACTCATCTTGATCGTGCACAAGGACCGATAGAAGAAAGCTCACTGAAAGAGATGACATGAATTATATGAAGTAATATGACCTCAGAGAAGAGTTATCCTTCCTGTTAAAAGTAGCCAAGAGTGAAGGACTCATAAAATGAGTAGTAAATCTGCATTATTTGATGGATTCATGCCAATAATTTTTCTGAAATCATATGATTCATGCTGTCAGTGGAATTTTGGGAATTCTATCTAGTTAATGTTTGGGATTTTTTTCTTTTGTCATTATACTTTGTTGCGGCAATAATTAAATAATTCAATAAAATGATTCAAATAATCCATAAATCCATCCCAACCCAGCTTGCCGATGTGCACATACATATGTTTCCCTTTCTGTATCTTTTGAAAAGTATAACTAAAAACACTAACACTATTTAGCTCTACATTACACTTTTGTCCAATTATATTTATTCTACTGTTAATATTTTTAGTAATTATAATTAAAAATTACACTTGATAATTAACTTATTGGACAAAATCAAACCACAATAAAAATATGTTTTAGATTATTTTGATTTATGGCTACCTGCCTGTAATTACTAATATTTAACAATTTTTAACTCTAAATGGGAATATTTAGTGGTAAATTGCATAAATATGGAAACTGGATTTGAAGTGCAAGTTTTAGCTAGAGGTGTAGGTCACAATATGAGGCAACGTTTGCTGCTTGGCAGAGATATACACTCTTTGAGTGCTTTTTTAGTCTTAAAATTGCATTTGGTTATTAGTATTCATCAATCCAACTGCAAGAAATGTCTCTATATAACCAAGCTATTCAATACAAGGCCTTTATGCAACAGATCACACACGCTGATATAAAATAACCACACAGAACTCCAATTTACGCTTTACATTTATTATAAAAATAAGCTATTGTTACAAGCAATTACTCTGCTCAATAATTTTTTCTGAAACTTGAAACCAAACTACCAAAGAAAAGCAAAAAAAAAAAAAAAACCCACACAAAATAAAGTGGGAAATCCTCCTAAAAGGATTAATCTGCATAGTAGCAGTAATTTGTTATGTAATTAAATAAAACTTATTATTTTAAGCATTGAGTAATTATCATTAAACCAGCATGTAAAAAGTTAACAGTATTGAAGTGAATTTGGGGCTCAGGCAATGGTGGAAATCACTAGCTATCACAGAGAGGAGGGAGAGGGATAAGATAATTGACTAATGAAGTTAATAGCAGCATGCTGGGAATGGGAGGAAAAGAAAGGGAGCAAAAGAAAAGGAGAGAAGGAAGAAACATAAAATGACCCAATCTAGGCTGGCTATTGAAGCAGCCTCTCACAAAGTAGATGTCAGCTACAGTAATGGTTCGATTTTATCAATAAAACTCATGCTGGGAGAAGTGGTTAGTTTGTTTATGATTTTTATGGCACAGCACATTATAAGCTATATAAGGTCATTGAAGATTTTGAAGTGAAGTATGAAGATAAAATTCAAATTATTTTGCTCTCCAAAGCGTGTGTAAATGAGGTTAATGTTTATTCAATTCATTACAGTTTTCTTTTTTTTTCTTTTTTTGCAGGTGTTATAATGACAATGAATTTAATTTTGATTTTTTTTTCCAAAGTAATTTTACACCTTTAATGTGACATATCTAGTGCTATTAAATTGAAGCTCATGCATACTATTGTAAGAAGAAATATAAAAGAAACATACAAAAGCTAAGTTAAGCTGCTGGTTGCATAAGTTAGAAAAGTATTTATTTATTTTTTGTTTGTCTTCTTGTTTTATTGTACAAAAAAAGAAAAACACACTGAAATTCAAAAATTAATTTTCTCTGACTGAAAAAAAAAACGAAGAAAAGGAAAATCCTGTACAAACAGTGGAACAACGAGAAACCCCAGAAAGACCAGATGATCATCTCCTCGGTCCTCCTCGGCCTCGTCCTCTTCCTCTCCCAAGTCCAGGTCCTCTGCCTAGTCCCCGCACTGCCACTGCTTCTCTCTTCTTAGATTTTATCTTAGGCTCGATATCCACCAGCAAGGTGTCCAGAGGAAGGCTGTCTGGCAGGATGAAGTAGCGGATGTTGTTGCCTCTGATGCTCAGCGACTCCAGCTGAGTGGGCTCTCTGTTCTTCAGAGTCATCTTCACCGCCTTCAGGTGGGTATTCATGCTCAAATCAACACCTGTGATGGTGCCATGAACCTGGGTTCCATTCTTCAGTTCAATGGTCAGAAAAATATTTTAATGATGCACCTTTTAGTTATAGTAAGTCTAATGATTATGATAACATCAATAGGATTTTCTTTCACATTTTCTTTTTAGATTTGCATTTGTAAGGTCAGATAATTATTCTGAATATAGCCCCATTTACACTACCCTTTTAAACCCGTGCCAAGATCAGTCCGAGCACGGTAACTGAGATAACCGTTGAGTGTAGATGGCATGCACAACTTAACCAGACTGCACTACACACAACGGAATGGCGCTAACATGGTACTAGTTCATCAGTAGGACTGGAAGGGGTTCAGTTCTGGCTGAGTTCTCAGATAACAAGAGCGCATGAGCAGACCATGTTACCTCCTTACAGCCAGCCTCCGTAATCTTGAACTTTCAGACATTCATAAAAATACAAGCTTCCCTACCTTATCACACAATTTACTTTGATTATTCTGCTTAGCAGTGTGATGAGCCTCAACTCCTGTGATTGTTTTCTGTGTCTATAAGCCCCGATTAGACTATCGTTAGTCGTATCCACTTCCCAAAACTCCCCAAAAGCCGACTCTCGCGCCGCCATGTTGATTTGCTTGTTTCCTTTTAGAGTGCGGCAGTACTGTAGATTGTCACTAGGAGGCAAGGAACCGTGCTAGCGTGGTGTGTTAACGGTCGCAAGGAACCGAGCTTGGAACGGTTAACTGATTCAAGCTTGGCACGGATCGGTTTTCAGAGGGTATTGTAAATGGGGCTTATCAAGTCCTGGCTCTTTCTTCTTTCCAAAGGAATCTACTATTTGGCTGAGGCCAGACAAAATCTTCCACTCTAGACTCCCTCCTTGCTTTATGGACTAATTTACAGTTAGTTCAAACAGGGGAAATCCACAAATTTCCCCCAAAAAGATCAAAGGATAAAAGGATGAATGTCTTGGCATTTTGAAGCTATTAAAGTTTATTTTATTGGAATAAAATTGCCTCGTCTAACTCCTGAAATAAAAATCCTTAAAGCGTCTCCTCTGTTTAACTTGACAAAGTGCAGTTAGGTGAGTGGCTGGTCAGTCTAGGTGAGTTCCATTCTCCTATGCCCTGCCAGACTTGTTGATGGTATTGCCAGATAAAGAAGCATGATTTGTCCCTTCAGAGGAAATGTCTCCACTCCTCCAAAGCATAGTGGTTTTTCACTACATCACCCAATTTTACTGCTTGTGATATAAGACTTGGAGATGGTTGACCATCTAAGCCCATTCTTAAAATGTTCTTAAGCCTCCGTAATGTTTGAAGGTCTGTAGCTTTTGGACTTGCACATGCGTCTCAGTGTTTGTTGACCTAATTCTGCGATTTAATGTTGCATACCAGTTTTTGGTGGGGTTGCTTTCATTTGCTATCATATCACCGGCAATATTTAGTAGCAATAATATTGCACAACTGATTAAATAGTTTACATCCTATCCCAATACAGTGCTGGGATTTATTGAGCAGAGAGGGGTCTATAGAAGAATTCTGCATGCCTTAGTGTTGGGTGTATTCACTGTTAGACATTGAGCTATTTGAAACCACTTAATTCAATGATAACAAAGGCTGAACCTGTACATACATGGACAAAATGATTGGTACCCCTTTTTCACAGAAATAGCTTGAAATGGACAAAAATAATATAAAATAACAATTCTATGAAAATGCAAAAAACTAAATGAAACAACTTATGGAACAGGCCTGGATAGAAATGCATATAATTTTTCATTATGAATACTTTTGTGAAATTTGTGTTTCTGTGACCATTGTGAGTTTTTCTTTTATCAAATGAGGGATACCAACAATTTTGTCCTTTTATGTACCTACTGTTTATACCATTGTGGTTATTTAATTAGAACAGTAGTAGAACGCATTGCTTAGGTACATATTTTGGATCTTTAATGACCTTAACCTATAGGCCCTTGAAACATTCCTCTGAGATCTTTTGACAACATGGCCTTACCCAGTTCCTGCAGGTTTGTTAATTTGACTTCCATTGTGCAGATACATCTAAAAATCTAAATCTACATCTAAATCTAAGAAGTGTTCTACTATTAAGATCTGCTGATTGTAATGACCAGCATCTAAACTTATTGTTACATTCAATAAACCAGTTTGGGATTATGTAAAGCAGTATTATGGAGTTTTTTCTAATGAAACTGTAAAATGTGGCCAAAACATAGAACTGCAGCAGTCTTCTGCTCATTCCCATAGCTCGCACTTGTACTTGACAAGGTTTTTATTTTTATTTTTTTTTACTTTTTCACTTTACCTGGAGTAAGCTGTCATAGGTCCTCATTGAACACTTTGTTTAAGCAAGAAATTTCCTCAAAGCATCTTCAGCAGGGCTACTGATTTTCACCTGTGTTGTAGAAAACAGCCATTCCCATTTAATCTGGTCAGAAATTAGTATGCTTTAGAATAGAACCAACTATTTTACTTTAAATATGTTCTTTTACATACTGTAAAATGTAAGCTAAACATAAGAAGTAGGTATTTATCCTTTGCTGAAGTCTATAGCCCATAGTGATGTTAGTAAGACTTGTACTTGGGATGTGGCAGGAAATTACAATCATGATTTAAACCCTTTACATAAATCCCGTTATTTTTGCCACAATGGCGAAAATGACTTTCTGCATTTGACCCCTTCCCTTGGGGAGCAGTGGGCTGCCATTGTGTGACAGCCAACTGCCGCACAAACTGCCATTGAGGGTTTTGCTCAGGAACCCAAAGTGCAGACTGTGGGGATTGAACTGGGTACTTTCAACATTCTCAGAGCACAAGCACACTGCTCTAACCACTAGGCCAGCACCCCCCTTTCACATTTAAAAAAAGTAACAAAAGGTCAAAGTGCCATACTATTAAAATTTTTTTTGACCTGCAAACATCCTCAATCCATCCACTTATCCATCAGAGTCATGGTGGGGCTGGCGTCTAATTCCAATAGCCGCCTGTGGGTGAAAGGCGGGGAACACTACGAACACTTTGCCAGTCTGTCTGGGTGCAACACATAGTCATACAGACAAATATAACCATGCACACACACACTCACACCTAAGGACAATTAGAGACGCTAACTAACCTAACAGTCATGTTCTTAGACTGAGGAGGAAGCTGGAGTTCTGTAAAGGTGATGTTACTGCTAATGCTTATACATACTGTACTCAGCAAGAAAAGGTAAACTTCTTGCCACAAGGATAAGGATATCACAAGTTGCAAGGACAACCTCCCTCAGGGTTGTCCTTGCAGCCTTGGAAAATTTTCTATTTTTTCCCCTCCTTGAGTAAAAGACTGAATTTCTTTGCCAAGTATTTACCACCCTTTATTTTAGAGCTTTTATTTATTTTAGAGCTTTTTTTATTTTGGTTTATCAGCCCACTTGTTTTGTCTTTCCCTCAATGAATGATACCTTTTGCATCTTTTCCCCCGTGGTGTCTTCTTTGTGACATTGCTTTAATGATAAGGGGAAAAGGCCAGAAATAAAAAAAAGAGCAGAACAATAAATCACTCACTTGAAGTTTGTAAAATGGGCTTTTATTGTTTAATTTGACCTCCACTGAAGTACTACAAGTTCAGATTTTGTACAGAAAAAATCCCAATCAGAAGAATGTAATGAGAGTTTATGTTAAACATACCTATAAATACTGTTGAGTTGTTCAAAGTCTTCAAATATAAAAGCTGGACAGGTTGTAACATGAAATGCAGACTTAGTTTTCAGTATTCTTGAGACATTTAATCTTGGAAATGAAATGGAAGGTTTATCTCCAGTTTACCATTTCTTATTGCCATTTGAGCTTGTACCTCCTCTGAAGTTTGCTGCAGAAAATCAGAAACCCCGTCATTGAACTGAACTATTAGTTCAATGATCCTGTCTAAAATGAATTGACATAATGTACTGATTTCATCCAAGTTAAAGGGAGGGATCTGATCAACTGTTTTCTTAACAGATGTTACAACCTCCCGATAGAGTTCATTGAAGTTGATGAACACTACATCTAAATAGTCAGACTTAATAGAGTCAACAAACTCCTTTGTTTTCTTCACCACAGCTTCCAGAGTATCATCTAGCTTTCCAAGGATTGTGTCAAGGGTCTCTATATTTTTCACAAGGTCTATCGCTTCATGAAAGATATTTTTCACACTTGCTTTAACCTGATCAATTATCTGCCTTCCACTAATCACCTCACCACTTCGCAACTGCACTTGAGCATTGATGATGTTCTCAAGAAAATATTCATAGTAGACCTCCATGCACTCATATATAAACTGCATAGTTACATCCAACATATTAGCAATGCTATTGGTCAGCTTCTTTAAGAGGTCTGGAAGAGTGATCAGCTCATTAGATCCAGGCATTTTGAAGTGGATCTCTCTCAAGACCTTGATGACAGCTTTAAGAAATTTTTCAACATTTTTTTGGTATCTGACTATGGTGTTTCTAAAGAAAATGGATAACTGACTCAGTTGAACATCATAATTGACTGCAACATCATATGCTTCATTGACATGGTTAATGACAGAGTGCTGCAGCACCTCCATGCTGCTTGTGATTTGGTACTTTTCAGCAAAAGCCTTAACAGAAGACATAATTGAGGGGACTTTTGTCTTGAGCTCAGCTATCATATCCTCTGGTGCCTTCATGTTGTAGACAATCTGTATCTTGGTCTGAGAGAATCTGACCAGCAAGATGTCAACATCAGTCTCTGCAGCTCCCTGGACAGAGAATACAAATGTTAATTCAGTCATATTTAGATTTCTAATTGAAAGTTGCTTTGTATAATAAAGATTAAAGATACTTACAACATAACGTCCATAGAATCTAACAATCGTTTGGGATGGATCTCTAGAATTGAACTGAAGGCCAAGGTAGCCAGCAGATGGAGATGATATAGAGGCAGTAATAGCATCTCTTTGAGCTTCATATTGCAGGTTCAAGTCACTGAAGTTAGGACTGGTGATCACCACACTCAACTTATGTTGGGGGACACTGAGAGAGCAGACAAGCATTTGAAATGGGGAAAAAATCTCACTTATTAAGCAGTTGATTAATATTAATAAAATAGGCCATTTTGTTTAAATACTAATAGAAATAAATAAAAATGGAATAGAATGTTACCTTAAAGCTTGAACAATCACATGGTTAACATCCATGCCAAGGTCAGAGTGAGTCAGGACCAGATTGCTGACCATGTTCAGGAGGTCATTCTCAAAGTGGAAAGTGGTAGATCCTTGGAGAATAAATAGAAATATCGGCTTCTGAGCTTAGCAGTACTTCAAATATGAAATAGCATAAATATATTGTCAAATTTTTTATCAACTTACCTTCAACATTATATTCCAAAAGCACAATAGCAGAGTTGGCTGAGGACTTAAAGGTAACATTAAGGACAGGGGCACTGCCCTCCACTTCAGCTTGCATACTAGTGTTGTACAGTGGGCTGACAAACATGGCCTTTGTAGAAAACTTTTGCTTGGAAGGATTCCCTTCAGCAATGGCCTTTTCAAAGAAAGCAAAGTTGCCCAGACTGCTAGGCTGAGTTATATCAATTTCAACATCAGCCTGCAATGAAGATGGTGCCAAGTCAATACTTGTCTTTGCATTGTGTTTTCCAACAGTTTTGAAGCTGAACAGGTCTATTTCATTGTTGCTTAAATGAGTTAGCATTGCAAAAAGACGGTCTACTGAAGCTTCAGCAGCCAGCTGTTGGTTTACATCCATGCCAATGATTTTGGTGGCGCCATTACTGAGCTTGACATCAGCAATTATCTGGTAAGTAGAGCGGACAATGTTTGTGTTTAGGTACATATTAGCCTCGTTTTCCAGCACTCCTAAAACTAGATATTTTTCCAAATATGTGCTGTCCATTTTTGACTTGAAGGACGAGTCCACTGAAAGATGATCAACGTCTCCTTCCACTTTCCCACTGTGCTCTGCTTCAACTTGTCCAACTGTTTTTATCATAGGGATGTTGAAATCCCCTTTAAGCTTCAGAGTGGACAGGGCATTTGGTTTTAGATTGCTATTTGCAATCAGCTTTTGGCTTGCTTCCAGGTTGAGTACAGGTAGAACAATATTTAATGATGTAGATGCAGAGACAGTGCTCATGCTGTAGGTACTGTCATGAGCCCCTTTAATGTAACAGTTTTCAAGGGACATGGAATTGGCTACTTTGATTCCTCTCTTGATGGTAAGACTGGTTGAGCCTTTGAGTTTTGTGTTAAGACATTCAAACACTGAGGTGGTGGTAGCTCCCAGGCGGAGGACAAGATCATCTTCAGCAGAAAGCAAACTCTCTGCATTTATGTTTAGAATAGCAGACTTGAAAGACAACTCTGAGTTCAGTTTACCCATATAGGGGATCTGAATTAAACCCATAACATCAATGAGTGGGGCACTATCGCTTTTCAAGTAAAGGATCTTGGCATCTAAATTATAAGTCTGCTCAGTGGTAGACAAAATCTTTTTGAGCCCAGTCTTCTCAAACAAGTTCAAGTCATTAATAGGTTGAGAATGGAAGTCCACTAAGGGTAGATCAATCTCAGGAATGCTAATTGGGTATTCCAGGAAGGACAGATCAGCCTGACCATCCATTTCAACAAAGACACCAGCATGACTTTTGGCGTTATCTACAGTGAAGTTGGAGAATATTTTGTACTGATTTAGACGAGATAGGAAGGCAGAATTCACTTTTTGAGAGTCAGGTCTTAGATTGACCAAGTAATCACTTTGCAGCTCTATTTTGGCATTCAAATAATCAAAAACATTGACCTTGCCATTTGCCTTGTTTTGCATTTCAAAGAACAATTCAGCAAGGGCCACTTTGAAGTTGACTGCATTGGAAACCATGCCACTGTCTGTACCATGCAGTTCAGTGTCATGGTTTACTTTTATCTCGATCTTCATATCATAGAGGTTGGCAAGGCCAGATGCCACAAGGAGACTTTTCTTAATAAATGGTGTCTCTGCCTCATTCCGTACACTAAATTTAACGTAGCTGAAAGTGAGTGATTCTGCCATAATGACTTGTTTCATCTTTAGGATTTCAGACTCTGTGTCACCAGTAAATGATAAGCTGAACGTCTTGGGATTGAGAGATAGATCGAGCCTGCTCTTATAGTTACAATCATTGCTATTAATATGTCCTTTTCCTGTAGTATCAACTTCAAAATTCAAAGCTAGGCCCTTTTGCTGAACAACTGCCTTCTGAGTTACTGTAACAATACTGGAAATATCAAATGGCATGTCAATTTTGTGAGAGTAAGTTGTGTCGACAGTAGAAGTCATTCCCTCTGCTACCGCAATAAAGGCTGTGTTCATGAAGTCAAGTGAGTAAGGTGCAGTGACAACTTTAACTTTGGTCTTTGCTTGGGCTTGTGCTTGAGACAAAATACCATAAAGTGTGACGGATGCCTGGTGTTCAATTCCTAGGATAGCATGTTTGAACGTTAACATTTCAGAAAGGAGAACACGTTTCATTTTTGGGACTGCAATGCGAATGTTGGTGTCAAGCATGTAATTAAGAATTTCAACACTGGGACACGTGGCCTGAGAACTAAATGATCCAGTAAATAAAGGGGACATTTTGTTTTCAGTGGAGTTCACAAACTCTACAGATGTCTTGATGGTGTAGATTGGAGATTGGAATTTAATCTCACCATAAAGTTTACCAAAGCAAGGAAGCACGATCTCTTTTGGAATTTCTGGCAGCTTGATTTCTGGAATCTCTAGAGCTTTAAAAAACTTTTCTGTATCTATTTGCGGGATACTTGGGAATGCAACCTCAAAAGGAGGGATTTCTGGAAAGGTGATTTCAGGAAGAGATGGAAGGTAATTCAAAGTTAGTTCTCCGAAGAAAGCATCTGGATCAGGCATTTTTATTTTAGAGTTCACTATGAAATCTATAAGTTCAATAATCCTTTGCTTGATGTCATCAAAGGAAATATTGAAAGCTTCCACGGTGTACATACCCATGATGGTAAACTCTGGTATGGCAAGTTCTGTTGGAATTTGATTCTGTCTCAATATATTAAGCTCCAGTTTTGTAGAAGGGACAACAAGATCTGTTAGAGGAAATGTAAAGGAAGGTGTATTGATTTCAGCTTTCAAAAGTTGATTTTTAATACTTTTAATGATCTGCATTACCTTGATAATATATTTTTCATCAGGAGTCCCCTCCTTTATTTTTTCTAGAAAATCAAGTATTGAGTTTGTAATTATATTTATAGTGTAACTGTAGAAAAAGCTCATGACGTCCAAAGAATCTGAAAGTATTCTTTCAATGTTCAGATCTCTCACTTTCACTTTTATGTATTCGGTAAATGTCTTAAGGGAATCACAAACTAAATGTTCATAGATATCTGTAGCAGAATTAACAATTTTTGCAACTTTTATTTCTCTCAGACGCTCCAAATCGTCTCGAATAGAGGAAATTATTACATTGGCAAATTCAAGTGCTGCCTCAATTTTCTCCGAAACTTGGAAGGTCCTTAGTATCTCATTTGTGTGAGTTCTATACTCTTCAATAATTTGATTGGTTTTTTCCACAAGGTCATTGTAATTGAGGGACTTTAGCTTTTGCACCATAGTTTCAATATACATGTTTAAATGTTCAATGATATCTTTAACCTCAGTTGTCTTTAAATAGTCAATAGTGCCTTGGAAGATTGCCATAGATCTGTTTGGAACCTCAGACTCCTTGACAATGTCTACCACAACCTGGAGCGTTTCCTGTATTCTGATCTGTTTTATAAATTCTGCTGCTTTTTCCAATAGAGCCTTAGCCTTTTGGTCAACCTCAAGATCTACAACCAAATCCCTTATCTTAGCAAAAAATTTGTTAATTTTGGAAATAAGCTTAAAGTCATTAATCGTACCATTAATATCATCTATGATATTTCCAATTATTTCTGCCGGAATAAAATTCAAAAACAAATCAACAGAGTCCTTGACTCTTTCAGGTAAGATAAACCAGTCAAGTTTTGAGAAGTCAAGCTGATCAACCAAGTCTTTAACAGCAGTCATCATGTTCTGTACTTTAGTTTTGATGCCATATTGGACTTCAACATCATACAAGAATTCAATACTGCTACCCCTCAATTTTTCTAGGTCAATCTCTTGGATAATTTCTCTTATGGTTTCAATAAAATGAAGAACTGTAACTTTGAGTTCCTTCATACCTTCCAGAACATCTTCTATCTTCAGATTAAAGCTTTCATGGAGGTTGGCACCTATGAAGTCAATGGAGTTTTTGACATAAGAGGAGAGATCTTCTAGTAATATCTGAATAGAATCCTTTAGAGTTAATAAAACTGCATCAACATTCTCTGCATTGATAACATTTTGTTTGAAATCACTGAAAAATTCCTTCACCTGATTTATCCTGTGTTCTATTTTAAACTGAGCTATAAATTCACTTATTTCCTGAGGAAGAGCCCCGAATCTTGCCCTTATCTCCTTGTTATTGATGAAATTTTGCAAAGATTCTGCTACAACCACAACAATTTCCTTGATGGCCTCCAAGAATACAGGGAGATTTTCAATAAGAGGGACATAAATAATGTGACTTTGTGTGTGTTTGTCATACTTGAGAAAGCCAGAGATGGCAAACTCTTGGTTCTCTGTAGAAGCTGCATTAATTATGTTTGTAAGAATATTGCCATAAACCTCTATTCCAACCCTCTCTTGAGTATTGTAAATATCTATGCCTTGATTGAATTCATGCTGATTCATTTTAGATATAGTTCTAAAACGCGTTGTTTGCTCCTGGGGTAACAGAACAGCGTCTATATTGTTATCATAAGAGGTTTCAAAGGAAAGGCCATTATCTAGCTTCTGGGTCATTGACGCTCTACATTGATGGCTGCTGGTCAAAGCCAGGGGTTGTGCTCTGAGAAGGAACTTGCTAAAAAGCTGGGCGCTGTGCTTTCCATAGATGGTAAGGTCTCCATCGCCACTAAAAACTGAATCAAGGTTGAAATCAAATGGAACAACATTGCAACGCATGGTGTGTTCAAAGCGAATAAGTTGGGAGTTAAAGTGGGCTTCATTTCTAAACATTGCAGCAAAGCCAGCAATTTCAAGCTCAGTATTGTGGCTTGTTTTAGTGCCAAAGAGCTTTCCGATGGTGTTGCACTTTGCATTCGCACTTAGATCTGCATAATTAATCTGATACGTGTGCTTTATTTCTTCTTCTCCATATTGGGCCTTCAGACTTCCAGTCAGGTCAATCTTGTAAAGCTCTGCCTGTAGCTGTGCATCATTATCAAAGGTTGCTTCCAGAATTTTAAGGTGGTTGTTAATTTTTCCAGAGGCAGTTTGATGCTTCAGGCCAAAGTTGATTACATGATTGTAAGATGCGTAGGCAGCTGCACTAGCTTCAGCCTGTGAGCTGAAGTCCAGGCTGGAGAGAGTGATGGTTAGAGTGTTAGCATTATCTATTTTGATATCATGAATGGCTGCTTTGTTGCTAATGGATAGAGTTCCTCTTTTAGTATCAATTCCAACATTGAATCGGTTTTCTAAAGACAGTGGGCTGTGGAGAGTATTTATTCCACTTGTGCTTAAACCATCTGAATCCATTCTCATTGTAGCTTCATGTGTAGCTTCATTGTCAAAAAGCTTGATGTTTGCATTGGATTTTACTGCCAGTCCATTAGAATCGAAGGTGGAGGTAAGTAGGGAGTAAACACGATTATCAGAGTGGTCTCCATTTGTCTCTATTCTTATGGTAGCTTTGCCAGCTCCAGCAAAAGCTTCAGTTTGATGTCGAATCTCCAGGCCGAGAGCATGAGCGCTTGCATCGCATTTAACTACCACCTCATTATCTATAAAAGAAAGTTCTGCAACATGTGTAAAGAGGTCTTTAAAGGCTTTGGTATTTAAATTAACTGAGAATTCACCATTGCCAAGGGATGCATCAATTTTGTTCTGGGCATCAAAAATTGTTGAGTCAAAGATAATCAAAGAATTAATCTTCCCTGCTGGCCTGAAGGGGATCACAGAAACTTTCTGGATGGAAGTGGTTGTTCCATAGATTGGACCAGCCTTTAATGATCCCTCAAAGTCATTCTTGATTACTATTTCTTGAGTGACAAGTTCAGTTGTACAGTTGTGCTCTAGTTTTGCATTAAAACCAAACTGACTTGATGCCTCTATTTTTCTTCTTGATGTCAAAGAAATTTTTTCTGTGATGATGCCTTCGTCTTCAGTACTGAAACTGGCTTCAAATAATTTGTGGGTGAGAGAGCTTCTTAAATGAGCCTTGATTGATTCAGTGATGGACACCATCCCTACACCTATATAGAAAGAAAGAGAATGAGAACCATTTGTGAGGAATACCGACCAATACATAGCTAAATTAAACTGTTTATCTATGCCTCTGCAAATTTGCTAAGCAAATGTTTGGTTGCCTCTTTACCCATAAATTAATAACAAAAAGCAGTGTTTTCTACACTGGATTATAGAGTGGACTTATAAAAATTCATCAGATAGAGGCAATTGAAAACCTTTAAAAGTAGTTTTCTGAGATACCATATACCAAAAAATGTTATTGTCATTTTCAATACTCACATATTGGTGACACAATTAAAAAATCATTAAAATAACTAAGATGTTTTGGCAGAAGCACCTTTTCACCATTTTCAGCATGACAGAGATAATAATCATCATTAAATACCTTCAACTGCCACAGACAGGATGTCAATCGGGGAAGTTCCTTTTGCATCAAACTTTGCAGAATAGCTGGGTGGTTCAACAACATCTTTTCCAGCCGCTAGTGTTGCCTCCACATCATAAAGGTTGCTGTTCATCAAAGTTGTAAGTTCAATTTTTCCAAAGTGAGGAACAGACACAGTGAAATTCTCTGGTATTACAAAATCTGGGATGGGTATTTCTCTGGAGACAATTTCCAATCCAAATTGGGGTAGCGACATGCTAGGAGTGGTCAGAACTGGTGGGAAGTTGAAGGCTGATGCTTTCTTTCCTCCAAAGGGCAGTGGGAAAACAATTATGCAGCGATCCTTATTAAAGTGGTAGACAGCTTTTGCATCCCTGTAACAAAAAATGCAGGTTACCTATGTGAATTTTGTTTTATTTCTTTATCTAAAAAAAACTACTGTTAAATGTAATTATCTTACATATTCAGGAAGAGTTTCTCCGGCAGGGCGATATCAGGTATATCAGGCAGCCTAAAGTTTTGCATGTAAGGGAGCATTTCAGCACCGTACTTTTCCATGTAGTTGTTTGCTGCCTAAAGAAAGCAGAGGCATGTTTTGCTTTTGTTTGTTTTTATTTTCCTGTTCAGATCTCTGAAAAAGGACCAAATAGGAAAAAATACCTCCACAAACTTCCTGAAGATATGTCGAACTTTCATGTCAGTCTGCGCTACTCGCATGTCAAGGATCTCATTGCCATACTTCTGAATAACGTCACCATTAGGCAGGGAGTTGGTTTTTGTGTTCACATCAGATTTGAACTCAAGCTCAATCTTACTGCCATCTAAAAAAAAAACAAAAAAAAAAACATAGTTACTACCAGCATTACTTCCTTAAAAAGACTACCATTTAAATTAATCAAATTCCAATAGAACATAGTTTAGCATGCTAGCAATTAAAATATTATAAAGAAGAAGGAAAACATATAAAAAAAAATAAAAGGAGATTACCATATATCATTTCAATTTTCTGCTTTGTTTTGGCATCCATGACCTTAATCTCACTCTCAACCTCCACTTCCAGTTCCTCATCACGTTTCAGGCTAGCGGTGACAGTGGATTCAGCTCTGATTGAGGGCACCATAAGCTGGACTTGCAGCATGCCTGATTTCATGTCCTTCAGACTGAAACATGTTTAGCTGGTTAGATAAAAACATTATGGTCACATAACTGCTTTTTAATCTATTCATATCTAATGTCTTACTTGGCACGTCCAACCAGTGACAGCTGGGGGATGTTCTTGTTGATAAAGTCAATAGAGAAGGTATGCATTCCTTTGCCTTTGGTTTTGCCATCACCAACACCAAACCTTAGTCCTGCCTCCACATCAAAGTCGGGGATCTGAACATCAGCCGTGATGACATTCATTCCCCTGTTATATTTTGTCACCAGTTGGGCTTCGGTTGGGTCTGCCCCTGTTGGTAATCATGCAATGACCAACTTTGAATTTCTCAAGATTTATACATTTTTGTTTCAATGGTATTGACTCCTACCTTCAACTTTGAAGATGAACCTTAGGACATCAACCTTATTTCTGGGCTCGTCTCCTTCCATGAGGTCCTCATATGCAACAGTGGCAGTGTACTCTGTAACTTCTCCAGTGGGATGGAGCTCAAAAGCAAATCTGTTGTTCAGTAAACATAACCTGTGAACTAATCTTGTTCTCTTCTTAATGGCATTACTTACTTGCAGTTAAGAATGTTGAACTGACCTGCTGTCACCATTCAAAGGGAAATAAGGGGCAGTCTCATGAGAGAATGCATCGATGTACTGAAGAGCAGAGCAGTATTTCAATCCAGCAAAAGCAGGTGTGCACTTCATTACATCAACTTTGTCTTTCACCACAGGAGGAATCATCCGTACGACTGATCCAGTTACAGCCACAAGGGAGTTTCTAAATTGCAAATATAGCAAAATCTTTTTTTTTTTTTTATTTGGAACATAATGTCTGAAAGCTGTAAACATTTTTGATCGTCGTTGAGGCTTACGTTATTCTTATTAGCTTGGTGGGTTTCGTTGGAGCTGGAATAGTGAGCTTTACACGAGCTTGTCCCATTGTCAACCTGGCTCTGATCCCACTCTCATGGAAAATGTTAGTATGCATCTCTAGACCAGAACTGAGATATTCAGGGATGTGTGATCCAAACTGGGTGACGAACTCAATGCCACCAACTGGCATAAAATTAGCTGTGCTCTGTGGGTAAACATAGCAAAGAGGTTGAAGCAGCAACGTTTGGGTTAATCTTGTGGAAATACTAAGTATTCTTTAACCACAGTTACAGATAATCACCATGTCGCGGGCAATCTGAAGTCCACCTTTAAAACCGGGAGTAAAAGTACCAGAAAGAGCAATCCTTAGAGGAACTCCAGTGGCAGTTGGAAGGAAGAATTCATTGTCCATGAAGATATAGTGACCAGAGATTTTGGTGTCAGTGTTAGTCATTAGAGACCTCAGTATCTGCGGTATCTGTAGAAAATCAATACATTCGTAATTCTGTTTTTTTTTTTTTACTTATATTTAGATAATCTCCTTTTATAAACTCACCTCATGTGGAAACATCTTGAGCATCTTGTCCACCATCTTGTCTGCAGAATACTTAACTGCATAAAAGTCATTAATCTTTAGGTATCCTAGTTCATTTCCCAAGAGTTTTAGATAAACAGTCGCTTCTGGAGACTTTGCATTATCGAGTTTTTCCACCAGCTTCTCAGTGTTTCGCAAGATTTCCTTCATCAGAACGTCAAATTGTCTAAAAGACTGAATGCAAATGTTTACAATTTTTTATAGCTGTTTGAACACAAACACAAATATCCAAAGCATCTATTAACATTTTAGATATTCTGGATATAAAGTTACTCTACCTCCCTCTTCATCCTGTTCCTCTTCATTCCAGGTATGATTTTCCCTACAATCTCATTGATTCTTTCTGGCATGATTTCGGAGACAAAGTAGATTGTCTTCAGCGCAGTGTCAGGAAAAAAGCCACTGTCTCCAAACAGGGCCTCAACTGTTGGTTCAAAATCTTCACCCATTATACCAATCTACAAAGATTATGATTTAAAAAAAATGAAACAGTGTCTCAGTATAGCAAAGTTTATATGGTAAGAAGGGTATTCAGCATTTTAACACCTTTACCTCAATCATGTCAATCTCGAAGCCAATTGCTTTTAGTGTCATTTCAAGCATAACCTCTTTGGGCAAGTAGCTGACACCCTCAAAAATGACGTTGCTCTGCACAGATCCAATCTTATAGTTCTGAGAAAACTTTAACGGGTCCCATGTGGGTCCGATTTCATTACCTTGCAGGGCATCCTGAATTTTCTGTCTCAATCTGAGAAAAGGAAAATACTCAATTATAAGGAGAAATGAAAAAATGTGCCCGCATTTCATTCAGTCATATTACTCCTTCTTACGCTTCAGTTTCTGGCTCAGTCGAGGACAGAATGTTGGTGATGTGTGAGATTACAAAGCTCTTGAATTGCTGGTTCACCTCACTGGACAAAGCACTGGTCATCTCTGTGAGCTCACTCAGCTGTGGGTCCTTCATGATGATCAGATATGCAGCAATGCGCTCCTGCACAGGGTTGCTGTTGTCCAAAAGTACCTGCATAAACACGCTTCTTATCTGCAACAAAAATCAACAGGAACAGTGTTAATAAAGACATAGTAACAATTGAAATAACAACTTTGGATAGTGTTATTTAGTTCACCTCATCATGGACTGGAATCTTCCTGAACACTTGAATAGCAGTCTGCTGCACTTCTGGAGAAGCTGCTGGCTGCTTCACACATTGGATCACAGCATTTCGCAGTGCAGGACTAACTGGGATCACAACTGTGGCCATATTTCCAATAACCTAAAACAAATTAAGAAAAATTGCCACTGATTGTTATTTTACTTGGATTGTCCAAAAAGAGATGAAATTGCACACCTTTAAAAAGAAACAACTAAGACTGATTTCCCAAAAAATCCACAGACCACAGCTGAGAAATTTAGGAAATGGGCTTTTTTTTTCTTAGTAAATGTATGTCTAATGGGGATATAAAAATCAGTAACTACACTAGTAATCCAGATACAATCATAAAAAAAAAAAAAAAAAAATCAACAACAATAAGTCTATAAGAAAATTTGTGTGTGTTAAGGTTTAATGACACAGAATAGGTTTTGAATTCATGGAGAGCAGATGCAATAAGGCAATGAAAGCCTAGCTATCTAGCCTGGCCAGCCAGATGGCCCCACTTTGAAAGGAGGAAGTAGAGGCTGATTTCAAAGGCGGGACTAACAGAGTTTGCAGAAACAGCTTAGAACATTAGACAACTTTGGATGGAACTCAAGAGCTTCTCAATATTTTAAAGAAATTGAAATCTCTTTAAGGAATTAATAAATAGCTTTATGAAAACAAGGAAAAGTTATGAAGAATAGTCCTGATAAAAATCTTAAGTCAAATAAAATAATAAATAATAAAATAAATAATTTTTCAACAAACAAGCAAACCCTGAAACTTTCAAACAATTGAAATTCTATAGAAACAACAGGCTTATTCGAATTAATGAAAGAAGAGCCCAAAACTTCCAAAATCTAAAAATCTTTCTAGGAACAATGTGGTGAAAATCCTTCAGAAGCAGTAGACATGAGGGGTTTCCATATAAAGGAGACATCTACGGGTTGTCAGAAAAGGTTGTCGCAAAAACAGATATTCTACTGTTAACTACACGTAAATAAACATGTTAATATATTTTCCCCTTGTCCTTTCACTTGCTTCTAATAAGACAATTTTAGGACTTTTTTATATTAAATTCGTCTTAACTGTGGATTGACTAGAGTTATCAGGTGATACTTACTCGCAGTGTCATGAAAGTATTTTCCATTTCCTCAGTACAGTCGCCCAATTGAGAAGCCATGAACTCAGCAACAGAGTGAATCTCAGGAGTTATTCTTTTTTCCACTTTGTAAAATCTGCATGTAAGACAAAGTATTAAATATAAATAGGGGGACATTTTACATATGTTAGATGAATCCTATTTCTGATAAATTCTGTGCAAAATAAGACATTTTCTCCTACCTCTTCACAACATTGCTCAGAGCATACATGATGGTCCTACTAGGTTTGTGCTTGGCCATTGCAAGCATGTCAGTGATCAGGAGCTCAGAGGGGTTAGACATGAGTCCCAAAGCAAAAACAGCAGCATCAACCTCAAAGTCGGAGAGGTCAAAGGTCCTGAGAATTTGCATAATTGTACTGCTGCACTCAGGGGTTCCACACTGTGCCAGAACCTGGTAGGTGAGGAAGCGTGACAATGTGACAATCTCTGGAAGAGCAGCTCTCAGGGTTTCAGTCTTCATTCCACGAACTGTTGTGATGAGTTTGTAGAAAAGCTGTGCTCGCCTCTCTTCATCTGTATCTGGCAAATTGACCAGTTCCCTCATGAGATCCACAGCTTCATTCTTATCCTGAATGGGGCTCTTGTCTTCAACAACCTCAATGTTGAGGTCCTTGGGAATGTTATCTTGATAATAAAGAGTCAAAGAATTGCATTAAAGGTCCCATGTTATGCAAAATTCACTTTATAAACATTTTGTAGCAGTCACATGCATCTTAAAGCCTGTGTATGAAGTTCACAAATGAAAAAAGTCCTGTGACCTCAATTGGTCTGTTTGAAAAGTTTGCCCTTTATGATGTAATAAAGGGAAATAAGCTGCAGCCAATTGGTTAAGCTCTGGCCTTAATTTTATGTATTATTCCATGCTCCTAGGCTATCTTTATTAACTCTGACTGGTTGTCATGGTTGTGGGGGTGTTGCTGTTGGGAGGACAGGGGTGTTGAAAGCCAAAACAGCTCATCAAGCTGAATAAGGAGATTTTTGGTACATGATCTGCTTAATCTGAGAGGAATTTTCCTTCACAAATGACAAAAATATGCTTTGGGGTCTCATTGCTACTATTTTTTATTTTAAAATGTACTATAATAAATGACCTTTAATCTGTAAACTACAAAATTATTTCCTAAATAACACAAAAAAAACACTATATTTTACTCATACAAATTTACTCTTTTTTTCTTTTTTCCACTTATGACATCTTTGAGATCGTCAGACTAACATTGTAAAAATGCAGATATCTGATTTCAAATATTGCTTTAATTCATTATGTGATTAAAGCAATCTGATCCCACTTGGGTGTATTTAAAATTAAGTGTTTCACCTTTTCAGGAATTGAGGTTGGTGAATTCAACTACTAAGAATTCTTAATGTAGTACTTTGTTTCATCAGTTTATAATACTGCTCAAAGGAATAAAGGGAACACTCAAATAACACATCCTAGATCTGAATGAAAAAAAGTATTCTCACTCAATACTATTCAATGGTCTCCTGAGAGATCCCCTCCCAGTGAAATCCCTCAGCAGTCAGCCTCGTCCACATCTCCTGGAGACCTAGCAGACCTGGTCTAAAGTATCTGCCAACTCCTGGACAGTATCTGGTGCAAAGTGATTGGTGGATAGATCGAGACATGATGTTCCAGATGTGCTTGATTACGTCCAGGTCTGGGGAACAGGTGGGCTAGTTCATATCTTCAAGTCTTTGATCTTGCAGGCACTTCACATTCCAGCTACATAAGGTTTAGGATTGTCCTGCATTAGGAGGAACCCAGGGCCAACCAAACCAGGATATGTTCTCACAAGTGGTCTGAGGATTTCATCTTAGTACGTTATTGTAGTCAAGCTACCTCTGGTGAGCTCATGGAGGGTTGTGTCGTCCTCCAACGAAATGCTACCCCACACCATTACTGACCCACTACCACCTGGTCATGCTGAAAGATGTTGCAGGCAGCAGATCGCTCTCCACTGTGTCTCAGGGTGCCAGTAGCGAATCTGCCAATCCTGGTGTCCTGTGGCATATGTCAAGCATCCTACATGGTGATGGGCTGGGAACACAAGCCCCAATAATGACCATCGGGCCCTGTTACCATCCTGACGAAGTAATTTTCTAACAGTTTGTGCATACACATGCACATTTGTGGCTTGCTGGAGATCCTTTTGCAGGGCTCTGGCAGTGCTCCTCATGTTCCTCCTTACTCACAAGCAGTGTTAGCGGTACTGCTGCTGAGTGGTTGCCCTACTACGACCTCCTCCACATCTCTTGGTGTACTGGTCTGTCTCCTGGTTGCGCCTTTCAGCCTCTGGACACTACACTGACAGATGCAGCGAACCTTCTTGCCACTGCTCGCATTGATGTGCCATCCTGCATAAGCGGCACTACTTGAGCTGCTTGTGTTGGTTGTAGAGGTCATCTGCTGCTACCAAGAGTGTGAAAGCACCACCAACATTCAAAAGTGATCAAATCAGGCAGAAAGCATAGGTAATGAGAAAAGGTCTGTTGTCCCCACATGCAAAACCACTCTTTATTGAGTGTGTCTTGCTAATTACCGGTAATTTCCACCTATTGTCTATTCAATTTGCACAACAGCATGTGGAATTGATCATCAATCAATGTTGCTCCCTCCATGGACAGTTTGATTTCACAGAAATTTGATTTGATTGAAGTTATATTGTCTTGTCTACTTGTTCCCTTTATTTTTTTGAGCAGTGTATTTAAGTTATATAAGTTATATACTTATAGTTATATACTTCTTGGTACAATGCATGCAACTTAAATAAACATACTAACTTAATAAAAAAAGGATCTGATATAATTTCATATAAAAAATTATGTAATATTACCAGAGATGGCAAAAGTACTCACTTTCTGTACTTGAATAAAAGTACAGATACTTGTGTTAAAAAATACTCTGGTAAAAGTGGAAGTACTGATTAAACTTCTTTACTCAAGTAAAAGTAACAAAGTACA
>NW_015150491.1:186936-191517 GCF_000732505.1 Cyprinodon variegatus
AAGTATTTGTACTTCGTTACTTCCCATCTCTGAATATTACATAATAGCACTAATATTATACATTTTCTGACAGTGCTCTAAGCAAAGTTCTTACCATGTTCAAATACTCTGTCATTGTGAGAAGAAACCTGAACGAGAGTCAGTCCCTGCTTTCCAACATTGTTAAATCCATATTTTCCCCTTTGGAAAAAATAGTAAAGTTTTAATATGTAATCTTATAATATATATACATATATATAGGATGATACATTAAATTATACAATATACAGAATTTGAGGATTTGTTTTACTTGTGAGAGAAGGGAATGAGAAGGTGTTCTTCGGTGCAAGAACCTGAAGTCATGTGTTTTTTCTCGTTATCAAACTGGTATTTACATGTTTGAGAGCTTCTGACCAGCTGAGCCAAAGGATAGTGCTAAAAATGAGGAGAGTGTCATGTTAATTAAGGCCCTTTTAAAAACATATATGATTAAATCTGTTATAAATGTAGTGTTTTTCCCTTTCACAGATTATTTATGCAAAAACAGTGATTGAGATGTCCTTCGAAATGACGTAAAGGAGTCTTACCATGCCAGTGATGAGAGCCAGAGGGCTGTTATAATCTCTTATTGGTGAAAACTTGTCACAGTTGGACAGATCCCTGTACAGGCTGATGTCAGTGACACTGTCCTCTCTGCCATTGTTTTTGTAGGATGTCATGCACTTTCCATGAATGGTGGGCTAACATAAAGATGATAAATTAGAGAAAATAAATAACCTATTTTGTACATTGATAAAGTGCATTCAAAGTGCTCCCTAAAGCTTATTGGCAAACAATGACTAAAATAGACATATTAATTCAGTGAGACAGAAACCATCCCACTTTTGATGAATGATTGATTCAAAAAAAATCAGCATGCAATCAGCATATACTTATAGCAATGCAAGGCATTTCAAAATGCTGTAGAAAATGCTATGTATGTAAACTAATTGATTTGAGGAATGTAAAATATAATATCTGAAGTAAATTAACTGCAGAAGAGCAAAAAATAGCGTTACAGAAGATTTTGTTAAAAAAATCCCTAAGTGTTTCTTAGAGTGGGATTTATTTTATCTCCCCTCAATAAATGTTGTATTTTTCTCACAAATCTTTACCAGGAGTGCCAAATAACTTTAGAGGGCTATGCAGTAAAAAAGATTTTTGTTCATAAATGATGCTACCATGTTCCTGTTCTCATCGTCCTCCAGCAAAGGCACAGCCAGGGCAGAGACAATCCCCCTCTTGAAGTTAAGAGTAGTTGTTGTCTCTCCGACCTCAGGGTAGAGCTTCACGTCATATTCCCCTTCAATCACAAACTTAAGAGGATGTCTGAAAGAAATTGTGTAACGTTATTACCAACATATCAATATCTAAATAAGTTCCTTTTTTCCTTTTAATAACATCTTATGTGGAGTATTTTTCTTACTTTTTCATTTCAGCAGCAAAGGCATTGGAGCTGGCAGCTGGAAGGAACACAGGGTTTCCCTCTGCGTCTGCATCTACCACCTCACTCAGACTGCAGTCTGTGGTGTGCATGATGAAACTGCACACTTGTGGTACTTCAATTATAACCTGGGCAACAATTAAAAAGCTTTTAAATCTAAACTAGTGTTCACAGGTTTTTGTGAAATGTGTCAGTCCTACCTTGCAGGAGGTCCTGGGTCCATTCTTTAGTTCTGAAGCCCCGTTGATGGCATTCAAAGATTCAGCTTCGTATTGGTATTCATATTTATGCAGGGGCTTGTACCTATTGGCCACTAGAGCAGAATGAAAAATGAAATTTGCAGCTTGTTGATTCTCTGTAATTAATGTCATAAAGTACTGAACCACTAGAAGTAACTTACGCAGGCAGGTTGGGTGATCTTCATCTTGGGCAACTATTTATGGAGAATGGTTTAAGTTAGCAAATATTCTGGTAAAGTTGACAAAGATTTAAACTTTGGGTTTAGACTTAAGTCAGAAACTTAATGGCTGAATGCTGCTTATTTTCATACTTTTTTAAATTCAATTTACTGGTTGTTGATGTTGAAGACATTCAACAAATAAAAAAAAATTTATTACAGTGTTCTGGTGTCACCTTCAATCTTTTGAGTTTTAGCCTTAAATTAAGTTTTTAAATAATTATAAACTGAAAAGCCCTTTTTTTTCTGCACTGATGTAACCTTTTGCGATATATTAAAAAATGATTATAAAAGGGGGGCTAAAACTCTCTTCAAATATTTTAAATGACTATATCCAACCTTACTGAATATCAATAAAGTTTATTATCATTTGGGGTTAATTTCATTTATTTCCTCTAAAGTTAGATTATACCTTTTTCAGGAGTTTGAAGATGGAGCCTAGGCGAAAGTTCAACTGAAGAAACTGATTGCTCGCCTACAGTACATCCACCTACAATACAGCCAGTCAGCTTTGAACCACACCTCTACAAAAGCCAATCAGCATCCAAAGTTCATCTTAAAAGGCCTCAGATCCGCCACTTGTCTGCTCCTAGTGTGCAGGAGGTGGTTGCACTGTGTGACTTCATTCAGATGACACTGTTTCAACCCACATCCTGCCCCTCCTCCACCATCGTAGCTAAAACTTCATTGGAGTTTCATTGCTCCCGTAGACCGCCATGTTGAGCCTGATTCTGTCAGAGGTTTCTTCCCAACGGGGAGTTTTTCCTCTCCACTGTCGCTTCATGCTTGCTC
Organism: Cyprinodon variegatus; assembly: GCF_000732505.1. NCBI lineage: Eukaryota > Metazoa > Chordata > Actinopteri > Cyprinodontiformes > Cyprinodontidae > Cyprinodon > Cyprinodon variegatus. The sequence goes on from NW_015150491.1 coordinate 189,648, forward strand.
ATCATGGACAGGTTCTCTCAACCTGTGTTATCCAAACTCAACTTCCATCTTCCAGGTCCCTGAGTGAAGCTCTAGTATCGGCTCATGCAGTTCACTGGATCTCCCCATAAAGGTCAGCATACCGTCTTGCTAACCAGCAGTCTACAGACTGACCAACTTCATCTATCTCCACTCCACCACCAGTTTCAGGCCTGGGGGGAAACAGCCCTGTTCTTTGCTCCTGTTCATGCATATCTATCAAAATTAAGCTCTATGTTTCCTGCCGAGGTCTGAGCGCCAAAGACAAAGTAATTGTATCAATAAATTTCTTCTAATTGTCTTTTCTCTTCATGTGAGTTTTTCAGATTGAACTGTAGCTGACAAGAAGAAGGCTGGAATACTTTCTATTGCTATAGTTTGTGTTTTTCAGAATAAGAAAGAAGGAAATCTAATGTTCACCAAAAACAATGGAAAGGCATTGTTCATTTTTTATTTTATTTTAGATTTATTTAAAGCATAATCATTTCATCAAATAAAATGAGAAAAACATCACTTTTAATATCAATCAATGTATACTTACTAGGGTTTGGTTGCAACTAATTACATTTACACAGATATGGTTACTTCAGTAGTTTTTTTTGAGAGAAATATAGTTTTCTGAGTAGTTTTTTTTTTTTTTTTTTACTTCACTATACATTTTACTTTTACTTTTAAAAAAGTATTATTTTTATGTTTGTTCTGCCTGGAATCCTTTATTCAATTACATAATTTTTTAAAATAATTTTATTATAGTCTTTAAAATGCCAAAATATTCATTTATATTTTGGTCTGTTGTCAAATAATACCAAATATCAGATGTTATCATGAGTTACTCAGTGTTTGAGTAGCTTTTTTATCAAATATTTTTCTCGAACTTAAATAATTCCTAAGATGGCTACTGTACTTTTTACTTTTATGTGAGAAAAATAAGATAACGTTGTTTTACTCTTACTTAAGTACAATTTTAGGTATTCTACCTACCTCTGATACTTACTATTAAAGAAACAAAAAATACAAATATGCTAAATTTCCCAAGGAAAAGATCCAATTTTATCCCTCTGTAAAGAAAAAAAACTAAGCTAACATTGACACATACAAAAAAAAACACCCTTTTTTCTTACAGATGAGCAGAAGCAGCTCCCTATGAGGGACTCTTGAGAAGTTACATTAGCCATTTTTCCCGTCTAAAAATATTCAGAATGTTGATCAAAATAACATCCATCACGTATGCAGATTGTTGGTTCAATTACGGTATTTTTTTATTTCGTCCTACCAGAGAGTCCATCTGAGGCAGTGATGAGAAAATAGCTAAATGTCTGAAGAAATGTGTTGTATTTTGGCTGAGGTTAGGGTTCATTAGGGTTCAAATAATTTGGAGACTCAAAGGAATAGAAAAGCAAAAAGTCTTTCGAGATTCAAAAGTCTAAGTTCAGGGAATGGTTTATGCTACAAAACCAAATCAATTGTAGATGAATACCCTAAAGACTCAAAAACAAACAAACCAAAAATGAATGTTTGTCCTTAACTTAAACAGTAAATATCTAAGCAAATTATGTTACCACATGTCATAAAATTCCTATAGAAACAATTAGCTGTTTTTACACTTATGCCTTGATTTATTTTATATTAAAAAGTCCCTTTACAGTCAGATAAAGTGAACTGAACATACACTTTTAATGAAAGATATCGTAGCTTACAACAGAATAAAGATGAGAAACACTATAAAAATATAAGATATTCTGTATTCATGCCCTGCAACAGACTGGCGACCTGCCCAGGGTTTACCCCAACTGTTGCCCATAGACTGCCGGAGATATGCACTCGCCCGATCGTGACCCTGATGGAATAAGCA
>NW_015150491.1:191737-229076 GCF_000732505.1 Cyprinodon variegatus
GATGGATGGATGGATGGATGGATGGATGGATGGATGGATGGATGGATGGATGGATTTATATATAGTATGGAAATGGATGTAATTACTTGTTTTTTGTTTTTTTAAATAGTTTAGAACTTCTTCAGTTCTGCATGTGATTTTTGTTATTGCTTAAGATTTTGAATAAAATAAATTTGGTCCTAATACTTGACTAATAAGATGTACATCTTAACTTTAGACTTGGGTGAAAAAGTTGAGTCAGTTCCATTTCTGAATGCTGAAAATAGCTATTTAAATAAATACAATCTGCACAATGCACCATCTTTGATCAGTACCGGTACTTAAAATATACTTTTTCAATTATATACTTGTAAACTACATGTTTATTTAACCCTGGGTTAAACTTTTAAGAAAATAATAATAAGACCTTAACTTAAATTGCCTGTTTTTTTGTTTGTTTTTTTAACCATCAACATTTTTAGCATATCTAAATGTTGACAAGTTTAATGCTACTCACAAGCCAAGGCTGATATGATGAGGATCAGCAAAAGGCAGAGCTTAGAGTCCCCCATGGCGAGCTCGTTGGAGCTCCCTCCTTCTGGGTTGGCGAGTACTCAGTCGAGACTGAAGTCTGTGTCAGAGTGTGGTAGTTTTATCCAGTCAGCTGAACTCTGTCAAAAGGACCAAGAAGCACAGACAGTGCTTTGAACGCTCAAAGTCCACAGCACACTCCTGTGTGGAGGGACAAAGGCAAAAGGTTTGAGAATTTAATTTAAAGCATGTGTAAAAACTGATAAGTTGTCCTAAAAGGATACAATCTTATACTTGGTGTAGAGATCTGGTTGGCTAACATGTATTTGAGATAATTGTGGTGACAAAAATGTAAAAAAAAAAATGTAGAAAATTTGTTTTCATCTTCTAATTTTTTATGTTTCATTACTTCTAGTAATTCCCCAAAATCAGATGTGTTTAAAAAAAAAACACACACACATATGTATTAGGTTCTTTAAAGTTAGAATTTGTATTCGCAATTTTCTCATCAATAATAGTAATCAATTATAACTATCTATTAGATTAAAAGACATTTAGGGAAAAAAATTTCACAAACTGATTCAATGCAGCACTGCAGCGTTTGGGTTTAGTTCACAAAGCATAAAAAAAAAAGCTTTAATTTATGCTGCAAAAATCTAAGGTAAGTTCAGCTCTTTGCTGCAGTCTGAGCAGGTCACTTATTAGTGATTAGTGATCAAAACATGATTTGAATACAAATCCCTGCACTCTAAATGGAAAAAGATCAACTTATAAACAGATTTAAAACTTAATTCTACTAACCAGTAGAACAATAAAATTTGATATTCATATCAATAATGAGGTTCCTTCAGTAATTTAATGCTGTTCAAATGATTCTTTTTGCTTTTAGAAAAGTTTACTCAGAAAGACAAATTTCGGTCTATTTTGTCTTTTTCTTAAGGAAAGTTACCAACTATTTATACATTGATGTTCAAATGCAATTATTTTTTGTTAAGGCAAAAAAAGTTCTTGCATATCAGTAAGCTTACCGTGTTGGTCTCTTCTATAAGGGACAGCTGCCTGTTGTTCCACTTCCACTGCCAAAAGTGAATACAGAGAAAACATTTACCAAACTTTTTTAGGGTGACGATATGAACTTTGAAACTTTGATCAACAAACATCCAGAGATCCAAGCAGACATTGACTTGCTGTTAGAAATTTGAACTATACTGTTATTTGTGTCAGCTCTTTTCCGAAACTGCTGAACTCTCATATATGTTTCACTGCAACATATGATACATATTTCAAATGGGAGATCATAGAGCTCTTTATGCAGAGTGGATGGGAAAATGGATGGCGTTAAATATAGGGAAAAAAGGCTATAAAAATTCACCTGAATATTATGATGCATTTTACCATTAAATATATGCCTGGTACCAAAGCATCTATAAATGCAAAATTTTTATCCTTCTGCAAATTTTTATCTGAGTGTTTATTGTGTGAATACTTTTTGGACCCTACTGCAAAAATTGAACTACCCTTCAGGAATCATAGAATATTTGAATTCAAATAAATAAGGTAATAAATAGTGTATATAACAAACAGTCTACCTCTTGACTAAATACCTCTTCATTAATTTCATCTGTTCACTGATTTCCCCAGACTTTCATTGCAGGTTACACTGCATTTCAGTCCAGTTTATGTCTGCACGTTGGCCGCTTGCATCAAGTATTTTTTTTAATAATTGTTATTATTATGCTATTTTGTTTTGGGTTTGCTTCTGTGTTTAGCATCATTGTTCTGTTTCACAGTCAGACTATAGCCAAGCCTCAGCAGAAAAATGTACCGTACTTGAATCTGGCTGTAGATAACAGTGCAACATACCTAGAACTGTAACTCCAAAACAATCTGAACTCTTAAATGTGCCATTGTACTCTTTCAACACATGCCTTAATCACTGCAACAGCACCATAGTGTTAAAGCTATTAATTAGAGGCGTTTTTGCTCAACATTTTTTAGGAAGTTCTTCAAAGAAGGGTTCCTTCTTTTTTTAAGTTTCCGACAACAGGAGAATAATCCTTCTCACCGCAGGGTGATGATTTCAAATTAATTTTTAACCAGTCTTGAATATGAATAGCAGCAACAACTGTAATCTGAAATGTACTGAACATTCAACATTGATAGAATTATTGTGTCCTAACACATGGGCCCTATATTGGTAAAAGAGGATAGTTTCTTTTCAACCTTGGAGTAGCTAAAACTAATGCCGCTTACTAACTAGATTATTCAGGGAGTAATATAAAAATGTAATTTTACTAATCTTACAGATAGCTAATTGTTCTATCCTTTCTCTAGAAAAACATTACGTAAAAAGACAACTAATCTCTAGTTTTTGTGCAAGAACTGCACAATTTGTGAAGATGAGCATACTTATTAGACACCTTTATGGATTTACAATCAATCTTTTTTTGTCTGTTGACCTAATTTGAGTTCAGTTGAACTGACTCCCCCGATGTTGAAAGGTAAGGATTTGCTCTGTAAAGAGATAACAAAGTTTCATAAGAGAACAGGACTGTGTATGGCACTAAAGATGTTAGTCATATGCATTAAATTTGTTTTTTACAGATTAAGGTGGGAAGGCAAAGTACCTGTACTATGTCTATTTTATTGAGGGCCATTCAGATTAGTGTGAATATCGATTTCTGGGTCTTTCCCCATGATTCTAAATTTTCTTTTTTTTTCTTTTTTTTTCCTGGAATCTAACTATGCAACATGAAAATAAAGATATGATCTAATCTAAACTTTTCCCTTGTTATCTCTTAGGGTTGCCCAATTGATCTTTCTATAAATCTGCTTTCAGGTCCCTGCTGAGGAAAAGGATCCTTATGGCATATGATGCCACCATGATGTCACCACCTTGTGGGTAGTGCGGTTGCAGAATTCCGAGAGATGCAGTCTTAGTGTTTCCTCTTTGTTTCATGCATTAAGTACTGACCAGAGACTCTTTTTTGCAAGCTAACAGACAATGGTTATTTAAAGAAAAATATATTTTTAGATTCCTCTTACTTATATTCCTAACCCATCTTCAAAATGTGTTAACATTTCTACTAAATTCCCACTATTAATTATAAGAATGAAAGAAGAGTGTGTGTGTGTAGAGGAAGGGCTGGGTCATATGTGGTCAGTGACTCTCTGTCACTGACCACATATTCTATGTTTTTTTTTTTAATACCTTTAATGCTGAGAAGGCAGACTCACACAGTTAGGTTGTTGAAAAAGGAAAAGTAGAATGTCAATCAAGGTAGTTAAAAAATAGAATAGAATAGAATAGAATAGAATAGAATAGAATAGAATAGAATAGAATAGAATAGAATAGAATAGAAAATCCCTTTATTATTCCAAATTCTATATTTCCTATAAGGGGAAAAGTCTCAACCCCCACCCCTAGGTTTGTCATGCCAATACAAATTATATTACAAAATGATGATTAAAAACATTCTACTATGTTTTATGGTAATGAAAAATTATAATTAAATAATTTATTTTTTGCATATTTCGCACTGCACATTTGTTTTCCTAATTTCCATCCAATTCTGTGAGAGCCACCTAGCACCCCCTAGTGGCTCCAATTAAAACAAAAACAAAAAACAACACTGCTTATTGCTTTCTTTCAACAATGACTTTATTATTGCCACTCTCCCACAAAGACCAGGACTTTTGAGTGTACAGTATGCTCACCTTGTATATTCTCCATAGAAACTAAAATATTTGGTCCCTCTGCCCAGACAGTGAAAGGATGTTCTGTAGACAAATGAGACAAAGGCATACAATTAAAGCATTTCAGTAAAAGAAAAGAACACTTACTGTATAAAAAAACAAACAAAAAAAACACAGTGAATGTTATTATTATGCTCTTGACCTCTTCGTTGCATCAGGATTTCAACTGACTAAAGGATGGATTCTGTAATTTTTCCTAATGGAAAATGTCCAGCAATCTGCTTCTGACCTTAAACCAAGGCAGTCGGGACAAATAGCACAACGATCTAAAGCACATTAATACCTCCACTATTTTTTTCTTTTTTTTAATGCTTTTTTTAGTCTCAAGTTGAATAGCTTTGGTTTTCTATTAATAAACGAACTAGGTAGGTTATCTTTGTCTGACATTTTAATTATTGTAACTGATCATTTGAGGAATAATGCAAAAGCAATAGAAATCTTTATGCAGTATGTCTACATGAAATGCAGCATTAATACCAAAAGTTTTATTTATAACATAGTGATTTATGGACTAAAGCAATTTATTTATTTCATAGAGATGGTTGTTTTCATCAAATTCATATTTAGTATTTTTCAAGTTCAACCTTTTTTTATTGTTAGGGTTTCAAAGGGCTGCAGAGAACCTGTCCTTTGTTTGTGTTTTCAGTTAAACTTTTTTTTATCAGGGTTTTGGGGATAAAGCAAACAGACAATCGATTTGCTTGAATCTTTCACAATCATCTCATGAAATCTGGCAGCAGCTCCAGATGAATAGAAAATCAGCAGAAGGTGATTAAAATGGACACGCTTAAAACCAGAGCAAGCCTGAATCAGTTGTTAATTTCCAGTCACACCATCTGAGAAAGACATGCAGAAAGCGAACAAAGCAGCTATGAGAGCATATAGCAAATCAATCAATCAGTTAAAAGGTCACTGCTCTAATCAACGGCCAACACTGGTCTTTTTAAAAGCAATTACCCAATTATTTCCTTTATATTTTTAAACTCAAAAAGATTTTTCTTTTTTAATGTGACCTCCTGATTGTGATCTGTGGGGATGGTGACGTGACAGATGCAGTAGTTTTGACACAATAAGCTGTGCATCATGCTCAGTGTAGTCAGAGCTTATCTGAATGTTTCTTAATCACATTTCACAAGCCAGAGTGCAGCTTGCTGCTCAGAGCAGCTTTCCTTTTAAAGATGCTACTTTAAAAGAGAACATTCAGCGTGATTCAATTATGGATAGATTTTAAGCCGGTCCACCAGTTCATCTCTCTCAGAGATCAATTAGGAAACATGATAAGCTGTAAAAATTGAACTCAAGTTACAAAAACAACAAATGTTCAACAAAAGCAAAGCCTGTATGTCTAATCTCAAGCAATATCAGATCTAAAAAACTTTTATTTACAACCTGTTCATTGACTCAGGCTTTGATGCAAAAAGGCTTATCTGGAAAGCGATAGCAGGGAAGGTTCCAGAATAAACTGTCCCTCCTTTTGCCATCCCATTTAATCTGAGGTTCCTCAGACAAAAAATTCAAATTCTTTCTTTTTGACTTGTGACAAAAAAGGATTAAATTAAACAAGTGCAAGCTAAAACTGACTGATCCATCTCTCTACATATTGTTCCATAACATTATCTGTTTATCACTTATGCTGAAAGAGGCAAAAGCTCTGGAAGTTTAATTTGGTTTTAGAGGTGACATTAGCTGTTTGATTGAGATGAATCTCACACTATTGAGGTTTGGGGGAAATTAGACATATATTTCAAATATTGGTTGCATTGATATTTTAAGATTTTTTGCAAATTTAAAGGGGTAGTCATCTGGGAAAAGTTTGTGCTATTCTTGAAAAGTAAACAAAAATCATGCTCTTCTCTCTATCCTGTGGGGGAAAATTGGGAAATACTGTCCTCCAGAAGAAGAAAAGTTTTTCGGGATGTATTTTGCATGTCTCATTAGATTTGCAAATAATAATACAAATCTTCTAACACAAAAAAAGCCTAAAAAAGAAGCAAAAAAAACAAACAAAACATAAATCACCTGCAAATAACACACTGCATCGCCTCATGCTACTTTCCCCTGCAGAGTTTTGACTTATCAGTCAGTCAGGTTGAACAAACACTGGCTGAAAGTCCAGACATGATGAAGTCATGCACAGGGTATCTCTGTGTCATAAACTGGTTCACCATATTGTTCCCCAGCTTTATCAGAAGCTGACAGACAGTACTTAAACTAAACCTGACTGCCCTGATTAAACCCTTCCATAAAGGCAGGTCAGAGTGAGTCTATTATAGGTAAAGTATCCCATAATTCCAACATACACAATAGTTTTTGTATCACTGACATGTTAATGTTAAAGTTGTATGTTTTTATTTTCTTGATTAAATCATAAGTGCAGCTCATACTGCGCCAAAACATATTTAGACAAAAAATGTTGGTGCAGTCGAGATAAATTTAAGTAATTACATGAACAAAAGTTCCCATACCCCACTTAAAGGCCCGTCTATGTAAAACAAGATTGCTCACTTAGTAGTTGTACAGTAGGTTTAAATGTGCGCTAAGAGTAATTAATAGCTATAACATACTTGAATCTCTTTAAGGAGCAATATATAAATCTTTTTCTTATATTCATCTATTTATGATGGAGCAAACTACAAATGTTAATACAAATACTATTATGTATCACAATGCAATTTGTTTAATTGTAAAATGTGGATTCCCAGCTCATTTCTGCCGAACTTACTTTATAATCCAAGTACGGTAATACATGTAAACCAAACAGCATGAGGAACATCAGTTTGGGACAAGCAGATATAGCTAATTTTTCCTCTTTTTGCCATTTTATCTTAACTAAACAAAAAGGGGACTTACTGATTTGGAGCCGATTAAGATAATGTCTGTTTTATAAAGCTGTTGAACAACTGAGAGACAACGCATGCTAATTCTTTTATGGATTTAAAACAGTCAATCAAATTATTACACATAGAAAGAAGAACATTAGCTGTAGGAAAAAGGGAATTGTTAATCATTAACATAAAATCCAGTTTTGACATCATAAAAAAGTGTCATTGTACTCTGTAGTGCATATTTTAATTGTAATGTGTCATAACAGACAATAATTACATGTAACCCACAGTATAAGAATATTGCTTCAATTGTAATAAAATACTTTATCTGGAACTTCTGTGTTCTGCAGGGACAGACCACAAAGTGCAATAAAAAAGTGCAGTAGAGCAGAAGAGATAAGGAAGGTGAAGGTTTTATGCAGCTTATCAGCACCACACAGTTCTTCTGTTTGCCTAATTATGTAATTTCACTTTTAACCCTAAGTGGAACAAATCTGGATGTTTAGAGACCATTTACCCACAGAGGAAGTTAATGAAAACAATCAAGGAATAGATAAAGAGGCCCATTTATACTGCCTAGATGTTTAATGGATTTGCTTTCTATGTGTTTTGGTTAAGACCTTAAGGAGACATATAGTTTTAGCAGTGGTAGAGCTAAACTGCTGAAACAGTTATATCAGCAGGCATGGAATCAGACAGGTTTTCTGGGTCAAAAAGTCAAAAGGGTTTCCTCCACAAATTGGTACATATTTTAAAAACATTCACATTTTTCATAATCTATGAACATTTTAGACACAGATTTCTAAAATATGCAAATTTACAAAGTTTTGAATATTTCCTTATTGCAATTAACCTTTTTTCCCCTTATCAGCAAAATGGTACTTGGACTTTGACTGTAACTATGCGTTTTTCGCTGCTAAGACACAGATTAAGCTTTGAGGAAAAAACTTTGCAGATGAATTAGGTGTAAAACTAAAGACAAACTAATTAGAAAAAAGTAAGTGTTAAACGCTGGAACAAAAAACAAACAAATAAAGAAGCTGGTAGTGAATTAACAACATTAAAGGATGGGTCAGACTACTCTAGTGCTCTATTGTCTATATAGACAGTGATCATTTTTCTCCTGAAGAACTTTTGACCCTATGGTCTCATCTTCAGTTGAGAGGAAGTGGTTGGATAGCCTCATTAGGAGGGTCAGCTCTGTTCTAGGATGGACACAGTGCAGGTGGTGGGAGACAGAAGGCCTGTAAGAAAAAAAACCACAGACAATGTCTTCCATCCAATGCATGAAGCTGTTCAAGAGCTGGAGGGCTCCAGGGTGACAGACTTTTGCATCCTAGATGCACAAAGGAGTGCATCCGCATATCCTTCCTTCCACCTGCTGTTAGACTTTATCATCTTTGCTGCTCCCAACAGACCCAATACCTGTTCAGAAACATGCTAATGGTTGCACAGGTTCTTGATCTAAACAAGGATTATTTGCACTGTTTCTTATCTATGAAACATGTGTTTAACAGATGTTAGGAAGACAGATATTAATGACTACTTATGTTAAAGACCATTTGTGCAGCTGTGCATGTTCAAGGAAATTATGTCTTTTTTCTGTTTATAAAGCATTCCTAACCCAAAGACAGCATCAGATACATAAAATTAAAGATGCATGAAGTGCATGTTTCTAAAATGTTGCCGGGTGTACAGCTATTTGCATCGACATGTAAACTAGCTGCTACTTCTCTTTTTCTTCTCTCTAACTTGAGAAAATTATACTTTTTACCCATATATACCCTATTTAAATATGTACTTGGAAAGTATTTTTTGCTTTTAGTTCTGAGTGGTGTTTCTTTGCTGTTCTGTACAGATTTAAGTCTTACTTCCTGTATCTAAGATCTCAGATCTTAATCTTATAGTAAGCGTGTCCAGAAAACCAAAGATAGGGTAGCAGAGGTCATGAGAATTTAGGTTATAGGTAAAAGATCCCACTACTGATGTGCTAGAGCCTTGTGAAATATTATAGCAATCAGCTACAGGTAGACCTATGCAAAGTTATTACGCATGCAATATGTAACAGAGTTTTTGTTTTGTTTTTTTCAAACAGTAAAATCTCCTCCAGCATTTTTACCTAAAGAAAGGAATTAGTACTCATTCATACAAAATTACCTTGAAAGAAGTCACTAGTTCATAACATATAGAAAAGGGGAAAAAAATGCAGTTAAACCTTACATTTGGTCATTTAGGTATAGAACTGTATGCATATCAGATTTTTTTGTTATGTGTGCAAATCTCTCAGTCATTTAAAGGAAGTTTTTCACAACACTGTCAAATTAAATAGTTAATATAGTAGAATCCTCAGTTACCAATTGACAGCCATAAATGGGAGTAATACACCTTACTCTGTTTAATGTAAAGAAAGCCAAATCAATAACTTACCAAGGCCTTGTTGCAAATGGAGCGGAAGAGTAAATGTACTTTGTGTACTGAAGGAAGGACAAAGGGTCACAGAGGCGTTCAAAGATGTGAAGAAAGATTCTAACAAGCAGAAGTGAAGCTAATTTGTGTATCTCTTTCTTGTGTAAAAATGTTGATAAAATCTAGCTAAAAAAATAACCACATTTGAAAAAATACTCTATTTTACAGTATTATATGTAGATTGCTGCAGCAGCTAATAATGATATCACCAATAATAAAAATGGAAGATCTGATTTGTTGTACATAACCCAATGAGGTGTAAATTGTTGTAGCTGTAAATGTCCTAAAAAAAATCACAACCAATTTGAATTATTTATATACATGTACATACATATGTAAACCAGTTGCTTATTCAAGTCTATTTTTATCCAATATTCTATTTTATCCTATCTGTTTTTTATGAGTTGCAAGCTCATTTATTATATGCATGTGATATTTTGAATGTTTTTTGCTTTGTGTGTGTGGTGAAAAATGTGATGTAAGAAACCATCAGGGATCAATAAAAAATGATGACACAACATGGCACCACTGCATCCTAACAAGGTAAACTCTTTAATTATTGGCTAGAGTCGGATTTTGCCCACAGTCATCCCTACCGCATATAACCAGCCCTGCCTTGTCCTATCAAACCCACCTATCAGATGAGCCTCAGAAATGACCTACCGTAACCCTTTATAGGGCACTCCATGAAAGACTTTAAGTATCTAAATTAAGTCATTTTCTCTTAAAATAAGTGCATTTTTTCTTGAATTGAGCGGGTAAATGAGACACTTTGCAAATGCAATAAGAAAATTTACATTTAAAATAAGGAAAAAAAGTGCACTCTCCTATTTCAAGTGCATAATATAATATAATATAATTTTAAGGATAAAAATGCTTCTTCCACTGGGAGATTTACTTATTTACCTACTCAAACTAAGGGTAAATACACTTATTTTAAGACATTTTCACAAATTTTTAGATCATTTTATAGTGTGTTATTGGAATCCAGAATGAGACATTATTATTTTTGTAACATTCAAAAACTATGGATATTTTGATAGCAAAAATGAATGGCAATGTAATAACAAGAAACACCAACTTGCCCGAATATATTAAGAAAAATAACAAAAGAAATTCATAAAAAAAAAAACACTCTGAGAGTGAAAGAAACACTTTTTTTGAGGTACAACATAACCCTAGAGGCATATTAACCCTTTAGCTTTACTTTGTACCTTATTTTTCTTGACTTGTTATTCTTTTTTCCAACTTAATTTAAAGTAGGTAATATATCATTAATTGGTCAAATGCCAAAATAAGATGTGCAGTCATGTAGCAGTATATTTGCTGAATGGCTGGATATAGATCTTGTGCTTCTAGACCTCACTGAGGGACAGGAGGACTTCATTGCTAAGATTTTCTAAAGGCACAATATAGCGCAGCCAGCGCCCTCTAGTGGATGGTCATATCCCTACTGACCTGCAGTCCCTGTAGGGGTATTTTATAATGAATTTATCATGAATTCAAAGTAATTTGGGGTGCTTTTCTGTCCTGCTTGTTTTTAAATATACTTTTGATTTCACTATAAAATTAAGTTGATAGTAACGTTGTCGATATTAAACCTTTAATATTAAACAATTGGCCAAACATTATTGATCTTGGCAGTTATTTACTGTATAATTTATAAAGTATTATATTTACTCTCAATTTCAGTCATACAGAATTAAAACAAATATACAAACGTAAATATCTGAGTGAAAACTACATAAATCCCAAGGTTAAACATTTTTTAGTAGCTACACCTCCAGTTAAATATTTCCTGCGTGACTTTTAGTGTTTGTTATATTCAAGGATAAAATATCTTTATTTTCATTATGAAACAACTTTTGCTGAGTCGTCTAGCTTAAAATGCACCTATAATACACAGAAAGAAATTAAACAAAAACAGAGCATCCCTAAAGAACAATTTTGAAGAACTTTTTACCCACTCTAGATGCAACATTGCTTTTTTTTTTTATTGCTTTCATGATTTAATGGTTGCCAAGCTTCTGTTTACTGATAGATGAATGCATGGTGAACAGGTGGCTGCAGAACAAGCCCAAATCACTAAACCTCCAGCAACATGGGGTTGATCTGAAGTGTTTTGAGCACATTTTCTGTTTGATTTGGCGCCAAATATGGCTCTGAGGATTTTGGACAAATAGGTTTTTCTTGGTTTCATCTGTCCAGGGATATTTTTTGATGCTGTTAAGATATAATTCTACATCACTATAAGCCATACTGTCTTATTCCTACTTTTTTCTTTAAAGAAACACATTTGTTCATTTTTTTAATAATCTTTTTTATTTCTGTTGATTGTTTTAAAATAACCTCATAACTATCTTAGAATGGCTAGGCAACAAAAAATACTGCGGATTCTATTTAGCATTTCAACCAGCAGTATATCATGGATGAAAAGAATTTCTTTGTTTTTTCTCAATAAAAGAGAATATTCAAGTTATTTTAGCAACGTCAGACTGTCGATATCAAATTTCAAACTGGATGCAGCAACAAAAGCAACTTCAGAGCTCTATACTGCTGTCCCTGATCCCCTTTTCCAGCTGTATTGTACTCACTCTCAGGTCTAGATAAACATGCCATGTGTTTACAGAAACAGGTGTCAGGCTTCAGCAGGTTGTGCGTACACACACATGCATACGCTCATGGTTAATTATTTATTCTCCCACTGCAATGCTGACATACACACCATCCTACCTGCAGTGTCACAAGAGAAGTTTCTGATGGACATTAAAGGGAAAAGCCCAAACAGAAGGCTTACAGGTATATCCTTATAAATTAGAATAGATCTGAAAAGGTAATTTAATTTTTTTAAATATCTAAAATAAATCTTACACTGTATTTTTAACATTTTATTAACTTTTTATTAAAATTTTAAAAAGTGAAAAGCAAACACTTTATTGCTACATTACAAATAGAAGGATGAACTTCCAGAAAGAATTTCTGTGAATATTTTTAAAAAGCATTGTAGAGAAAAACTCCCAGATTTGGTAGAATTCAAAACAGCTGAGTTTATGTATAAAGCTATAAATAAACATCTACCAGAAAATATTCAAAAGCTGTTTTCTGATAGAGTGGGGGACTATGACTACAGGGAAAACCTTAACTTCAGAACCCTGAGGGTTTGAACCACAATGAATAGAATGTGAATTTCAGTCAGTGGTGTGAAGGTCTGGAATAAACTCCAAAAAGAGCTGAAGCATGAGTCTGTTTAAAAAAAAGGCTCAAACTGATGTTTTTCAACATGTACTGTGATGAGGAGGGGAGGTGAATGTCACTGTGGTGTTGAGGTGGGGGGAGCGGGTGGAGGGACTGTGGTGTCGGGCTGTGGCACTGAGTGCTGATGTACAAGGGTGTAAATGTGGATTTTGACCTTAAGTGTATATATATATATATATATATATATATATATATATATATATATATATATATATATATATATACATATATACATATATATGGCATTTAGGTCATCTGCATTATTTGTCTTGGCATCCCTCATCTTCCTCTTAAGAATACTCTACATATACTCCATGAAAATAAGGTTACAACAGTTTGCTGACTAATCAAACCCAGTGTGACCATGGTATTTAAGCAGATATTTCTACCTTTGACTGCATTTTGATAAAGATTAGCAGCAAAGGGAAGCATCAGGTTCTCTGAATTTGTCCATGACATTGACACACACTGACTCTATGTATCTGGGGTTTGAAAAAAATGAAAAACAGTTAACTGACTTTAATTTTATGTATCTCTAATGCTGTCTTTAGGAATGGTTTATAAACAGAAACATGACATAATGTCCTTGAAACATCTGTGCAGGGAGGCTCTTGCAGCTCTGATTCCAGCTGCAATCTTTCTAAACTTGGCAAAAAATTTGCCTCCAAATTTAAAAAGGCTACAGTTATCCTTATTTTTTTAAGTATTTTTTTTTCAACCAGAATATTTCCTTCCACTAAACTTCCCATTGGCATGTTTGGACAGATTAATTTTTTTTATAAAAAAAGCTCATTTATTTAGAATACATAATCATCAGGTTTTTATATCTTATTAAAAATGACTTCAAACATATAAAGTTTATTGTCTTAATTGCATAAAAGTAAAACGCTAAACTCTATGTGTTTCAAATAAATGTATTAGTATTTTGAGTACGTGATCTAAAAAAACAGGAAAGTGGTTTTGAACACCTTGATTGCAGCTTTAGACATAAAATAATGAAATATTCATCCAACGACATTGAAATTACAATGCTTTAGGTCAAATTAAATGTTTTCCCCTGCAGCTGTTGTCGCCTCTTTTCCTTATAATGGTAGTTTTTATTATTTTGTTCCTGTGTAATAATACGCATTGGTGCACAATTGCGATTTTCCCGCAACTGTCATGATTTTGCCTTGAAAGGAGTATAGTTTATTTAAGATATTGCACTAATAATAGTTCTGAGAGATATTTTTCCACAGTGCGCGTTTCTGGTGCTGTGGAAGCAGCGAGTTTGGGTGGATCCATTCAGAGTGTGGGGGGGCAACATCAGCAAACTCTAAATCTAACTCAAATCAGTCGCGTTATAACGTGTGTTTTAACCATTTTCGTGTTGTGCCACACTTTTTTTGTGTTTTGACATATAAACACCACTTTAACCGCAGAGTTTTTCCCGCCATTAAAACAAAAATAAATAAATAAATAAACCCTCCCCCCTTTTGCGGAGATTTGGTGGAGTCGGATGGAAACCGAGCTCTGTGTGTGCCACATCCTCTACTAAATGATAAAAACGCTTCATGAGACGGGGACCGAGCCAAAGCAGAGACGTTAAAGTACGTTTAAACGCATGCTTTTGTTCGCTGCTTTCACTTAAACCGGCTCAGAAACACGGAAGCATCGTTTTATTAGCAATTGTCTTTTTTTTTTTACGTTGACGCGCAAGTTAGGGGCGTTATAAAGTGGGAAAGTGGAGCTGGATGAAGTGGACCCTGTTCAGGAACTGAGAAAGTTGAAGTTAAACCTTTTCAGAGGTAGGTTTTCCTTTTTGTATTTTTTCAGAAATAAAGTCCAGTCTGTGGTCTGTTACAGCAGACGCAAAGCGAGACCTAACGGAGGAGAGGAGGGTGTTTGAGGCGGACAACACCCATTCTGGATTATTACACATCTCACCTACTCTGAAAAGTTGATTCACACATTATGGAAATATGTCATTACCACTTTAGGACATATTCTGAGACTGATTTTATGGAAACTTATACACCTTAAAACTTGAACGCAAAAAAAAAAAAAAAAAATGTTTTTTGATTAGACCTGCAAAAAGGGTTTTGAGGATGGTCGAAAAAGGTTAATTTCTGCCTGGTCAATCTTTCCATATCACAGTTTGTGAAAATAAACCAATTTAAATTATTAAAAAGCCAATTAGTTTTCATTATCTCAATCTAAAATAACTTTGGTATATGGGGTAGTTAACTTGTTCATTGAAAGGGGTCATTTGGTTGGGTTGCAATAGAAGCCCACATCATGACCTATCCACCACCGTGCTTACAGTTTCTAAAGTTTTCCTAGAAATACACAGCGTTGAAATTTATCGCAAAACATATCTTTGTTAATATTTTTCCCAAAACCTTGCTATGTATGCAGAGAAATATCTATCAAAACTATGTTGTGTTTTCAATTTTTTTTTTGTTTTTAAGAATATAGTCTTTTTAGGGAACAGTTCTATTGCATGGAATTTTGTAAGTCAATAAAAAAATATCATCACTAAAGTTGATAATTTAATTAGATTTAAGGGGTGAAAACTGATTTTTTAAGACTTTCTTATGAATCAAAGGGGGACAAATTTTTGAAACCATTTCTCTAACCATTACTAGATTGATAAGCAGCAACAGCTCCTTCTTTAAGGTCATTGCTGATTCTGTTCCACAATGGCATTGTGGTGTCACACACCTGGATGCTCCAAACCATCAAGCTCCTATAGTAGTGTCGGTCATGCTTGCTGATGACCAGTTAATCAGTGCATCTAATTAGCAGAACCCGGCTGTTTCTTTTGTTTTTAAATCCCATGGTAGTAGAAAGGGGGAGGATTGTCTTTTTCATGGGTTTTGCCTCCAATATGGCTTTGTTTCTATTTAATGAACACTAAAAGTGTAACATTTTTGTTTTTGTAAACTTAATGCAAGATATACCGTAATGGTAATATTTCAATATTTTCTATATGCAAATCCGTTCCACTTGAAGAGAGATGCACTTTTTACTTTGAGTTTATCTACATATGTCTATATATATACTATATATATATATATATATATACCTTTTTTTTCTCTCTGTTGTGAGATCTCTCTCTGTGTTTCTATATATATATATATATATATATATATATATATATAATATATTTATAAGACAAACATTCTATGAGATTATGTTCTTAAATCAGCAGCACAAAATCCATAAGATTTTTTAATTTTATTTTTTAGATAACATCTTTTTTTAAAGTGTTCACTTTAAAAAAACAGAAAAACATTTTTATAAACCATTAAGTTTAATTCTGTTATATAAAATAAACAATATATGTATGTTACCACTCAAAATAGACATATTTAGTTTCCATTAACTATTGTTTAAAAGGTTAGTTTACCATAAAGTTAGAAAGTACAATTCAAATTAGTATTTTTTTTTTTCAATTTAGCAGCACTACAAGTAAAGCTTTTTCAAACCTTACCTGCAGAAAAAAATGTGCTTCTTGTTTAGTCCTAATGTACTGTATCTGAAATTTACTATTCTGTTGCCTTGGCTACTGGTGTGTGTCAGGGGATTTCATTCTGTTTCGCTGCCTGATTTTCACTGACACGAGTTAAGAGAAGCGAAGCTGAAAGCGGAAATTTTCCAGCAGCTCAGTTTTCTAATTTTCTTCCATATGTTCTTAATCCTTTCCCACCTGCTGCAGAGCTGAAACTCGTCGCAAGAAATATTTAAACACACACTTTTTCTTATCCATGATATAATCAATAAAATATAGTCTGTGATTATTTTAATTTATTTTGGGGACATTTTCTAAAAAGAAACTTTATTTGGTCAGCTATTTTCTTAAGATAGTTCTGAATCATAAATCAAAGTGGAGATTAGATTTTTACAAATTATGTGTTTCATGTAATTGAAATATTTTGGATGCAATTAACTTTTGTTTTATTGTTCATCATTTACTAATAAGTACTGAGATTCAAAGATTGAAATAGGGTGAAAGATGATACTGTCATCCTAAAAAGACAGAGCAAGAGATCCAACAGGTTATTTTCCCAGTGTAAAGTGATTTAGGAGATAAATGACCAATAATGCTTTGATTTCACAGCTTCTTTTAGGCAATTTTTATTCAAAATTAATGAGAGGTTTATGCTGGATTTAGTATTTTTTTCATAATGGACTTTTTCACATGTAGTCTTTAAATGATCGGCCATTTTTAAGCCCAAAGCTACAAACATGTAACATTATTTATTTCTGCTCTTGTTGATCTAAGTTGGATTGATATTATCAACCCTCTTATGCCAATCAAGCCCAGATCCTAAGATAATATCTCATTTTTTTTAAAACTGAATGTCGATATCTGACAAACATCATGTTTTGTTTTCTTTCAAAAGCAATTTTAAAGAGGTACTTCTGAATCAAAGCTTTGTCTTAAATGTGACAAAAACACATTTTTAAACAAAAAAGGGAGAAAACAGCTTAAAACTAACCTTCTTGGTTACCTGCAAGTGTTATTGAAATGAGAAAAAGGTAATCTCCAAGCTTATTCTTATTTAAAAAAAAAAAACAACAACAAAAAAATAGTTTTAAAATCTCTATATTCTGCTCAGCCCTAATATATGACTGCATTCATATTTGTCGATCTAAAACTTTGGTGACTTTCACATCAATGTTCGTTGATGCTGTAAAGTATACAGTGAAATGCTAAGACTTTCATACACTTTATATTTCTCTTTTTTACATTTTGTTTAATTTAAACAACATTTTTTGTGTGCTTTATAGGGTTTTATGTAATAACCTAAACACACTAGTTAAGAACTGCAGAGGTAAAAGGAACATAATAGTGTTTAATTTGTTTCTGAAAATAGAAAAATATTTAGTTATCTGTTTGTATTTTACCCTCCTTTGTCGTGTTTTTGTTATAGGAACTGTAAGCACAATTGTAATAACAGTAGAAAGTCCACTTGGTTTTGTCTCTACCTATTTTGGACCCGTATAGACGGAGATATCTGTCTGTATGTCAGTGCAAATACCTCGGAACAATTCAGACTGAATAGGGACTCCCAGTGTTTAAGTGCTGCCTCATAATTTTAGTTTAATATAGATCTGGACTTTGACTAGACCATTCTAACAACAGCACCGATCTAAACCTTAATTGTTGCAGCAATAGCTGAATGTTAGGGGTTGTTGTCCTGATAAAAGATGAACCTTTAACTCGGTTGAAAGTTTCTTTCAGGCATAGCCCCTTTTTCTCCAGAAATGCCTTTTATTCAACTCCATTCATCTTTAAATTCCCATCATCGATTTTTTTTTGGACACAAGATGCTGCTTTCACCGTCTCATTTCATTTGTGGTAATGATGTCTCAATTCTCCCAACCTCTAACAGATTTTTATTTTGCCTTATATTTAGTGCCATCTGTCTTTAAATAAAAGTTAATATACTTCTGTGTCTTTGATTAGGAATACTTTTCCCACTGCTTGATATCGCCACCATCCTGTTTAACATTGTAGCTCAGATGTTCAGGATGATCTGTGGTTAGTTTTTTTGCCACACATTGCCCTTTGCATAGAGGCTAAAGTTTATATAAAAACAATTTTATTACTAGACCAGAGCATCCTATTTCTTGTCTTTGCTGTGTCCCAAACGGCTCGCAGTAAACTGCAAACAGAACTTCCTTTGGCGTCATCCCTAAATGGCTTATTATTACTCTTTCATAGAGACTGGAATTTTGGAGTGTTACTGCAAGTTTCCTACCTGAGCTGCTGATTTCTGTACTGCCTCACATGAGCCTTGTTAAATTCCTCTATGACAATGTTACTGAGACATAATCATAGGTGGACTATTAGCCAATTACAGTAAACGATCTCTGAGGTCAATTAGTTTTACCAAATTTTATCTAGGATTGGAAGGGGGAAAAAGGAGAGGAATGCATTTGCAAGTTACTTTCAAATACAAAAAGGGACAACATGTCAAAGTGGTATAAAAACTTAAACCAGATTATCTTAATAGGCCCTGCTTGTGTTAGCAAAACAATCCAAATATCACACTCTGCATGTTGCAGAAAGATAGTCCAAGTGGTCTATTGTACTTACAACCCAGACTTTATACCCACTAAAAAACATTTAAAGCATTATGAAACAAACGCAATTCAAAACAGATTATTCAGAACATTAAAAATCCCATTTTTTTTCCATTTCCCAAACACTCTGCGGGCATTATTTATTTACAGAGTAACTCAGACTGGACCATTTATACCATTAAAATCTCTTTTTGTCTCTCTATTAGTTTGATTTTTGCTGTGCGTGTGGTACATAGCGAACCATGACACAGCCTAAAACAGGAAATAAGGTAAGCATAAAAATGAAAAACAGCAATAAAAAAATGCCAGTGGTTTACAGGAAGCCTTCAACAGCCTTGTGGTGTTGGGGTTGGAGGGGGTCATGGTGTTCTAGAGCTTGTGTGAAACAGTCTCATTAGGCAGAGCAAAGCAATGGAAATAGTGGACCATGCAGACCAGAGATGGCTGTGGGGGTTGGGGACAGGGAGGGAGACTGTTGCTGTGTAATTGAGGAGAATTGCAAACATAGAACGTAGAAAGGCAATCTCGTGGGGCTGCTGTGTATCAAGCTCAGGTCACATACTCTGAATGTCCAGTTTTCCATGACAGGGAGTTCATGATTTCATCAGCAAATAGATGACTTGAGGACAATGTCTATGTCTATATATCTGGTTTTTTTGGGATATGGATGCATTTTACTGTGTAAATAAAACAGAATGATATCTCTCAATTTATAAGCAGAAGGAAATAACCATCCCTGCAGAAGGTTTAAAAAGCCAGCCAGGACTTGGAATAATCTATTAAGTTGTTTGCCTAGCATTATTTTTGCAACAGTACACCCTTTTTCAATGAGTATGTCCTCTGGGAAGTTAATGTTTGATTTCCGAGCCTAGTGTCTGTAAAACACTTTTCCAGCTTGGACCCTGCTGGGTTTCATTGGGCTTTTTGCGTTTGAGGGGATAAACAGCAACGCCCATATTTATGTCTGTTTCTGCTCAGCCTGCACACTGAGCTGTCCTGGAAAAGTCCACTCTCTGCAGCTTCCTTATCCTGTTGCATGTGCAAGAGGAAGTCATACAGTTAAGCCTGCATTCTGGGTGTTGTTTATACTGCAACCTAGATAACACCAAATCAACAGAAATTACATTAAGTTCCCAATTAAGAAGCACTTGTCGTATTCACTTTACTTATTGCAAAGTTCATCAAGATATCACAAACCAGTCACAAATAGGACTGTGTTAAATCAATTTGGCCTGGAAAAAAAAAACAATGTTTCATTGCAAATCAGCTTTTTGGGTTTAATTTTTTGCTAAATAAATGCAGACAGTTAACTGCAATGTGTGATTAGTTAGCTAAAAAGAAGAGTTTTATAAAGCATGCAGATTTTTGCCTAATTAGGGCAAAAAGAGAATGTCAAGTCAAGTGGGTATGCGTGGAGGACTCAAAAACACAGACGGAGGCAGAGATGGTTTCTTGCAGATTTACGTAGGTGGTGGCAACAGAAGCATAAATTCAGAAGTAACAGATCAATAAACACAGGAACCAGAACAAAGAGAAACACAATACTTCAAGAGGAGATGAAGAGATTTCAGCAATAAGTAACTGCACAGGAACAGTATATATGACAAACAATATAAAGAATGGAGTAATCAGCTAATTGGGAGCAGGTGTGGACAGAAATAGCCAGAAGGGAGGTAATAGGAAAGGAGAGGGGCACTAGGAGGCAACAGAGAGTAAATATGGGATACAACAGTGCTTAAATATAACTAGGAAATAACTTAATAGTTATAGTTAACTGTGAACAATGAACAGCAAAATAAAACTACAGCAAAGACTAAAATATGCTGAATAGGAGATAACAGAAAAAATATATAAAAAATGAATAGTTAAATTAAGAAGTAATTCAAAAGTTATATAAATCTTAAAAGCAAACACAGAATAAAATAAATCAAAGCCGAACTGAAAACCCAAAGAGAAAACTTGAACAGAACCAAAAACCCAGAGCAGCAGATCATGACAGAGAAAGGCAGTAAAGAAAATGTCCATGAACCTCAACTTAGGAATCAACCTAGGAAGGATGACAGTAAACACTAAAAAAGCACTTTGGGCTACAAACATTGATGCGGAAAAAATAGTAATAAACACAAATTGATGGCAGTTTTATCATAATTATCTCAGCAAAAGAAAATTTATTCACTGCAGCTCAGCAACAAATTTCATACTTCAAGTTAAAAACAACAACAAATTAATTTGAGAAATATTAGCCTCACTACACATCTTAAAAGGTATAGTGGACAATCTAGTTTACTTTTCAAACTAGTTGGTTGTCTCATATGCCCTTCTTTGTGATGTTTGCCTAACGCCATTGTTTGGCTGTTTTTGTTAACTGCCTTCTAATGATTAGATTTCCAGTAAGCTTTTGTTTCATCTATACACTGTACCTCCCCTGTTCTTATCATTTACTTTTTAAAAAATTGAGTGATGCATACCGACCATATACAGAGGTTGGCACAAGGTCAACAAGGCTTGCGTTTGCAGATTTAATTGGCATTTTCTTTGAGGAGTGAAAGAACAGGTAGGAGGGTTTTGGTTTAAAAAAAATACTTTGTCATTTGTTACCTACTTCTCCAGAAAAGCTTTCCTCCATACCTTTAAGCTTTTCGATGTTCAAAAGATTTCTTGCATGTACAACCTGACCATTGTCACCTCACAGCCTCTCAAGAGCTCTGGGATTCATTACAGCCCGGTACTTTTCATTACTTATAAAGTTGTACACTTGGAGGCTATTTTTAGGACAGCTGGATAACTGTTTTCAGTTAAAAAAAAAATCTTTTAGATAATGATGCTGATTTCTATTGTTGTAGTCAAGACCAAACCAACAGAGACCAAGTGTAACAGTCTGGGTTCTGTTTTGTTTTCTTTTGAGTATTCAGTTTAACTTTGCTCCATGTTTTCTAGTTTTAGTGTTTTAATTCTTATTTTGTTGTGTTCTCTGGTCATTTTTCAGTTTTCAGGATTTTATTTGTTGCTCTCTGCTGCCCTTTTGTGTTCTCCTTTTTCCGTAGCTCCTTTCCAGTCTGCTCTGTTCACACCTGCTCCCAATCTGCTCGTTAGTCCTCTCTTTGTTCAGTCTCCCATAAATAGACTCTTTGTGCAGTTCCTCAGTGCTGGTTCCTCGTCAAACTTCAATCTACACCGCCTTACAGTGTCTTACCTCGTCATGATTGTTTTCCCCTGATGTCCCCATGGTTTCTAGTTTGTTTAACTTTTTTCTTCTTGGAGTTTTTTGATTTTTGGATTCCTGCCTCACTTGTTTGTTTACCTCACATTAAATATACAAAAAACTCACCTCTGCCTCTGCATTTGGGTCCACAAACCTCAACCCAATCCGGTCACCAAGGATTACCAAGACAAGGTCAAGACATTTAAAGGCACAACACCATATAACAGCTTCAAATTCGGCTCCTGTGTGTTGTGTGAGAAGCTTAAAACGTGGCTCGAGAAACCACATTCTATGACCATAGTTGTTCTGTTCTTTTTTTGTATTTTCAAGCTTATGTATTGAAAATCAACAAATAATTTTAAAATCTTGCAGTGTAAACCATCCTTTACCACAACAAAAAACACTCTTTGGTAGGTGTTGAAACGTCATTGGGAAAAACTGAGCAAAAGCCTGGCTGCCTTCAAATTTAAGCATGTTTTGTGGAAGCCTATTACATAATTTTTGTGAGGGCTCCAGCTAGCTCCTTTAAACTAAATGTCTGAGATTTAAACACATCAAACCTTCAAAATGCGTAGTGATGATGTTCTTGCATAATGTAACCTGATGTGATTAGCCTGTATTTTTATTTGTGGTTTTTACAATAAATCCATGTATTAATTAGATGCTTTAGTTATAATTGTTTAGTTGTATTACTTGAGTTGGTCAAACTGTAATGCTACTGTTTTAGATGATTTTATGCAATAGTTAATTTACCTAAGAAGTTAGAACTAGAATCTGCAAATTGTATCAAAGCCAATGTAACAATATTTACATATATATATATATATATATATATAGCAGGCTTGATTTACTAAATGACAAGCCTTGTTTACTGTTGGCTTTAAATCCTTATGATCCTGATGAAGACCACAAGCCAAAACAAAAAGATCTGTCAATAAAGTTGGTTCTCTGTACTTCAGGTGTTGCTGAAGTTTTCACCTAACCAGATATTCTAATCTAGTTCTGCACTTTAAAGTTTTGCCAGAGTCTTTTGGAGCTAATACATTTTAATACATATTAATAATCATCAATGAGTGACCCCTCCTCAAGCTGGGAATTTCGATTCTAGGGTTTTCGATGTTGTCATTACAAACTTGGAAGATTGCAGTTTCCACACGTATGCAAGTGTCACTTAGTGCTAGTGAATAAGCCCCTCATTTCTTTTTCTGAATCACACAAGAAATTAAAAGTTCTGATGTATTCACTTTTTAAAATTTTAAATGTCAATACTTGCTGCATTTCAGACATTTACTGAGGTGGTATTTGTAATAAAGGGTGTGAGGCAGTGCTTTTAGGCTGGATTTCTGCTCCATTTTCTGATTCTTTGAACGCAGACCATTTAAATCATACTTTTTTCCTTGCTTCTTGCTGAGAGTTAATCCTTAAAGCTTAACCATTTCCTTTTCTAATGCACTATGTGTAAATGCCATTTGTGATGGATCAAAATTAGGCATTATTCAATTCTTAGCTGCAATATTGCAGCATTTACCTAACATTAGTATTCTTTCCAAATCTATTTATTGGAGCTCTGTACTTCCTCAAGATCAGACATCTGTTTCTGCTTTGGGGAGAAGAGTTTATTGGCTTAGTAATGAGTTACGGTAGGATGGAGGAGATGGATATTTAAACTTCAGCTCTGTCTGGAGAAATATGACTGCCTTTGTCTATTGGAGTAAACAGAAATGAGTCGAGCATTAAGTGAGTCTCTTATTCTACCTCTCTATCTACTTTCTGACCCTCAGCTATTTTCATGAGACATGCCTCATAATTAAAAGACCACAATTCCAGATATGATAGGAGGCAGAAATTAGCTTCCTCCTACTTGTGGCTTCAAAGACTGAGTGAGTGAGCTGCTGCCTTCTAATCAAAAGAAGCCACTTGAGACAATTCAGGCACCTGGTCAGGATGCCTACTTTTGGAGATTTTCCAGAGATATCCTATGATTAGGAAACCCTGTGGCTGATTAAGACTCAACTGGAAGGACTTTATACTCTTTATATTCCTTGGAAAGTATTGGGATCCCCAGAAACAGCTGGTGAATGGGTTTGGGGTAGAAACCCATTCACTAGCCTAGTAAACTAGCCCCACCCGCCAGCGGCCAAAATCATTTTTGCCTGCGAGTGGTCTAGCCTCGAACAATGCCCCAGGCCCTAGAACTGGCGGGCCAATCACAATGCAGAGATGTGTTTTGAATATCTGGGTACAAAGTGGGTGGGGTTTTGAGGCCGGAAGATTGCAACAACTATTGACCAGTTCTCGTTTGACTCAGCTTTGGAATCAGTTTTGGAAGGATTAGACTCTGAGTTTTCGTTGAAATGTGAGCAGGAAGAGGCTCTACGTTCATTCATATTTAAGAAGGACGTATTCGCCGTTTTACCGAAAGCCGTTTCACATGCTGTTTGTTTACGCTCCCCCACCAGCTTTCTGTCATGCTTACTACATCACAGTCAGTTGCACTCATTGGTCAATAGCGTTGGCCAATAGGCACAGACATGGTTTGAAAGACAACGGGTTGTTCTCATAAACAATCTTCCGATGTCTCATTCATGGGGGCCAGACTTAATTACACATTTAATCTCACATTTAGTCTGGTTTATCAGGCTACCTTGCGACCCCCGCTTGGGATAACCGTGACATTAGCGTGGATAGATGGATGGATGGGTTTGGGGTAAAAATCTCTGGTTCCTCCTTGACCTGTTACCTCTGTGATCAGAACTCAGATGAGCAGAGGACAAGCAATGAGTAATGCTGTATGAGCCGGTGAATATAAATGCAATAAGAAATGGGAAATTAGGACAGAAATGATTAATAAAATTCTTTAAAAGCTATTGCATTAAGTAAAACCATTTCTGACTTTTTTGTTACACATCTGTTGGTATCGGTATTTGCTGTATTTTACAAAATATTTTAATGTTTTTTCGAGTTCCTTTGTTTTGTTTTTTGGCAATCTCAGGACATAGAGAATCAACTATTAAAAGTCTCATCTTCTATTTTAGTCAAATAGAAAAGTTTGTCTCAATTATATCAAGCACCAGGGAGCTGACCAAAGCTTTTCAAAAGTGTGGGGGATGTGGTCTGTCCAAGATTGGCACAGTCAACTGCATTTTAGATAATTATCATATATCTGCAGTCACTGAATAATTGACTAGCACATATAATAGAAGTAATAATAAAGTTATTTTTTCAGTAACACTAAAACAATGAAAGATAATTCAGACTGGCTTGTTTCTTATCTTGCCTCGGAGGCATTTAGAACTCTCTCTCTCTCTTTGGTTGTTTTTTAAACCTGATATAAAAAAATTACATTGAATCATTTTTGCCAGAAAACTCCTTTATTATTTACACATTAGCAAACTTACTTACAGTTTTCTTTGATCTCTCTCCAACACTCTCTCCTTTTCCTTTTTCCTCAATGAATGAATGAATGAATCACAGGTCCGTCTAGACTGCTTGTGCCACTACCCCAATCAAATTTTCTTTGAACCAGTTAGGATTTAAGAAAGACTTGCGGTCTGTGAGTGTCCGATCAGAGAAGCAAATAGCTATGACTGGGATCAGCCTATAATGTGAGGCACTGGGCGGTGTTATGCTGAGAAACGTAGGCCTTCTGAGAAATGTATTTCAAAGCTAGAGTGTCATAAAATCCCAGTTTAAGTTTTCATGTTATAGTATCAACTAAATAAGGGTAAATGTAGATGTTTGGTCACTAAATATGCCAGTTATTGTCTCATATGAATGAAAAACATGAACATTGTACAATTACAAGCTCTTGTTTAACTTTGAGCATGGGAAGCAGTTTTCAGCATGACACGGGGGCTGCTGATAAAGCGAGGGCTGAGAGAGACGAAGTGGAAAAAACAAAACCTAATTCACTTTTGCAGACGCTACTGTTGCAAATACAGACCTGTCTCATATAAAGGGTGTTTTTCAATAGTTTAGTCAGTTAACATTGACTGTGAGGAAAACAAAAAAGTGCGGGTGTCGTATCCCTCACAGGTACCACGCCCATGGCTCCATCATCCATCACATGTTCTGCTGTGCAGCGATTCACAATAGAGGTGTGTAGGATCCGTTCATGCACTTGAAAAGCCCCCTCTTGTTTTTAAAATGTTTTACACTCTGTTTTCATCTTCACATGTCTGACTTCCTGCCTAACTCTTTTGGTCTTTCCATCAAAAACAGACTTGATCATCATCACTGACAGAGGATGTAGAGCCTTTCTCATTCCATCTTTCTCTCTCTCTGTCTTTCTCCCTGATGCCTCTCTGCCACCAATGTTTTATTTCATATAATTGACAAGAATGGCTTCTATTTGCGATGTAGAGAAAGGAATACAGATGATGGAGTCTGTGTGAGCTTGGGTTCAGGAAGTAGCTGTCACTGCTGCAGATACTCCAGACGAAACACAGAAGATTTAAAGCAAAATCTATGCTGGAAGCCCGCCGGTCTACTACAGCAGCCACATAAGGCTTTATGCAAGCCTCATAAATAAATAATCAATAAAACGATAAATCCGGCTGTAATAAGAATTGTGCAGGTTTTAGCTTTATTAGTGGAAACTGCTTTTTATCTTTATGTTTTATTGTTGAAATTAATTTTGACATTTCAAAAACCTGCCATAGCCTTGCCTTTAGTAGTGATTGACTTTACTTCTGCTCAGATCTTTGAAATCCTAGGATCATCCTTCTACACATCTACACATACTAAAGCATTAACATTCCACATCATCTGCTAAACTAGGTTTTGAATGGCTTTTTGAGGTACTAATTATCTGAGCACTTGGGGGGCATGCAAGTTGTCTGATCCTCAAATATGAGCAGTTGGAAAAAAAAGAATGTTGACAAGAAAAATAATGACAGCCACCCTGACATGGTAGACATCTTTTGTTATACCTGCACCCCAATACACACATGATATGCAAAATATGGCTGCATTATAAAGCAAAACTGTATTTTTCTCCCAAAATATTCTCTGTGTCCTGTTGAAAGATCTATGTAACACACTTATCAGTTACTTATGATACTGTGTATTAATGTCCTATTTGGGGTGACCTGTTAGTTATGTCTTCTATGCATGATGCAGTCTAAAAATCAGATGTAAATTTAAATATACAAATATATATTTGTATATTTAAAATAAAACTTAAGTAATACATCGTATTAAAACAGGTCATAGCTTGCAAGCAGTACTTATAGTCACATGGTTACCTTAAAAAGAGTAATGGGTGGTCTTTCTATAGGTTACACACTTTGAATATTAGTGTTTAAAAAAAACAAAATGAAAGAAACAAAATGTCAAGAAAATGTAAGAAACAACTTGAGGCAGCTCACTGGCAGTGTGCAGCAGCAGCTGATTGGAAAAGACCAACAATGACTTACTCTATATTCTGCATCATGCATGAAAACTATTGTTATTAATCTGACATGAAACCAGAGGAATATTGTTTTATACTCTAACCAGCCTTTAACTAATGTAATTACAAAACTGTAAACAGTGCAATAGTAGCTTTGACAAATGAGCCAATAAGTTCTGTATGGAGGGATTTTTACTTAGAAATGACAAAAAAGAACAATAATCAAGGCAGCTGTGCTTTGAAACTGTGCTGATCCATTTCTTTTTATTCAAAAGTGTTTCTCACATCTGCTTCTTTCATCACATTATTCAGATTCATAAAACGGCAGGAAATGAAACCT
The DNA here is from genome assembly GCF_000732505.1 of Cyprinodon variegatus. Classification (NCBI taxonomy): domain Eukaryota; kingdom Metazoa; phylum Chordata; class Actinopteri; order Cyprinodontiformes; family Cyprinodontidae; genus Cyprinodon; species Cyprinodon variegatus. The sequence goes on from NW_015150491.1 coordinate 219,559, forward strand.
GCGAGACAATTAAAGTGAATGACGGTGTCTGTGTGCGTTCAGATTCACATTGCCTTTATCTGCTCTTCACAAAGAATCATCTTTTTGGCAGCAAAGAGCGGTGTGTTCACCCCCTCCCCCCCCCCCCCCCCCCCAAAAAAAAATCATTAGAGGGAGTAGAGAGTAGCGAAGAGTGGAGGTGTTATACAGAAGGGCTATTATGTAATCGAACCTCTGGTATTAACAAAGCAACTCATACTGTACGGCCAGAAATAGTCTTTCTTCTATGTGTCATACTTTTTCGGTTCTTCCCTCTTCTCTACACCTACACACCCTTGTTTTGCATCCTGCACACTTCAACAGTTACAAGTAAAGGATTAGCACAGTTTTATCATAACTTTTTTCTAGGAAACCTTTTATTTTATTCTATTAGGGGCATTGAAATACGGTTTTCTATGTAGTCAATCTGGATGTTATCTCGTCAACACATTGTAGGGTGTAATTGTGAAGCAAAAGGGAAGCAATACCAAATTTTTCTTTACAAAAAAATTAAGTGTGAAATAGTTTTCATATTCACTGTTTTTCTCTGACACTCATAAAACAAACGTGCAATAAAACATCATGTAACTACTAGAAATTTGTAAACAAAGTCCACATGTGTTTAATGTTATCTAATTAAAGAACGTTTCTGGTGATGCTTTAGAGGTTTTGAGATGAAATAGGAAAACAAGAAGCCTCATTATGACCAAGGAACACAGCAGAGAGAACTTTAAGGTGACGTTAAAGCAACTTTAGGTTATTCAACAAAATCCCCAAGCTTCGGACAGTGCAGTTCAGTTCAAAAAATAGAGTAGAGCTCAACTACAGGCCTATCAAAAGTTAGTTGTCCGCCTACACTGGGAGAGTAAGAGTGAGAAGTGTATGGCTACTGTGATGGAGTTGCAGAAATTCACAGCTCAGATAAAAGACTGTTATATGGCTGATATTTGTCACACACTCCACCTATATAAACATTATGGAAGAAGTCCTGCTTGTGGTTTACAGTCAACCATCTAAGAACATTTGCAATTGAAGGATGTCCAAAATAGTTATTTTGCCTACATGCAAAAGCTGCGTTGGAAACATCACCGTAGCAACACACCATCCGAACCATAAAACACGGTGGGGGCAGCTTCCTGATCAAGGGAAATAGAAGATGTTCAGAGCAGTTTGTAAGACGGGTGGAGCTTTAAAAAAAGCAGCTTTGGAGGAAATCAGGCTGATAAAGGCTTAAAAACAGAGGTTTGCTTTCTAGCAAGTAAATTACTTTAGGTTTACAGTCTAAAGGTCTCTCAGCTTTGGGATAAAACAAATATCATCACTGTTTGTTCTCCCGTTTTCTTACTGTTTGCTTACCTCCTAATGTCGGCTTCTTCAAGCAAAATCACATTTTATTCTGGATTTTTATCATTAATGCCTCTTATCATGGATACCCTTGCATAAATAAATAAAAGTGGTTTTGCACAGTATACCGTAACCATGGGAGCTGAATATAGACAAAATATAGAGACCAGAGGTGAATAGGCCCAGGTGGCCAGATGCTTTTTAGCTGTCATTTGTGTTTTTTTTATCCAGTAAATAAATTCCACCTGCTTAAATTAAATTAGATTACCCATTTTCTCAGGATGGAGGGGATCGTTATTGAGTGGGAACGTCTGGTTCTCTCTCGACCACAGCCGTGTGTGTCAGTCTGACATTTTATAAAGTTGTTTTATTAAGAATAATGCCCCCCCCCACAGGATTCTCGTCTCCTTTCTCATGGAGGGCAGGGTTGATGAATTATTCCAACAATACACACACCCACAAACAAATCCACCGATACCGTCCCAATAACATTACTGTTGATATCTCTTCTGTTTACATGTTGATTAATCCAGATTTTCTCCCTTAGGTTGAATCGACTGAGAATAATTGGCAGCTAATGTTTGCCAATGAAACACTGTTGAAAACTGAGAACAATAATTGATCCAATGAATCATTTATGAAATTCACACAAGGCTGTTAATGAGGTTTGTTTGTCCCCTGCAGGAGCAGAGGAAGCGCAGCAGCCTCAATCATAGGGAGTAGCAGTGTGAGTTGAGAAGCGATAGAAAGAAGAGAAGGTTGAAACGCCAGCTCTGCTGTCCGCCTCTGAGTGCTGCATCATGGGGAAACAGAACAGTAAGCTGCGGCCTGAGGTCCTGAACGACCTGAGGGAGAACACAGAGTTCACAGACCACGAGCTGCAGGAGTGGTACCGTGGTTTCCTGAAAGACTGTCCCACCGGCCACCTGACAGTGGAGGAGTTCAAGAAGATCTATGCCAACTTCTTCCCTTATGGTGACGCCTCCAAGTTCGCAGAGCATGTATTTCGCACGTTCGACACAAATGGCGACGCCACCATCGACTTCCGGGAGTTCATTATAGCTTTGAGCGTGACGTCACGTGGAGGGCTGGAGCAGAAGCTGCGCTGGGCCTTCAGCATGTATGATTTGGATGGGAACGGTTACATCAGTCGGGCTGAAATGCTAGAGATAGTTCAGGTGAGGATCCATTTCACTGCATTATACTCAGTTGTATGATTGTTCTGTTAATGTGTTGGTGTGATCAGATGAGGCAGTACAAAATGCTCCTCATTCTGTTTTCTAAAAACAAAAAAGGCTGTGAGAACCAGCATTAGGCATGTGGTGCCTTTGAACTAAATCTAGAACTGTGTTTTCATTGTGGTACCAGGAGCTTTTATCATTTGAAAATTATTATCCTAAACATTTAATCCTTCTTGGATTCTTTGTTGTGTGTATTTTAACTGCTATTTGTTTAATTAGTCTCTTGACTTGCTTCTCCTTTATAATGGCCCATTGACTTAGACTTAGACAAACATTATTGTCATTGTGTATACACCGAGTGTATGCAAAATTATATTACATTGCTTACAGCTTCCAACAGTGAACATTACAATTTAAAGTGCAGTTAAAAAAAAAAGATAATGGTGCAAAAGGGCATCAATATGGAAGGTTCAGTGCAGTGCAAAATAAATATGGTGCAAAATGCAGTATAACATTGAGTTGTGTCTGCCATGCTGGTGGTGCAAAATAATGTTGCGAATGTGATGCAGAGTCCAGTTTAGAGTTTAACAGTTCAAGAGTCTGCTGGTTGTGGGGAACAAGCTGTTGTAGAAACTGCTGGACCTGCAGAAGATGCTGCAAAGCCTCTTTCCAACGGGCAGCAAGAAGAACAGTCCCTGGTGAGGGTGTAAGGGGTCACTGATGATATTGCGGACTCGGGACATGCAGTGCTGGGATGAGATTTCCTTAACCCTTTATAGGGCACTCAGTGAAATACTTTTAAAATCAAAATTTAAAGCCAATGGTGTTATTGGAATCCAGGACCACACGTTATTATTATTATTTTTCCAACTTAGTTTACAGTAGGTAATATATCATTCAAGGACTCATCTAATTGGCCAAATACCAAAATAAGATGTATAACCATGTAGCAATATCTTTGCTGAATGGTTGGGTATAGATCTTGTTCTTCTAGACCTCCCTGAGGGATTGGGGGACTCCATTTGTAAGGGGTATGGAAGTAAACAAAAAATGTAACTTTCCCTATAAAGGGTTAATATTGCAGTATTGTTGCTATAAATCTGAGGGAGATCAGCAAAAATTTTCTGTAAATCTTTAAATTCAGAGCACAAATACTTCTGATTTAAAATGACCTTTGTATCCTCACTGTTTTCCATCAGAACACATAAGTGACCTTGATCTCTTTTCGTACCATCACTCTCTAGCTATCAGCTTGTCTTTGACTGGACAAGTAAGCTTGAAATATAGCATGTTTGGTTAATTTAATGCCTTTTGAAATTGCCATCCTGAGCAGATGCCTTTAGGGCTCATAAAAAAAAAAAAAAAAAAAAACTATTGCACAGATGTGGTAAATCTCTTACATGTTAATATGGCACAGTCGAGGTTAAAAGAAAAAACACAGTGTTGAAAAGTTTACACTGGGATGACTCAGTAATCTTTCTGTCCAAATATACTTAGCATCTTTGCTTCACCTCAGAGGTTCAGGGGCAAACTAAAGTATCACTTTCCAACCCCTGGCGGCCTTCTAGTGAAAATCCCACAAAGTGCCTCTTTGTCCCGGTGGTTTTAGAGGAGAGGAAGAAAGAAAACATAAAACTAACCTCATAGCCAGTCTGATACTTAAGTGGTTACTCCCCTTTCTTCAGGAAAATGTGTTGCATCATTATCCAGCAAGGATTTGGGTATGGGTCTTCAGCTTGCTGTGATGCAATGCAGATATGTCCCTTAAAAGAAATGTTTTGTAAATGATTGAAATTAGATGACTACTGTATGTACAAGAAAAAAAAGAGCAAATGAAATATTTTATTCAATACAATTAATTTATTAAAATGTTAGTTTTGTTTCCTTTTTCTTTTATAATGAAGAGCTGTTATTTACAACGAACACATTTCACTTTGAAGTAATTTGTGTTTTGTCTCAATTTGCAAATCCTTCATTCAATGCACCCAGCAAAGATGGTGTATTTAAAAAAATTTTTTCAATGTTTAATTTTTGTAGAATGATAGGTATATTGTAAGTAATTAGTCAAGTCATTCTTTTTTTATATCTCATAGTTACACTTGATAGCCTTATAACTGTGTTTTTAATTATAAACTAATAAGACAAAAACACAGTCCTATATTAAATCATGCTTTTAATTATATGCTCCTTATCTAATTTAGGTTCATATTATTCATTAAATGTCTGTCTACTCTACAAAATCCATTCGGCAATAATGTAGCTGAAATGCAATGGTAGATATACTCATAACTGAAAATGTTTTATCAAAATATGCTACCATTTCTATACATTCTAAAATAAGAATGTTGAAATTTTAAATTAATGGGGGTTGAAATGCTGATGACTAACTTTAGCCTGTGAAGCTGAGAGGGTTTGAGAACTAATTTCCAGTTATAGAACAAATTAAATCAAGATTGACTCAACAGTTTTTTGGTCTCAATGCAAACTTTTGGTATCTGTGTAAAAAATTTTAACACAAAAGCATGTTTTACAGTTTAAGCCTTATATTAGAAATGTTACTCTGCTGATTAATGTGTTATAAAATAAGGAAAATCTTAAACAATCCCCCGCCGTACCTCTGTGCCACACTAAGGGATTGTGACTCCCATAGAAGGTCATGTTGCTATGACCTATTAGCAATACCTTCATAAACTAAAGTGTCCAACCTCCAAATCCCACATCAGTTTTCTGGTGCCTGTTTTTGAAATGCTAGAACATACTGTTAAATTAGATTTCTGTCGAAAACATTTTTATATGTTTCAATGGAAAATGCAAGAAAAGACAAACATTTTCAATTTTTTGTTTGTTTTTCTTCATTGAAACCCACCAAACTATGACTGAAAACCCAATTTATCCCATTAAAGAAACAAAAACTGTTTCTATTTAGAAATGTTTGATTTTTTCCATTATCATTCTTTATATTGATCAACAAGTTTAGCTTTAATGGTCTTGATAGATGCATAATAAAATAGAGTTAAATGTTCATTTTAGATTGAACTGTCTGTTTAAGCTGTCGTTACTAACTTAAACAGATTTTATTTTGTCATTTTGTGCACACAAGTGTACACAAAACAAAATTTCGTTAAGTACAGCTCTCTACACTATTTCATTTTTTAAAGTGCAACAGATAAAAACATTTGTGTTGAAAAAAAAACACTGTGGTTAAAAAAAAAAAAAAGATGTGAACATATGACTGTATATTTACAGTTTTTTTGTTTTTTTTTACTGTTGGAGATGTGTTTTGTCTTCCAGAGTTATAAGCTAAGCAGAATGTACAGACATACTAGTGTCGGCTCTGTTCGTTGTGTTTGTTGATTAAATGAATGGAGAAAAAGAAAAAGCAAAAAAACCCTTGAACCACGGAGCTGCTTTTAGTACAGTGAAAATCTCCTTGAAAATCTTCTGCAAGTAGATATTATTGTAATATGTATTTACAAAGTGATTTACTGTGAACAGAACTGCAGGAAATGTAGTTGTTCTAAACAACAGAAACAAGACTGGAGCAACAGTAGTCATCGCAGACAAGAACAGATCTTTTTTTTTTACATTTTCTCTAAAGCAACACAAATAAATTGAAATAATTGCAATAATTATCATGTTTTTTCAGGCAATTTACAAGATGGTGTCATCAGTAATGAAGATGCCAGAAGATGAATCGACACCAGAGAAAAGGACAGATAAGATCTTCAGACAGATGGATATTGACAATGACGGTAAGATTGGTAAATGTCTGTGTTTTACCTCATTTAGTTAGTATTACTGACATTTCTCTACCTTAGGTTTTCCTTATTGGAAATATATTGTTAGACAGCAGTGTAGACAGATGCCTTTTTTAAGTAGCTGAACATTAGGCTGTGACTATAACAAAATAATATGAAAAATTAGCTGAATTAGATGATTCTTTCTTATATTTGAAGCCTTTAAGCTGCTTTGAAAAATGGCACAGCCTCCAAACTAACACAGTTGTTTTTTTTAATGGTTTCATTTTAAAGGATTGGATGTAATAAAGGATAAGAAAGTCATCAAATCATACAAAGTAAAAATAAAACTATACAAAATTAGGCCACCCAACATGAAAATTTGATGTCAAGCATCTCAGATAATTGCAAATGTGTATTACTGCAGAAATATTTTCTGCCCACTCTCAAGAGTTGCATTAATTTAACATTAAAAACTTTTTAAGATGGGATTACTTTCCACATACAGCAATGAATATTTGAAAATCAGAAGGACCAATTTTCGCCTATCAATGTTGAAACCATGAGCCAATTAAAACTTGAAATGTTATCCATCATGATTAGCAGAGTAAACTAGCCCCACCCACCAGCGGCCAAAATCATTTTTGCCTGCAAGTTGAATAAAACCTTTCATCTCCCATTTAGTCTGGTTTATCAGGCTACATCATGATAACCGTAAATTAAGACTTTAGATGATAGACACAGGAAATAAAGGCAACTCTTGCGTTTTTTATTTAACAAAATACTTTTTTTTTATTTAAATCTTTGAATAGTCTATTTGGTTGGTTTGGTATTTGAAATTGGTTTCTGGAGAAATTAAGAAAAATGAACATTACTGAGTATCATTGTTAATAAATTTCCTATTTTTTCTACACAAGATCCTTATTTATAATAACTGAAAATAAAAGGTTTTACTGACAGATTATTAAATTATAACTTAATTATCAAATTTAAGTCATTATTTTTTTCCTCTTGTCTTTTTAAACACTGAGGAGAATTCTGGGCCCCCCTTGTTATTTATTTCCTCAATCACAATTCCTGCAGAGATTATGTTTTCAAACAGGACAGTAAAGCTTTTAAACTATTTCAATTAAGATTTTCTGTTTTGCATTTTTTGTAATCAAACAATGCCTAACAAGGCTTTAGCCATACCGACTTTAAAATGTTCCATTAATGTTGTCATCCAGATTTAGCAATAACTTCCTGTTTTGTCTATGACTCAGAAGACTCTTATTTGGTCCTGAGAAGTACTTTGACGCTTCGCACTGATTCACTATCAGGTTGATGGAACTGGAGAAACAGGAACAAGTACTGCCTACAACACAGATAACCTAAAGAACAGAGGGGAGAGAAGTCTGAGCATTCTGGATGGGTTCAACATGTCATAGCAAGAAATGTTACACGTGTACAGTTAAAAGGTTTTATTCAGGCAAAGGTTATCGTAATTTTAGTAAACCAGCAGATGATATAGAAAAAAAATTGTGCAGAGCGCCATTTGGTTTTAGAAAAGCCAATACATTTTTTGAATAAAAAAAATCATGCATTAGCACTAGCTACATGCCATTTTAGAAATGCAAAGCTGAAATATCTGCAAGTAAAGTTTTTTTTTCTTATTATTTTGCTGATAAGTGGGAAGGCAGTGATTATTTTGCTACAAAAACTAAAAAAGAAAAAAAAATCACTAAATCAGATATTCTTTAAAGAGTTTAGACGAGACACACTCTGTTCCCACTGTTTTTTTTTATTGTTATTCCCCATTGTGCTCTGCAGGTAGATTGTCTTTGGAGGAGTTTATTAAAGGTGCCAAGAGCGACCCGTCCATCGTTAGACTGCTGCAGTCAGATCAGGGAACCTCCCGCCAGTTTTGAGGACAGAGAAACCAACCCTGCTGCATGAGGATACCAACATAAATCATTCTGCCTGCCTCCCGCCACCACCTTTTCAGCTAACTCTTGTTTACATCGATGTGTAACTCTTTCAATGACGTCTTTGTCTCTGGAGCTATTGTATTTTTGTGCTTTATAAACCCCTTTCCTCTTTTGCCGTTTCTGCTATATAAAGTGCCATTATCAAGTTTATTTTGACTGGATTCTAAGTGTTACAGCTAGCACAATGTTACAATTAAATGGAAACTAAATAACCTAATTTGATTCTGTGGCTTATCGTGGTTTAGGATATCAACAGAAGCCTAGTCTTATGTATAAGCTCTGTATGCCTTGATATAGCATGGCGCAGTTATGTGTATTTTGGAATTTTGTGAGTATACTTTGAATAAGGAAGCAGGGACTGATTGTTTTTATTTTTTTATTTTTGTAACAAAAATGTCATTTTGTTTTCACACAATTGAAATAAAGTCGTGTAAGAAAATCTACACAAAAGTCCCAAAGATGATCCCCTCCTTGTCCTGGACAAAAATGACGCAAACCCACTCAGATTCTCATTCACCACTTAAAGACAAAACAACAAAAAAAATAATAAACATAAAAATCACTGAATAATTACCTTTTCAAGTTCACATCTTCAAATAGGTTCTTTAAGGCGGCTGAAGAGGGGAGAGAGAGCGACGTTTGTAAAAGACTAAAATGAACCTCACCCCTCCTCTCTTCAGCTGGTGGCAGCTTTATAAATATTCCGCCTCAAACATTCAGCAAGTTTGTGAAAAGGAGTTCATCTCATGGACAAACACGCATATTCTCCCCTCCCTCCTGCGTGACAGATAAGATGGTGTGAAAAACTGCAGGTGTCTTTCATGCGCCTTTTCTGGAGTATTTCAGTAACTGGCCAGCATGGCCCCCCATTTGTCCACAGGAAAAGGAAGGTGGGGGACAGACAGGACCAGACCCAAAGTCTGGGTCAGATTCTTATGCTTCTGGGACTCATAACTCGTCTTTATCAAAGTCCTCATCCAGATCAACATCACTGAGGTCATATTCCTCCTCCACAGGAAGCTGCAGAAGACAGGTAGAGATAGAGGAGGAATGTCAAAATAAAAACAGTTATAGCAGAGGTCTGCACCTGGTGGACCGTGGTCCAGATCTGATCATTCTGATAATGGATCTAATATAATTTTATTGACCAAAAGCATTACTGAATATCTTTCCAGATTTTGAGCTCTTTGTGCTACTTTCTGGACTGCTCATATGTCTGCAGAGAAGCCGATTGGTCAGTCCAAGAAAATAATCAAAACTTAAGAGGAAAC
>NW_015150491.1:230353-239612 GCF_000732505.1 Cyprinodon variegatus
AAAATCAGAGCCTTCTTCAGATCAAAACTGACTCAGTAATACCTCTAAGCATGTAGTGAGGTAAAACTCCACCATTACCCAGCAGGTTAAGTAGTGTGAGGATAACCATAATTAGCAAGGCTTGACTACAGAGTCCTACTGAAAAACTGAAATGTACTCCCATAGGAAAACAAATGCACCCACACTCACCTCTCCATCTTTTCCATCCCAGCCTTCTACACTGTTTATCTTTGGCATGACTCCGCCTCCCAGTGTGGAGGTGGAGCCTCGGCCCACAGAAAGCTCCCTGAAATCAGTAACATAAGGTTCTCCTGTCAGTTTTTTTCCTCTTTTCTTTTGTTAGAAAAATGGGAAAAATGCGCCCTCTACCTGAGGAACTCATGAATGCCAGTCTCACTGAAGGAACCTCTGAGGAGAGCAAATTTCATCTTGCGTGCATTGATGGCGGCCATGGCAGGGTAGCCAAATCCTCCAATTCCTAAAGAAGTCTCCAGCTCTGATTGAGCCCCTGCTTCAGTCCAAAGCCAGCTGAAAAGAAACTTAAGATCAGACATCTGCATGATTGTCTACATTATGTAGGATCCAATGGCATCAATCCTCACCCCCAAAGCTTCTTCTTATATTTCTCTGCCATCTTCATCATCACTTCCAGATAAGCATTTCTACCAGATGCTCCTGTTTGGGGAAATAAGAGGAATGGGGATCATTTAGGATTCCTGTGTAAAATAAGTTTTGATTTATTCAAAAACAATATATCAAGTGCGATGTGTGTGGTGGCACCTGTATCCAGGATGTGTGGAAGGACACCGATAATGCACAGCTGGCTGTCTTCACAGGTCTTCTTCAAGACATCTTCATTAAGGATCTGAAAGAAAACAAAAATACATCTTTAACTCCCAACTATTTTCTGTAAGGACATCAAACTGGAAAATGTTTCTTGATTTCCTTTTCCAAATTATTTATTGGCCCATTTTAAAGCTGAAAAATTTTGCCAAAATTTTCTTTTCCCCAACCAAAATGTGATTTTACTTAAGATTTCCGATCTCTGACCACAAGCATGCTAAAGTTCAACTCCAGAATTTGATGTTTTGCATGACCTTGAAAGCTTACTTTTTCAGAGTCTATCATCCCATAACTTTATTATTGCAGCATGTTAGACTTATTTTTGGATGCACCACATTAAATTGCTTGGTGAAGAATTTAGACACTGAGGGATTTATGGGAGATTTACAACCCAACAAGTTAATAGATGCAAAGGCATGGTGGATCTGGAAATGAATAAAAAAAAAAGGTCTGATTGAAGCTAAAATCTGTTATTGTAAGACGGATATTTTAGACGATTATGAAAACGAAATATGAGTATTTATTTTTCATGTGCTTATCAAGGTTTTAATACTTTTTAAAAATGCTTATTGCTCTAATGAAAGACATCTAGTACTGTATTCAAATTCTGGTTTCAGACAGAAGGGACCCTGATCAAATCTTCACTTCAGATCTGCTCCTAAAGTGGTAATGCCCAAAATACCATTTTGCACATTCTAAAGACAGAATTATACTGACCTCCAGCAGCTCAGGTGCAGGAGCATTGTCAGAGAACAGATCCATTGCCTTCTCAATGATGTCTCCACGGGAGCGTCCTCCTTGGTAGTCCTCTGGCTCCTCCCCTTTACGGAAAATTTTGATTGTGGGAAATCCACGGATCTAAACATACAAAAACATTCCTTTAATACCAGTCTTGGCTGCAGGATGTGATGGAAAAAAAAAAATAATCCCAGCATTTAGGACTTGAGAAAATGACTTCAAAGTACAGAGAGACTCATTATGATGGCATTTATTCCTAAAATATAACATTGAACCACCAAAGCTAAGGCTAATCACAAAATAAAAAAAGTGTACTATTAATGTAAATATTGAACAAGATTTTACTTTACGTAGAAAAAACAATTCTTTTAAAAACATAACTAATGTCATAGAATTGATCATTTTCTTTTACAAAACTCAGAAAAAAGCTTTCCTTCTTTACAGGCTGCCCATCACTTTCCATGGGCTTCAGCATCTTAGGCACTAAACGATACAAATCAGGTGAAGACATCCATTCACATGGCCAAAGATGTTACCAAATTACCAACCCTCCAACTGTAATACCATACTTAATGTAGCATTCCAGCAATCCTTGTCATCTGAAATACTTCATAAACCAATACTGAAATAATAAATGCGATAGGATGCAATGCGTGGTCTTTCAAAAACTGTTTCAACCCACTAAAGTTACATTGTATTTGGAAAAGTCTGGAGCTTGAATAAAGCAGAAACTCAAACATCAACAGATGATTACATTAAAACCAAACATTGACCTCGAAGTGCACTTAAAAAAAAAAAAACAAAAAAAAAAACACTAAAACCTTTCAAGTAGAACCTTTTAGGGCAGCAGCATAGTCTCTTGTCTGATCTTCCTTTTAGAGAATACATTCTGTCAGAAAAGAAACATGCAATCCCTCTTTAAGGAGCCCAAATAGGATTTAAACCTTGACTTTGACTCAGAATCAAACCTTAAATAAATGATGAAATACTACTGTTACCCTCTAAAGCAAATTACTTAAATGTCCCAAAACATCCACTGCTTGTCAACATACAAAAGCCCTGCATATGGAACTACAAACAGAACGCAGGTGCCTGTGCAGAGAATACGAACCCCAGTTCTACAGACAAGCTTTTAGGGTTATTTTGGGTTTCAGAATTCAAATGAAGTGAGGATATAATATTCAGATTTTACTCACTCCATAGCGGCCGGACACAACCTGATGTACGGTAGCGTCCACAGCCCCAAGGCGAACCTTGCCCTTGGTTTGATCCTTAACAGCTGTTGCTGCAGCTGCCCACTCTGGCTCCAGGCTGGGAAGGACAAAGTGACAGTTACAACCCCAAAAAGTCACCTTTAACTTATTTAAAAAAAAAAAAACAAGAATTCCTAATAATATATTATTAATGTTTAACAAATGCTTAAGTCCAATTTTGATTATTTTCGGCTTACAGTTAAAGTACAGTGCTGAAATTGTGTTTACTGCTTCTTTGAAAATGCTTTTATTGATCTTTAAATCTTCCCAATTTTCTAAAAACATTCCAGTCAAGTTGGGCCTGCATGCACAGAGAATTTTCAGACTTGACTGTACAGATTTCAGGTTAAGAGATTGCTGATATAAGAGGGCCTATTTTGTTCTTTCAGATGAAAGCAGGCTGTTTGCTGAAAACAAAACTAATCCAACTTACTTCTTGCAGTGTCCACACCAGGGGGCAAAGAACTCCACCATCCACACGTCGTCGCTGTTCAGTACGGTCTCATCAAAGTTGTCATCAGTGAGCTCCACCACATCTTTTTTGCTGCCACCCGTACTTTGCTTGATAGCAACAAAAAGTTAGATGTAAAACTTAATTTCCATGAATTTTCTTTATTATATTACATGGATGTTTAATATGTTTGGGGTTCCAGTGGTTCATCTACCTGCTTGCTGTAGCTGGAGCCACCAGACTTGCCACTCAACCTCTCTTTGACAAGTGTGCGTAAAGCATTCATTGCTCCATCAACAATTGCCTGACTACTGCGTCCCCCTAGTGGTAGTAAAGATGAGTTTTAATCATTACACCATTGTATTATATAACACCAGTTGACATAAACTTATGGTCTGTTTACATTAAACAAAAAATTTTCCTGCTTCAGCTCTTTAGGTGAATACAGTCTCAAAGTTTTTCCTCATCACACATAGGGGAAGAAATAGTTGAAACTAGTATGATCAATGCATGAAAGTAAAAGTGAGGACACCAGTAACAGGACTTTGACTCTAGAAAAGCAAGGTTTCATAGTCAAATAAAATAAAATGAAACATCTACAAACTTGCGCTTAGTACAAAGGAAATAAATAAATAAAACTAATATCACAACAGTAATAAGAAAAAAAAAATCTCTTGATTTTAACTGAAATCAAGTTAAAAACTGAAATTCCTGCCGTCACCTTGGTACTCCTCTGGTTTATTCTTATTTGCTCCAAAGATCTTGATGGTGGGAAACCCTCTGACACCATACTGGCCTCCCAGGGACTTGTGCTGGTCAGCATCTACAGCCCCAACCTTTACAATACCCTGAAAGATTGACACAGATACATTAGTACCTGAAAACTCTGTTGAGAGCAAAATCTATATTTTATTCAGCATGTGTAGCATGCATTGTTTTAATGTCTAAAAGTCAAAAAAGGGGACAGATGAGTCCATTTTATCCAAGTCTTCATCACACATACCCCTATTTGTTATATTACGACAATTGAGAAAAAGTTACAGCTTTCCAAACATAAAGCAGAAAGGTGAGTTTTACATTCACATATTTTTCAGAAAACAAAAAAGTAATATAACCTTTTTTAGCATAAGGTGCATTTAAGATCATGTATGCCTTTAAAAGTAGTAATCTGCTGCTTATTGCTGTGGAATACACCAGCCCCCTAAAGGTAAAAATATAAATAAATAATAAATACATAAGATTTGTAATGTACTACCCCATTCCACACTATGAACTACTTTAGGAGAAGACGATAGCCTAAATTTAGCTACAAATTTAAAAATTTCAAATTTAATTAAGCAATTCAAATTACTAAAATTGTTTATATTTAACAAAAGGCATCTGCAGCAGATGGTTATAAAGCCAAAGAATGTGACATTCTCCCCCCCGACAGTTATGAGTGAGGAGCAGCCTTTAAAGGTTAATGCTTCAGATAAACAATCAATTCTATCAGCCTTATTTTTCCCCCATCAAAATATTTAATGAGAATAAATGTATTTATTTTAGATATTAACAAAAACAGAATGGAAAAAAAACAAAACGATTTTGTGACGGCCCTGCTGTGATTACCTTGAGAGCTGTTGCTGCTTTCTTCCAGTCTGGAGCTAGATTTTGACAGTGGCCGCACCTTTGAGGAAAAACAGAAGGAAAACGTTTTAGTTAATTACTTGATGTTCCTTAGTTTTTAATTTAAAATAAAACAAAAAATAAAACAAAAAAAGAGACCAAAGATTGGAACTTAGACAATGTTTCCTAGGACAGCTCCAATAGCTTAATTGTTAGTGAAACATTGAAAAATACATGTTCTTTCATGCATTTAATACATCAATACCAAAAAACATCTCTTGCAAACTTTCTTCACCATATTTTCAAACTCCTTAAAACACAAGGGAAAAACACTTGGTGCAAAAACTGATTCAGGAGGAAAGAAAAACGAAATCAAAGTTAAAAATGTTTCCAATTTCTCCTTTGTTCTGTGGCTGGTTGGTCAAACACTTAGATAACCTGAATTTTTTTTCCCAATTTCTTGTTTTAATTGCAATGGGAAACAATCATTTAGATGTAAGATAACGGAATTAGAACCAAATTAAAGCATTAATACAACGTTATAAGTATGAGGTTATACAAAATTGAATATGTTCTTCATCTGATTCTAAGATATTACTATGAGCAACAAGAAAAGAAAAAAAAAAATACTCAACTCACTTTTTTTAAACCAAGATACCATTTCTTTAAAACCATAAAACGGTTTTCTTAGAGCTAAATATAATATATTAATAACATTAGGTTTATGGTAACCCGAATTAACCTGTAGTGATCCTAGTTTTTAAACTCATACAGACCTGATCTCCTGACATTTTCTGTTTCTTTTATATAGAAACTGAAAGAGCCTAATGGTGTTGGCTTTACCCTGCAGCTCCTAAGTAAGCAATGGACACCATACTTTGTTTACAAGACCTTTTTTGTTGGTGGAGAAACATATGAAAGGTTAAAAGACAGGAATCTCAATCACAAACCCTGTCTAATAAAATTAGAACTGATCCGGAACCACAGCTATGAATGAATGCACACCAGGGGCGGAGCTAGATGGGGGGCCAGGGCCACCCCTACCATTTTTTCATATATTCATAATTACTTGATAGACAAAAACACTGTGGTTAATTATGCACATCAATATACTAACATTAAAGATAAGTACAGAATTCATGCTCTTTTCAGAACTAGATTTTGTGTTTTATGGGGTAAAGAGAAAATTATGTCTCTGCATTCATCTAGGGGTCTTTAGTGAAATCAAAGCTATAACTATTAACTATTTTAATAAAAATGTATTAAATAATCAATTTATGTAGATATTAGTACTTGTAAATATCGATCTTATGCAGGATGATTGATAAAAGTAGGTAAGTAATGCAAATAGAAAAGATGTTCGCCCCAGAACTTAAACCTGAAAGAATTGTATGCACTATACCTTTTATCTAGAAAGCACGGATGTTTGAATATATGCATCTATTTGTTAGCAAAGGCTGTAGAAAAGTATTTTCTGTTTTTTATTTAGAAATTATGGATGTTTTGCTTGTTATTTTTCCAGTTGGAACAGTGTAGATAGACCCTGAGGTTCTGGTGCCTTTCCATATTCGGCCACCCCTCAGTGTACGTTGGTTATTGCCTGGCCACCCTTATAAAAATGTTCTGGCTACGCCTCTGACAGCTGTGTGGACTCACCAGGGGGCATAAAACTCCACCAGCCACAGACTGTCGCTCTGGATCACCTCCCTGTTGAAGTTGGAAGGTGTGAGCTCAATAACATCATCACTGGAGGAGTACATGGCTCTGACAGAAAGGACCAGCGAGCAGCCCAGCACTCCTACAAGACAAGAGGGCGTCACTCAATAAGAAACACCGCTTATATTCAATGGAAAAGAATAGAAAACACAATAAGATAAATGACACCAACGGTCTGTTTATACATAAAGCGTTTATTTTTGAATTATTTGATGAGAAAAACCGAAAGAAAAGGCCTTCTACTGCATTCTAACTTAGCCCTGCTAGCTAATGCTAGCTAAAACGTGCTTAAATACTTATAACATTGATTACTATACATTACTAATTCAGAGCAAGGATATAAAAACATTCTCTCGCGATAAACTCACCGAGTAAAAACGGTTTCATGGTTTTAACTTCGCTCGGCTCGTCTCTTCCGTAGACACAACACAGACTGCCGCCGCTGCACAGCTTCTCTCACAGAAGTACAGCTAATACAGTTTGAAAAAAAAGCTCACCGTGGCCCACGCTGATTGGTCAGCTGAGTGAAAGTGTGAGATTAGACCAATCAGCTTGCGCCGTGTAGTTCATAGAGGAGATGCATGGAGGAAAGGAGGAGGATGGATGGATGGAAGCAGTACACTTTAACTGCTCCAGGATATGACAAGGAAGGCTGACTCATTCTTAAATTTATATTTTAGATACATGTGGATTTGTGAGGAAAAACTTGTAAATAGAGACCCGTTTATCTTTCTAACATTTTGTCACATTAAAACCACAATTATCAATGCATTTTGTTTTGATTTTTTAGAAACTGATTTAAAAAAAAAAAAAAAACTGAAATAATGGATAACGTAGAGAAACAGAAACAACAGCTTTCATTTTCTCATTTTTTTCCCCCTACAAATAAAATGTACCTATAATGCATCTATATTCAGTTAGCTTAACAAAAACCTTGTTGAACCTATTTAAGAAGCGACTTAATATAATTTTTTTGTGAAGATATGTTGGAGATAATAAGTGAAAGAAGATCACATAATCAAATAGTGCGAAAGGTGGTCTCTATAGACAAAAAGTCTGTTTTTTGTTTTTGGCAAGCAAGATATGTGTTGAGGAATACTAAGACTACATCGCCAGGGATACACCATCCCCACTGTGACTTATAGAGGCAACATTACGCTGTGGGGATGTTTTCATTCAGTGGTGACATGGAATCTGATCTGAGTTGATTGGAAGATGGGTGGAGCTGTATTAATTCAGTTTATTTACATATAGACCACCAATTCATAATACATGTTATTTCAGGGCACTTTACATAGTTGGTTCAAACATATATGGACCGATTGGTTAAAAGTTTTCAGTCTGAGGAAAACAAGGTGATTGCATTTGTCAATTACTTTAGAAAGTGGAAAGTCCTTTCCATATTGTAATTGACTTGACCAGCAGTCGCTTACACCAAGCATGCATCCAGTCACAGTGGAAAGGAAAACTCTTTTAAGAGAAAGATATATCCAGCAGAGCCAGGCTCATCTTCTACTGAAGCTGACACAGGAAAACAACATAGGAGCTCTGATCCATTAAATGCTTTCCATTTTAGAATTGGCAAAGGTGAACTGAGTTAATTGGTTGCTTTTATAGTTAATGACTTCCACTGGTGCTGTTTCCATGCTATGTTGAGCTCTAAAACCTGTTCAGCTCTTCAAACAGGTAATTTGTGTGACTCTTAAAAACTGAATTAGCTACTATTTTCTTGTGGATTTTAGATAAGAAAGGAAGATTAGATTTAAGTCAACAATTTGTCGAGAGAATGTTTCTAATGGTTTAATTATAGCTATCTTAAATGTGGTACATTCCCTGTAGATTAATCATATCTAAAATAGGAAAGGAAATCAAAGGGGGTACCTCCATAGATAATTTGAATGGGATTGGATCTAACATATAAACCGAAGGCTATAATAAGTCTAATATTTTATCAACTTTGAAAGCTAAACTTGATTAAAAAAAAAAATCCAAACATAGCTTCTATAGTTACCTCACATGCTGCGTCACATTCAAATGAAAAATTGTTAATGTTTGGATGGATGCCAATGATTTTATTTTAGATAGAATCAATCTTTTTAATAGATTCCCATAAATTCCTTAATGCCGAGGGCTGCTGGAATATAGCTCATCAGAGCTATATTTTGTTAAAGTTTAGCAAATGTGTTAAACAGAAATCTAGGATGTTTATCAGATGAGCATCAATCTGTAAAAACACTTGCTGGAAGCTGCAAAACACATGAGACAGAGGTTCCCCTCACATTAGGATGATGTCAAATATACAGCCAAATTTGCAGCAAAAAAGCTAAAGATCGAAATATTCATAGTGTGTTTCAAAGCTTTATAAAAGTCCAGCCCTTAATCCAATTATACATTTGTGAAATAACTTGTAAAGTAATGTTTACACATGTCCTCATCCAATCTAACTAAGCATGAGCTACTTAGTAAATTGTGGAAAATTTTAGTTTGTAGTTGTGATGGTGCAGTGGGCAGCACTAATGCCTTACAGCAAAAAGGTTCCACACAGAAAGGACCCTTTCTGTGTGGATGGATGGATGGATGGATGGATGGATGGATGGATGGATGGATGGATGGATGGATGGATGGATGGATGGATGGATGGATGGATGGATGG
>NW_015150491.1:240407-248670 GCF_000732505.1 Cyprinodon variegatus
CATCCATCCATCCATCCATCCATCCATCCATCCATCCATCCATCCATCCATCCATCCATCCATCCATCCATCCATCCATCCATCCAGCACTCTAGAACAAGTGACAGGTCACTAGTGCATTGCAGGGCATATTTTTAGTTGGGCATTAAAAAATGTTTTAAGTAGTATGAACATATACAAGACAGGCTATGAAATAATTTATTACAATTATTTAATCTATCTTGTGTGAAGTTCTGTAAAAAAAAAAAAAAAACATATAAAAATATTAGATTTAAAAAAATTTAAACCACGAATATAGTTAAGAAAGGGTGACAAAAAAGACAACATTTCTAGTAAATTTTACAAAGGATGAGTGCCAAATATTTCAGCAATTATGTTATTCTGTAAGAGCATGCTCTCTAAATCAATTGCTTTCGAACTTAATTTGTTCACAAATTGTGTCAAAAACAATGTGTTTACAGAAGTGCTGTGCATTAAAAGTAAATAAAAATAAAGAAAATAAAATTACATTTCATTAAAGCATTAAGAAGCAAAATGATTCATAACTGATATATAAGACAGACTAAATTGGTTGGGTTAGTCATAGAGTTCCCCCTGATGAAATGTAGACTAATATAAAAGTTAAAGCTAAGCTGCAGCTGGAAATTAGTACTGTATCTTAAAGCTCGATATTGAAATGTATAATCAGTGAAGGGAAAAATTAGTATGCACTAAGTTAAAGCACAAGTGGGAAAGGTATACAAGACGTACACTTAATGGTAGGATAAGGAATCAAAATGCATTACTGTATATTGTTCAGATAAAAATGAATCTCTGGCATATAATCCTTGCTATTAAATGCAAAATGGGATAATGCTATTTGTAGCACTCCATAGCAGTTATTTAAACATTTAATGAACTTCTTTACTATTATTTAGCCCAGTATATCGAAATTTATCAACGTCAGCCAAGCTGAAACGATATGCCAGGATCTGGCCTCTAGATGGAGACAAAGTCAAAGTCTTTGCTACCTGCTGCAAAATTAGGTGGCAGCAGTAGTTAGTCTTTCATATTTGTAAAATATAATCTTGGATAAATAAATAAATAAATTCGAACAGTTATTGGCCAAAACTTTTCTTTCTTATAGCCTACTTGTAGTACGTTATTTCTCTCATAAATATCCCATGACATTATGATTTTAAGTCTATTAGATCATCATCATCATCTTATAGGCCAGATGACTGATTGGGTTCCCTTTTCTTTTTTTCTTTTTTTTTTAAAGTGATAGCAACAGCGAAATAAACAGGCTTAATGTAAACCTGAAACACATAGATATATGTTTATATTATTACTTGGAAGGTTTCCTTTCGAGTTTTAGGATGATTAATAAGGTATAGATACAAAAACTGCATCCATATAGGGCTGATAGAGAAGGTCTCTTTCCTTCTCAACAGGTTGATCACATGTTAAGATTAAAACTGCTGCAGTTTTCACCTCTGATTTTCGAGAAGTGGGATCCGCAGCGCCTGGCTGCACTGCGCTTTGTCCATATTGTAAACAGGCAGCAATCCTATGTCACCACCGGAAGTTGAGAAATCAGCCTAAGAAACAAATTTAATTAAAGCTAAGTTTCCTTTGGGAAAGGTAATCAAAAAATAGGTCATAATTTCAACTATTCTCATTTAAAAACACGATTTAAAATAAAGCAATAATCTTGACTTACTGCTTTTTGGTTGATATAAAATTGAAAACTTCGATTTCAACTCATGATGTCAAATATTGAGATGAAATCCACCATATATATATATATATATATATATATATATATATACACATCATAAATATCTGTTGATTAAGATATATAAAAACTACTCAATTTATTTAAAAAACGTATTTATTTATTTATTTTTTGAAAGTTTTTTTTTATCCACATCTTTTAAATTATTTCTGGAGATATAAGGTTGATAAACCTTATATCTCCAGATAAGCTTGTTAAAACAACAGAGGATGACAAACAGGGATCTCTGGCCTCATTCGTCCCTTCCAAGTTAAATGTCTTTAACAGCAGAGATGAGCAAAAACATTTATTTCGAAGGAATTTTTACTTTTAAATTATAAATTATTACTTCTTAGCGTTGAATTATAACTTAATCATTGCGTTGCGCTTACTTATAATGATAATTATTACAAATTGTGCCTTTTTTAAGAGGAGCGTACTGCTGTGCTGCTCTTGGTTGCTTTGTTTTGAAATTCCAGGCCGGATGTTTGAGTTTTAACAGTTCTACTTTGACATTAGGCGCACTTCAATGCCAACTTTTCTAGCGCGCACAGGCGCACTGTTCACCGCCAAACAGGCTTGTATGGAACTGAGAGGACTTTATGCTACCGTCACATCTAAAAAAAGAAAACAACCGATTTTTTAAAGGTTATTTTATAAAATATATAATAATTAGGATTCTAGCGGGTGGCCGTGCGCCATTGCGCCTGGTGTCATTTCTGGAAATCCTATTCCGCTTTGGAGCGTAAGATTTTATTTTAATTTTGGGAACAATGTGGGGAATGCAGAGGACTCGGTACGCGGACTGCAACGGCTCAGAAGCAAGTGAAGAGGCGGAGATCGTGGTGAACATTGGAGGAGTGAAACAGGTGTTGCATGGGGACGTGTTGAATCGTTACCCGGAGACTCGGCTTGCAGAGCTGATAGACAGTTCTCTAAAGTCTCCCGAAGAAATATCTTCATTGTGTGACGATTATGACCCAGACACTGGGGAATTTTATTTTGACAGGGATCCTGAAGCATTTAAGTGTATAATTGAGCTGTATTATTATGGGGAGATACACATGAAAAGGGGCATCTGTCCGATTTGTTTCATGAAAGAGATGGACTTCTGGAAAATCGGCACTGAATTGTTGGATGAATGCTGTAAAAGTCACCTTAAAGAGGTCCAGGATGAACTTGCAGAGATCGCAGAGAGAGTGAGAACTATCCTGGTGGACAGAGAGGGAGACCCGTCTGCAGGAGGCTGCCAGCGCTTCCAGGCGTCCCTCTGGAGGTTGATGGAAAAGCCGGAGTCCTCGGTGCCTGCGCATGTCATCGCCATACTTTCCTTCATCTTCATCCTTATCTCTTCTGTGGTCATGTGTGTCGGGACCATCCCCGAGCTTCAGGTGGAAGACTCAGAGGGAAACCTCACTGAGCACCCAACGCTGGAGGTGATCGAGACTGTGTGCATCGGCTGGTTTACCATAGAGTATATTCTGCGTCTGATCTCCTCTCCAAACAAGATTAAATTCGTCTTGTCCTTCATGAACATCATTGACTTCATGGCAATCATGCCCTTCTTCGTGGTGCTTATTCTCACCTCCTTCGGCGCGGGAGTGATGGAACTAGCCAACGTGCAACAGGCCGTGCAGGCTTTGCGCATAATGCGCATTGCGCGCATTTTCAAGCTTGCGCGCCACTCATCTGGACTTCAGACGCTCACCTCTGCGCTAAAGAGCAGCCTGAAAGAGCTCGGTCTGCTCCTCATGTACATGGGAGTTGGGGTCTTCCTTTTCTCAGCGCTGGGTTACACCATGGAGCAGAACCACCCAGACACGCTGTTTACCAGCATCCCACAGTCGTTCTGGTGGGCTGTAATAACCATGACCACAGTGGGGTATGGGGACGTGTACCCTAAGACCACTTTAGGTCGGTGCAATGCAGCCATCAGCTTTCTTTGCGGGGTCATTGCCATAGCGCTGCCCATACACCCCATAATTAACAACTTTGTGCTGTTTTACAACAAACAACAGGTATTGGACACTGCAGCCAAGCATGAGATTGAACTCATGGCGCTTCGCTCCAGTGAAGGCGAACTAAGGGCTGCACCTGAGCGCCACGGACATGTGTGTGGATCCGGGGTTTGGGACTCCTCCATGAGCTCCTGTCACAGCAACACATACTTACCTCTGCTGAAGGATCCCAGAGGAGGGCCAAGTATGCAGAGCCCAAGCATGGAGACTAGCTTTGAGAGTACATCAGAGGTTTCAGAATATTTTATTTCATAAACTTGGAAAAAAAGAAAAAAACCTGTTTCATCTGATGAAATAACTCATCCAAGATAAACTGTGACTAATCTATCATTCATTTTTAAACTGCTTGATATGTGTGGGGGATGACATGACAAATTCCCTGCTCTGAAAAAAAGGTTAAATGGAAAAATGCATTAGCTTTGGACTTGATAAACTTTGCCTTTTTTATTGTGAGGCTTACTTTGCATATGGGTTCTGCTCAAACAGGCAGTTCTCAGCTTGTTATGCATGTTGGGCCCATATGTAGAAGAGGATCTGACAAGTTGGGGGCTGTCTGCAGGATATTTTAATTACTCATACTATTAAGCTACCCAGGCTTTAGTTTTGGTTTTTGGAGCTTTGTTCAAACCAAGCTTTTCCTAACTAGATGGGATAGGCAAACAATTGACATAATATGATACTCAATGTCTAAGAACTGGGAAACTGTAGCTATTTTCTTTTTTTATTATTATTATTATTTTTATAGTGAATCTATATTCCCTAAATGGATCTCTTTAAAAAGCCAGTTTACCTCCCAACTAACATGGTGTGTATATGGTTTGGAAACGGCAAACCCCCTCGCTCACTCGGTTCACTTTAAAAGGGCAATTTAACAAACTATGATTGTTGCCTTTTTGCAGTGAGTGCTTTTTCATAGAGACATCAAAAGCATCTCTCCCCCTTTTGTCCAACTTATAACTTATTACCCGATACAATGTTGCATTTTCAGTCATTGTAAATGTGCCATTATTTACACATAGCTGATATTTGTAGAACAAGGGGTGAAAATTGACCTCACATTTAAATTTATAGGTTATATAAAAGTCTGATGTTATTTTCCTTTACTAATTTGATGTTACAGAAATCTAGGTACAGCATTCTAGATGTCAGGTCTGTTTTAAAGTCATTTTCTAAAGGACAAGGGCAAGGACATGCTGATCTCTTACAAGAAGCACATTATGAGCCCAGACCATATGAGACCTACAGATACGTTAGTTGTGATGTCATACTCTAATGCAACTACATTATCCATATACTGTAGATTGCTCTGTAGCTTTTTTCCTGCAAGGGAGCTTGTTTATATAGATGATAAATGTAGAAACAAATGCAGATTGTGCTGTCAGATTGTGGTATAATTCTGTACATTTTACTGAACCAAGCATTTGGAGATGCAAACCCTTGAGGGTTCGGATTTTTTTTTTGTTTATTATGTACCTACAATCTACATCAGTGTGATTTCATTTTCTGTGTCAATGTGGATTAAGTCAGATAAAATATAAAAATGAGTTTTGGTAGCAGCTGTCATTTGCCTGTCTATTTGTTGATCAGATTAGGAGCTGGAAATGTTCCTCTTTCTCCCAGGCTCATTCCTGCTCTTCAACATCTGTCCCCTGATGTGCAATTGAAGTTCATGAGTAAGAACTATATATTGGGCAGTTAAATGGATCAAGAAGGAACACATGACTTTTCTTTAACAAAACTGGTATAAAAAGAAATATTTAAGAGCTGTTTGGAATGTGTATTTTTTGTGATTAAACTTGAATGCAGATTTTTTTTTTGCTCCGTGTCCCAGATTTCTAAATCATCCTGACAAGTGCCATTTTTAAGACTGAATTTTCACACTTTTGAAATGCCTCAACTCCTACACTGACATCTCTGAATGACATTGAATTCGCTGCACAAATAGAACAGTCACTTTAACAATTAGCCGGCGCAGTGGGCATGCTTCAAAACCTGACATCTATTGGCATGAATCATGCAAAGATTGTGCTCCTTTGCACTGCATTACATAACAGTGTGGTAATTAAATAGTTAGAAAGTGATCAAAGTACTCTGCTTCAACTTGCAACTTTTTAGTTACTTTAAATATTAGAATGCTAAACCAACAAGCAGAAAAACAACCAACCTAATAGATGGATACTTTAGATTTTTTTTTTCCAGTGGCTTCTTTAGTTTAAGCCGAAAAGGGGAAAAACTGATACATTTTGATTAAAGCACAAATTTGATTGGTGAAATGCAACAAAGTTTTTCAATTTATTATTTTCTAGGAGCTAAATGAATTTTTTCATTGAGTTACTTTCATATGAAATGTGCCTTCATGCCTGATGTGACTTCTTAGATTCCTCTTTGGCTTTTAGATTTATCATGCGTAGTTTAGATGTTTTATATATTGCTATGCAATATTGTTTCCTAAACATTATTACAAATTTTGCCAGCTTATTTGAGGGAAATCCCAGACAGCATTCATTCTTAAAAGGTAAAATCTCATGCAACAAAAATCACTATATGAAAAATAAAACACCTAAGTTAGAGCATGTAATTGCAAATTAATCTAACATTGTTTATTAACATGGGATATAGACCCCCACACTGTTTGTGCATTTGAAAATTTTACAACATATCAGTTTGGAATAGAGCAACTCCTCCACCACCTCTTCAGTATTTTTTTCTCCAAGCTCCAGGTCCTGTGTTCTGCATCCAAAAAGAGAGAGAATGAAGGTGGTCAGAAGAGACGGGGACTGCTCAGACTTTCCACCCACTCACATCAAATAAACTACGGCTATCTCCACCAGCCAGCAGCACATCCACACATGTCAAAGAAGAGGGCCTTTGTTGGTGCAGACAGGTGAAGGCAGGAATGTGAAAAGCATGCATTGTTTAACAGCACAATGCTCCTCTCACTGCAAATGCACACGCAAATGCTCACGTGTACCATCAAGCTCAAATTGAGCTACACAAACCTGTGTCCAAATATATTTTTTCTTCTGTCCCTCTCTAACCCACATGAGCAGACAAATGATTGCACTCACGCAACTCTAGCTCCTTTTCATCTTTACACTTGCAGTCACGTGTTATGTACTCTACAGTGACCTGCCCTGATCTGCCAGCTTTGACAAGTTTTTTAACGCCCACGTGTTGCTCATTTGTTGCTTTCTGTGGGTGTTTAGGATAAACTACAATAGAAATATTGCTCATTATCCACTCAAAAACAAAAATGTAACTGAAAAAAACAAAACTGTTTTCCCTCATAAAACATGTGCTTTGAAAGGAAGGAAGTGATCAAAATAAAAATTTACCTGTACAATCATTTTAATCAATTTACATCTCTGTAAAAATATGTAAACAAATCTCTTTTTAATCAATTTGATATATTGTAATTAGGGGTGTAAATCACACCCATCATGGCGATTCAGTTCAGTATCAATTTCCTGACCCAACGATTCGATTATTTTCAATACTCAATATTTGACATAAATCAATGAAAGCTCTAATATCGTTTTGCATTTTATTTGAGAAACAACAGCAAATAACAGAAGTAGCAAAGTTGTAATCCACCTAGGCCTATTAAAACCTCATTCACCTAAAAATAATAATGCCCCTAGATTCTGAAAGGCCTTGCATCAAAAAATACTGCAAGCGCAAAGAGGGTAGTGGCTAAAGAAAGCGAGGTAGGAGGACAAAACAGGTTTAGCGCCACCGCAGGAGCAAATGGATAAAAATAGACAGGGAAAAAAAAAAAACATGAATCGATAATATCTTGAGATAGTTTGAGATAATTGAGTATGGTTATAGATGTTTTTACCATATCATTATTATGAATACATTTTGTTAAAGACATAACACATGAAATTACCATGTCTACCTCAGGTGTAATAAAGCAGCTATTATTTGCGCATCTTTTTGCTTTGGTATTGCCCTTTAACTTTTTATAGATTTACTAATGAATATTAAATAAGTTATTAGCTCATTGACATGCATCGTTAGTCCTTAAAGAGCTTATTATTTACCATCTTTTTTTTTCAAAAATGTATGAAAATATTTCCAGAAGTTGTTTTCATATTGAATTTTTTAAAAGTGTTAGGTCATTACTGCAGTATTTAACAGTCACTAACAGCACATGTCTATTGTCAGTTTGTATACAGAGTGTAAACAAAATTACGATAAAAGTTGTCTAAGTCTAAGACATGTTGCGTTAGTGACTATTAAATATTGCTAACAGTGCACGTCTTAGACTCGGGGGAGCATGTGGGAGTCATAAAGGCAAAACAGAGGTAAAAACGCAAACATATAAAAATGATAAATAAAGAGGAAAGAAAAAACTAAGACATTAAGAAAAAAGAAATGAGAACTGAGTAGAGTATCGATCGACGAGTCGATGCATCGGATCGTCGGCTGTTGGATCGATGCATCGATACAAAATGATTTTTATTTACACCCCTAATTGCAATGA
>NW_015150491.1:248807-272350 GCF_000732505.1 Cyprinodon variegatus
GCTCACTTAGCTGATTGCTCCTTCCTGTGTTTCCAGAAAGGAGGCAGCACAAGTAAATAACACAGTCCATCTTTTCACTGTAGACAAGCCATGATCTGCTTATCTGTTCTCCATTTTCCATTTGAATGACATATTAGCTGGAAGTGAATCTGCGCCCGTCTCCATTTTTTTGGAAAGATCCTGTTCCTTCCACAGCTGTACACAATAACACATATTAAAGCAATGTTAATACAAAACTGTAATGCAGAGTGAGAAGTTTGTAATAACTTGCTTATGTTTTTTTGAATGTATAACTTAAATTAGTTAGGAATAAAACATCTAAAACTAAAAGCCTGAGTTTCCCTGAAATTGAACATGAAAATAACCCCACCTAGATAGATTTTTCATTGTTTGTAGCAAAAATGCTCAATCAGACAGCTTCTTTAGCCAGAGTGCTGTGTCATCTTCCAGAAGTACACTGCTTAGTAGCTGAGTGGATGATGCTGGACCTGCAAATACAAACGAAATTCAAAACTTACTTTAAAATGACCCATCTTCAATAAGGTATATTAATACTTTTTCAAAAACATAAAAAAAAAATCAAAAAAATAAAAATAGGGGAGATGTCCCCTTCGACGGTTTAATACTCACAAGTAGTTCATCTCCACACGACGGACCCTCCTCAACAGATACCAACGTTACCGCTGAGATTGCTGCTGCTGCTGGTGTTAGCTGCTGACGCAGTGAAGAAGCCGAAGTCAGTTATTGTCGGTAACTTTGAAAGCAGCTTCC
The DNA here is from genome assembly GCF_000732505.1 of Cyprinodon variegatus. Classification (NCBI taxonomy): domain Eukaryota; kingdom Metazoa; phylum Chordata; class Actinopteri; order Cyprinodontiformes; family Cyprinodontidae; genus Cyprinodon; species Cyprinodon variegatus. The sequence goes on from NW_015150491.1 coordinate 249,579, forward strand.
TACTTTTCTCCTTCTTTCTCATCTTTTCAGCACCGCTAAGTTAGCTTCTTTTCATCCCTTTTCTTTTCCTCTCTTCTCTTCTCTTATCGTCTTGTCTACTTTCGACGTCTGTTTGCAACTGGTTTGCTTCCGTGTGTCTAGACCTTTCTGCACATGCGCAGAAATGGACTGATCCAATGTAGTGAACACTGAAGAGGGGGCCCCCGAGACACACTTAACATAATAAGCATTCTAATGGCATTTTAGGAAAGGAATTTTATGAAAAAAAAAATATTAATGTGCACAAATAAGTAGCTGCATTAACCATACATGTAAAATGAGTTTTATGGGCCCCCCCAGGAACTTGGGGCCTTAGCCAGCTGCCTATGTTTGCCTAATGCTAAGACTGCCCCTGTTTGTGATGGTAGAACAGAAGATATATTTTTAAAATTAACCAAAACAGAATAGTAGCACAAAAGAGGCTGTGACAAGGAACAGGAAGTGTACAGAACAACAAAACCTAAAGAATGGGTAAAAACAACAGCAGTTGTGGGGGGTAGCATGGGATGGCGAGGAACATGGACTGTGGGCATGCAGTAAACAGGAAAACCAATTAAACAAAGGAAAGTACTGTAAATAGAGAGTTAAATATCAAACACAAAGTTAATCTAAAACATAAGTCTGGGAATCATGTTTATTACTTGTAACGGTTGTTATGGACAACCCCTCCTGGACCCCCTACAGTTTGCCTACAGAGCCAATAGGTCTGCAGACGACTGTCAACTTGGCTCTTCACTACATCCTCCAGCACCTGGATTCTGGCGACCTGGTGCAGGGAGAACAACCTGGAGCTCAACTCTCTAAAAACAGAGGAGATGAATGTGGCCTTCCGGAAGAACTCAGCCCCAGCGATCCCAATCACCCTCTGTGACCCCACAATTGACACTCCTGGACCTAAAGTGGGAGCTGAACATCAACACCCTCACCAAGAAAGCCCAGCAGAGGATATACTTCCTGTGACAGCTGAAACATTTCAAACTGCCAAGGACAATGATGGTGCACTTCTACTCCTCCATCATTGAGTCCATCGTCACCTCCTCCATCACCATCTGGTCGCTGGTGCCACCGCCAAGGACAAAGGCAGACTGCAGCATGTCATCCGGTCTGCAGAGATGGTGATTGGCTGCAATCTTCTATCTTTCCAGGATCTGTATACCGGACTCTGAAGCATGCAAGGAAGATTGTGGCTGATCACACGCACCCCAGCCAGAAACTATTTCATTCACTTCCCTCTGGCAGGAAGCTGCGTTCCATCAGGGCCAAAACCTTACGCCACCAAAACAGTTTCTTCCCATCTGCTACTAGCCTTAACAACAAGACCCAGAGACCCTTGTGACACTTGACATTGCTTCTCTCCCTCCCCCCTTCAGGAGCTTTAAGCTACACCAACGTAGTATCTCCAGACCTCCTGTGTTACATTATAGCACAGTCTACTGTGTATATAGTATATAGCTATGTACTATATATTTTATATAATATATTGTATGTTTTATATTGTATATAGCTATATAATCTGTATTCTGTATATATATATATATATCTAATTTGTCTAATCAAATAGGTCAAATCCCTTGTAATGGCAAACCTACTTGGCTTGATTCTGATTTTGACTCTGATTCTAAGATATTGCATTATTTTTTTTTTTACAGTTCTTTAGCAGATAACAAACAAATGGTGTACACGATAAAAATAAAATAAAAAGTCAGAATTTTTTGCAAGTTAATGTGCATTGTTAATGAGGGATTTCTCACTCATTTGAAGGGTTTGTTTCCATCAAAAGTTTTGTTTTTCTAAACCATTAACTGTGAGATACTATAAGATTAATGTGCCTGACTATACATGCAAAAGAGATTTAAAACAGCACTGACTCAAGCAGATATCATCAAAGGTGCCCAATTTGTTTACATTGATGACTACAGTATTATTGTTATAATTTTTCAGCACAATAGAGGATATATGTACTAAATTAACCTGTTTCCAAAAGGGTTCCTGTGAAAACCCCCACATTTTTTCACAACACATAAAGGGGTCCTTACCTTCAATCTTAAAGGGGCAGCTTAAAACATCTATTTTAGTATTTTCTGTGACTGTGTTTGCATTTGCCTGTCTTAGATTTCCACCGACAGGTGCATGTAGGGAAGGCTGAAAGCAGTCAGTGAATGCATGTGATGTTTGTTCAGTACCACACCACTTAATCACACTTGCACGTGATACCAGTTTGATCTATACATAAACACTAAACCTTAATGGTTGTATGCTGTCAGCATATTTATAGTCTAAGTAAGCAGAGTATCATAAAGAGGGATAGAAGTGGTTGTCTTTCAGGAAATCGGAGTGATTCCTGAATTGTCACACATTGTGTCCCACCGAGGCTCTGGGCTGATTGTTGAGCGCTGATGTAGACGGTTTTGAGTGTCACCCAATAGTTTCGATGACAGATTGGAGGCATAGACATGTTTCCCTTCTTCTCGACCTTTAGTAGAGGAGGATTGTTAACACCTGTTCCCTTCTAAAAATAGGGAAACCCTCCATGCGCAGATAGATGGGAACAGACAAACAGAGATTTTGTGTTGCAGAGTGGTGCTTTTTGTACGATACGGAAAAGAAATCCATCATACTAGTTTAATTTAACAAACTTTAATATTATCATACAGTCAGAAAATAAAACCTACCTTATATAATGCCTATGGCTTAGCTGAGTGCCCCTCTTAGCCATTTCTTCATTCAAAAGATATTCACAGCTGCTGGTGAGCCAGAAAGTAATCTCAGATTCTGAAAGCGACCAGAAAGAAAAAAATTTTTTTTTTCCTGAGATGCTGTTGCTTTAACAAGGAATGTTTTTAAAAGCTGCGTAGGTGCACCCTGAAGCACTTAGATTCAGGAGGCGGCTGCATCAAAATTGCCTGACAATAATTACACAGATTAAATATGACCTTTTATGAAGTGGTAGGAGGAGATCCACTGAAGCCAGAAAAACACATCTCCCCAAAGTGGATTCAAATCTTTATCTTCGCCTCTAACCAGATTAATTTTAGAGCTTCTACCTTACAGAATGTTCTCCAGGAAAAATAAATAAAATAAAGCATATCTGATGTGCCTGTGGGGTTTTGGATGAGCGGATTAAAAATGTATGAAATGCATTTGATATAATACATCCACTGGTGGGAACTCTAAAGTTTAAAAGCAGTTATTATAGACACTTTGCTGCATATACTGCAGCACTTTGAACTGAAGCAAAGAACAGTGGCTTTATCTGAAATTTGCACATTTTGTTAATATGTTATTTAAAAATGGTTTTAAACAAATGCTCACCCCGGATTTCATTCGGGGGTATCAGATGAAAAGAAAAACAAAACATGTATGATTTTCCTTCCATCTCACAGTCATACACTACCCTGACTGATTTATCAAATAAAATAAAAAAAAGAAACATTATAGTTTATCTTTGTGGTTTAAAAAGGTTTGTGTGTGGATTGCTTTTGGATACTTTATAAATTATCTGACCTCGCCTTACTTTACGTATAATCATTGCACAATCAGAATGAAATATTTACAACTTATTTTGTATAATCAGCAGTTTCAGTCAGGTGAATGCACTGAGAAACATCAATTGAATTCAGGTTTTAACTTTGACTAGGCCACTCTAATAGAGCAACTTCTGCCAGAGGGTGGTCATGTCCACTCCATGAGTTGTTGCAAACCAAAATTATAATTTACTTTTATGGTTTTTTTTCAATAATTGTTTTTTTCTTGCCACCCTCCTATACAATATATGTCAATTTGGAACTGTGTATATATGTTGCTCCTGCAGAGTTACCATTAACCTCTTGGCTGATCCTCTAATTAACAATCCTGCCAGCTCTGTCAGTGTATAAAGACCATGTTTTGGAGGTTTTCTAGTTGTGCTACTGAAGGAAAGCTGTCAGTTTATGACTGCATTGAAATAAATTAACAAGTTCATCCATAATTTTTTTTTTCTTAGTCCTAATGGTGTCATTTGTTGACTAATAATCTATAATATACCCTCATGGCATTCACAGAACAGCTACATCTATAAATAGATTGAATTGCATAGGACTTTATCTGGCGGGATCGGGGGGTTGGGTGTTAAAAACGCAAGCCACACCTACATATTGTTATTTTTAGAATAAAACCACAACTATGACTGACTTTTTGTTGGCTTGCCACCAACTGTAAAAAAAAAAAAAAAACGTAGCTGAATGCACGGTTTTTGGTTCTTATGTTGAAAATATATAAAATGTATGCATTCTCTTAAAGGGTCACAGAACAAAGTAGTGAAGAGCAGCATTTTATTGATTGTTCCAATAACACTGCAACTTCCCATATTAATAATGGAGGTTAAACAACTGAGGGAAAGATTTAACTTTCTTTATAAGAAAAGAAAAATGATCTGCATGAAGAGTTTCTACTAGATGTACATTTTTATATTACACAATAACTCAGATCTTGCAGGAAGCTGAATGTGGGTTTGCATTTCAAACTAAAATCTTGATCTTCAAGAAGACCATGAGGGAGAGTACTGGTAATATCCAAGTGACAGTTTATCATGTTATCATAACAACATAATTTACATTAACACTAAGAGAATTGAGCTAAAATTGAACAAATATGACTGAAAACACACTTGCAATACGGAAATAAAAGAGGGACAGTGTCGGGAGTTTCAGTTGGTCTAGAGTTTAGTCTCAGTATCCGGAGATTTGACTGTGAAATGAGGATCTCATTTGTTCTGGTTGTTAACCGCCTTTGTGGGGATTTTACATGAAAAACAGGCTGAGCGCCTCTGGGCCATCAGTGAATACTAGTGTGTCTCAAGTTGGGTTTGTGGTTTATCACCATGAAAAAAACACCCACTCAACAACATCTGTCCTCTGTTGATAATAACAAGTGAAAGCTGAGTAAATTCACTTCATGTCCTTTATTCTGATGCATGAACATCAGATCAATAGTAGAAATATAATTTTTATGAACTAATCAGTCGAATCAGTTACTATCTCCTGTAATGTTTAATTGATCTTGTAAGTTATAGTTGATTACGGTAAGTCCAACACTGAAGTCTTAATTTTTATTTTGTAGGCACAGTCAGGCTATTTATATGATTTTTAAAGCTCGTTGGTCATATATTTGCTTGATGTACCAAATATTTTGAATATTAAAATGAAATGCTGACAATGTGCTGTAATAGCATTCAGACTAAAGGAGTCTTTATGCTAGAGGGTACTAATCTAGCTTGGTGAAACATTACAGTGTCTGTAAAACTCATGAACATTAATGATAATTGTTTATTATGTAGAAGCTAGTTAGATTTTATCCTTTGATTAATACATAAACCTGAATCTAACTTTGCCCTTTTTTTGTTTTCTATTTTAAAATACTTTTCTTTTTAGCAAAGTTTCAGCCAAAGGTGCCTTAAGGTTTAGACATCCTTGGAGTTACCAACACAAACCTAAATAACATGCGTCTGTCTGTCTGTCTGTCTGTCTGTCTGTCTGTCTGTCTGTCTGTCTGTCTGTCTGTCTGTCTGTCTGTCGGTCTGTCTGTCTGTCTGTCTGTCTGTCTGTCTGTCTGTCCATACATTGAAAAAAATGTATCATTTGTACCATTTACTTATAAAAGACAGGTAACTTTTTCCACATAGAAGTTCTTTGTAAATTTCATTCAATAAAATCTAAGTTAATTTTTCTTAGTAAGAAGAAAACATACTCCAGTAAATTTTACTACCAAATTTTAACAAAATATGCACCTTTTTTTGCTATTAAATTTTACTCAACTCATTTTTTTTTAATTCTAGAACATAAGTAAAAAGTAGTGATTTTTCTTTGCCAAGTAAATTTGATCTAACTAATCTAAATTTCAGCTGTTTGCTATTTTCAAATATTTTTCATTTTCAATATATACAACTCATTGAATAAAACTTAATAAAATAAATAATTACAAACTTTATTTCAATTTAAAGGAGCAAAAAAAAAATCAACAAACCCAAAACAATTTTAAACCATACAGAGAATCTGTATACCAATTTGTACCTGTGCAAATCAAGCTTGAGCTAAATTAAAAACAATAATTTCTCACTGAAAGTGAGAACAGTCAGTCACTGACACAAACAAGAAATTCAATTTTCTCCCACTTATTCCGTCAAGGTCACAGTGCCAACAGTTTTGGGGTAAGAGTCGGGACAAACAACCAAACAGCGAATATCTAGAGATGCTAGATTTCTTAAGAGTGATGTTTTTTGACTGTGGGAGGAAGCTGGAGTACCCAGAGAGAACCCATATATGTACAGGGAGAACATGAACGACTCTGGGGTGGGGATTGAATCTTCTTACTGCAAGGCAACGATGCTACAAACTGCACCACCGTGCAGCCAACAGGTACACAATATTTTTCATCCCTGACCTAAACATTGTCCAGCAAAGGAAAATAAACACCCTCAATATTCAAGTACATTTTACTTACATCTGTTAAGTTTGGAATTCATTGAAATACTTTTGTTAACACTCTGTTTTAGATTAATTTAATGTACTTGTCTGTTGATTGAAACAGATTTACAGATTAACTCTAAGTAACACCAAGGATAACAGGTGTAATTTTGGAAGTAAAGGCACAAAATGGTAATTTGCAGTATATTTTAAATAAAAACCAAGGCATTATTTGCAGAACCAAAAAGTCCCTGTTTTAAGTGTATAAAGTTGGGGAATATTTTAAAGTAGAAGCAGACTTATAGACAATGCAAATTTTCTAATCTAATCTCATAAGAAAAAAAGAGATATGTTTAGATTTGTAAGGCCCTGTATGTGAAAAGTCTGGAGTCAGAGTGTATGGAAGAAGTGAATCTCTTGTAATCCGCTGGGATTCCTCAAGGTAAGGCTGTTCCTGGAGGAAAAAGAAAAAAAAAGGCAGACCATGAAAGAAACTGTGTTGTCTGGAAACAGTCTTCATAAACAGTGAACAGATCAAAACTTTAACGGGTTCTTTGGGATTATATCTATGCTTAATGCCTAACACCTTTGGACTTTCCCTTGTCATTTCTCCTTGTAAACAAAGTTCCATCAAAAGTAGAAATTAAAGAAATAAGTAAACGTTCAAATTCAGCTCACTCATGGTTCAACATTAATATATAATCGGATTTTTGCATTCCTCTCACCTGGCTGACATTGCAGAGTCCTCTGAAAACAAAAGAACCCTAATCCAGCAAGTGTGCATATGTAGTGTTTGATTTAAAATTCAGAGTCTTTAAATATTTATTCATGTTGTTTTTTCACTTTTCAGTGCTTTGCAGGGTTTGGCCTGTTAGTCTCATGTTTTGTGTTCTATGACTCGCTGCTGTACCAAGCTCCTTTGATCAGGCCTCGCAAGGACGGGACATTTCAAATAACTTGTTCAAAGCCAAAGCTGCTTAAAGCCGCCCGAGTTTATTTAAAAATCAATCCACCCTTTGCTGGGTTTTTACAGCAAATGGATTTAATTAGGGAGTTATAAACAGGAACATAAAAAGACAGCTCTTTCAAGCCTAGTGGAGTTTGCATATTGAGGAGCTAAAGCGTCTGTCTTTTTTTTCTTTTTTCAGGTCTCATTGCATACCCTTGACCCAAACACCATAGTTTCAAAACAGCTAGAACATTTTTCAATTAATCCCCCATGACATACAGTACATGCCCTGAGTAACCTCAGCTAATATAGATATTATTGCTAGTGGTCTTGTGACACAAAAGATGATGGATCTGACCTTATGACCCACCAACCATTTTTTCAGTGATAGTTTATGAAGTGGATTGATATTTAGCTTGGTAATTACTATTAGCCTAGGCTTGTATTATATAAAAATCATATTAACCTTTAAAATGATTCTCTACCAAAGGAGTTGGATCAGGCAGTTTTTACATTTAAAAGTGAAATGATTTGCAAAATGAAAATTTGCAGCCTCCAGCTGCTGTTTGAGCTGCTGTGGTAAAATGAAGTAAACTGAGATGCAAATATTCCTCTTATAACAAATGAAGCACTCTCACCTCAGAAGACAGATTCATATTTCAACTCCACACATTTAAGTCAGAGATGAGTGCAGAAATATAAGATTTAAAATTAGGTCACTTGCTATTAAAAATACATTTTGAAATAAACCAACACATCTTAACAGAAGGTTTTATTCTCTATCAGAAATGTAATGTTTGTGTACTGAGACTAAATTGGAAGAATTTGTTTTATCTTCATATGCCTCCAATCACGCAGTAAATCTGATTTAAATGATAATCCTTCACACATGGGATTATCAATTATTTGCTTCAGGGTCTGGGAATCAGTCGACCGCAGCTTTGGTCTGTAAAGAAATAGCTACACCTAAAATAAGAGCTTTTAATTTGCCAGTCAGCCCACTTTCCAAATTTCACCTGTGGTCCTAAAACTGGGATTGTAATCGGATGAACAGAGTCCCACATATAAGTGGCTGAAATCAGCTTTCTCTGTTACCTGGACTCCACCTTAGATACAGAATGGGAAGTTCACATATAAGGGGCAAACCTGAAATGCTGCTAAAAGGATTTAGAAGGAGGCGTCCACATGAAGGTTTTTTTACTTCCTAATTCCAGAGGAGGATCTGCAGAACAGACAAGGAGAAGTATAGAACCTCTGAGAAAATTTGTGGATGGATGGATGGATGGATGGATGGATGGATGGATGGATGGATGGATGGATGGATGGATGGATGGATGGATGGATGGATGGATGGATGACTTCTTCTTACAGCTTGTTAATAACTCATGATCTTATATGAGCCATTACCTTTTTTGAACATGCTGGGAATGAGTTTCGGGACCTACCAGCACCTCATTGTGACTTCACTACAAACACGAGAACAGGTATAATTCTGGTACAGAACCCCTCCCTGAATTTAGATGAAATGTTAACAGACATTAAAACTTTTGCTGTAATCTTTGTGTCTTGAGATAATGATCTCTAATAATGATCTAATTTGCCTACTGCATGGATCACTGTGTATAATTACATAGGGATGATAACGGGAAAGTAAATCTGCCATACACTAAAGGAGAAAAAAAAAACAGGGATACAGAAATAGTGGTATATTTTAGCTGTACTTACTTTACTCAGTAGGATATACTGCATTAGATCTTCTTTACAAAGGCAGCACCTCAGGCAGAACAGGAGAAACTGGAGAAGCAGATAAGAGTCAGGCATCTATAATGAGGAGCTGAACCCATTAAACAGAGGTTTATGCTTTAAAAGGGTGAATACAGAAGCAGTTAAAGAGGCAAAAATAGAACCCAAGTCAGAGTAGGGCAGCCTAAAATAATTTTACTCAACTAGAGGTAAAAATTGGTTACTCAAAGAATAATTTAGATAAAGAGTAAAAAAATATTCAATAAGATGGCTACTTAAATGCAGAATTTTTATATAGTTTCTTATGTGAAAATGGGGTTATTCATAATTTAGACAAAATATAAGGTTGTCATTGTTAATGAGGATTAGTTACTCAAGTAAGACCAGTAATACTTCTTGAATAGAAGTACAAGGTATAAGCAGTAAAACTACTGCTAGAATTTTTTTTTCTCTAAAAACATGCTTAGGTAAATGTACCATTATAAATGACACCATGTGAACCTTTGTCATTTACGAGGGTTATAACAGATAAGGATTCATAAGTTTATTACAGAGATGTAAATAGATTTCTCAACATGCTTATAATGTTTGCCAAATGTAAAACTCTCTTTGTGTAGAAAGACAGCAATATTATACTTTTGTAGAAGAAAAATCTTCAAATTTCAGCTATATATTTTGGTATAGGAATGATAGAAATCATGTTCGTGATGCTGTAAATTAAAAATATAAAACCAACTCAAAACAAAGAAAGTCAAACTAAGTTGCACTAAGGTAAAATGCCAAAAAAATAAAAGCTGTAAAAGTATGCAGTGAATGAGCCTCCCTGGTGTTTGAGCTGTTGCAAAGAAGATGAGCAGCAATAGAGACAGATTCGAGAGTCCAAAGTCAATTATTTCATAGGTACAATGTTGGTATTTATTGCAAAAACATGTGATGTAATATATGTGAATTTCTAAATTTAAAGAAGACCATTTAACTAAATGTGTCTGATTAAGGCACACTGTTCCAGTTGATATCTTGGAGAATTTGTCTGTGGAAAAATCACCATCCATATAATGTAAATTGTAGAAACCTTGTGAAAAAACAACATACCGGTATTATTCTTTATATAGATGTATTTTGTAGGCATTCTGCAATACATATATGATATAACATTGTCATTCTGAAGGGTATCAAGGAAGAATAGGGCTTTGTGTCATGTAATGTATTAATACCTGAAGCTAACAGTAACAACTGATTCATAGAGATTCATATACATTCTCGGGAACTTGAATAAGTATAGTTTTAATTATTAACTTGCTAACAGTTTGAATATTGTAGGTATGCCAATATTTGTCGAACTACTACTTTAGTTGGATAAAATGATTTCTTAATACAGCATTGTATTCATGTTAAAGGTTGAGTTTTTACAAAAAAATAACTTTTGAGATGAAGCTACTTTATACAACATGAATTATGTTTTGAGGCTTTGTAAACAACCTGATTGGCTTAAAAAAATTATTTTCTGGAGGTGGTTGTACTTGAATTTTTTATTCAAGCTTGAAAGCATCACAAATATCCCTCATAAAGTATAACCGGTAGAATGTCTGACAAAACAAGGGAAACCTAGTTTGACTGAAAATGTGACCTGCCCAAAGTGGGCCTCGAGGGCCACAGTCCTGCAGGTTTAAGATTTTTTCCTGCTTTAGCCCAGCATATTTCCTTTGATAGCTGATTAACAGGCTTTTTATCTGCAGTCATCAAAATAACCTGTGCTGAACCAGGGAACCCTCTAAAACCTGCAGGACAGTGGCCCTTGAGAACCGACTTTTAGCAGGCCTAGTTTAACACAGAGTCTTCTTTGCACTATATGGCATCAATATTAAAAATAAACACTATTTGTTCTATGGGTACATTTCTCAGGATAATGCAAACAATATGTATATTTTCTTTTCTGACCCTTTTCTTCTACATTGTCCCCTGGGAGGGTCTGCACTATTGTGCTTGATTACATATATCCACATTTTCCCATGATCTTTTCAGTTTTTCACAATTGCTAGGAACATTTCACCATTCAGAAATGTCATTTGCAAAACAGGTCACACATAACCTGAAAGCAGGATTTCAGGTTATCAAAACAAAGGCTTTCCTTGGCAAAATGTTCTGTTATCAAAACTCTTAAATTATTTCCCCAAAAAACAACTATTTGAATCAAAATAACCAAACTCTGATCAGGTGACAGAATGTTTGCATTGAGTAATATCTCGCTGCTCAAGCTTCTAAGTTCTGCTCCCAGTGGCTGCCGTTCTCACTACTGTGAACATTTACGGTTCATAATATAAAAAAATGAATAACCAGAGTCTGTAGATGTTTTCACTGCCTCAAACATGACATTTTTCATATTGAAACAGTAAATATGTAGGCAATATATTGTAACATACATATACAGTTTTTATCGAATTCCTTTACTTTTTTTTACTATGTTGTTCTTTTTTTATTTTTTTTACACAATTCTTTGGTCAATGTAATTTGCTATGAGCTTGCAGTAGAGTATACTTTATATTGTAATATGCCAGCTATGTGAAATAAGCATTATAGTACAGCATACTGAACCACGCACAATGAGCTTTATTTTTTAAACTGACATCTTCAGTACCATCAGTGGAGCACTGGGAACAAGAATGAAAATATATGTGTTGTAAATACAACATAAATAAAACATTTTTATTTAACCAGGAAAGTCATATTGAGATTAATAATCTCTTTTTCAAGCGAGTCCTGGCCAAAAATAAATTCACAATAGCAAATGCACCTATTTACTGCATGCGTTCCTGAAGATCAGGCCAAAGATTTGCATCGACATTGCACTAGATATCTTCTCTCGCAAGATAGCCTTTTATGGCACTTGCACTTTTCTCCTTCAACCTTCTTGCTTAGAACAAGTGGAAGGTGTCAACTTTTATAGAGGTCCAACTGATTGCTATTAGCCCAGGGATGTCTATGTGATGAGAAAGGTTCCAAAGGGATTTGTAAACAGATAAGACTGTTGAAATATAAGTTTAAATAAATTGATAGACTTAAACCCGGTCTCAGCAAATGAAATAAAGCACTTGAGAAAAAGTGTAATTAAATAACCTTGGTCAATGATTTCCTATAATTAGTCTAAATATATGTTCTGGTTAATAAACAAATGTGTCTTTGAATTTTGCCTCTCAGGTTAAAAAAAACTTCCATGAAAATTGCTTCAATTTATTAAATGTAACATCCATCACCAAAAAGCTCCATAACAGCTTATATCCTTGGAGACTTTGAGATGCCATTTACAAGAACTGGTTACACGGCAAGGGAACCTCTGCTCCCCTTTCCCATAATGAGATAATGTACAAAGGCAATAGCACATCTTTCCTCATGTGTGTCGTTATGTAGAGCAAAGATTTATGAGACGGGGAAATAAGATTTGTAACATTTCTGAAAGATTATGATAAAGGAAGATGCATTTGAAAGCTTGTTATCATCCCTTCCATCCACTCACCTTCATATATATTGATTATGTGCAAGCAGCAATACTTGCAAGTCTGATACCCTGTGTCTTCACAGTTGTGGGTGAAAAGCTTTAAAAGGCTTTGTTGGAACGTTTTATGGGGATTAAGTGTTTCATAATAATAGCCTCAAGCTTCTAAAAGCAGAAGCGGTGTGACTTTTCTCGCCTACCTTAAGGATAGCTTTTAATGAATCTAACGTCTTTCTAACTGCAGCCTTAGCTGAACTTTAAAAGGTTAGTTTGACCGAAGAAATGTCAATGATGAAGGGAAAAGGGTGCAGTGCAGAAGATACAAAATAATTTTTTGTCTTGTAGGTGTGCTTTTGTAAATGAGTTTTCTTTGTAAATAGTTATCAGCTGACGTATTGCACAGCCTCTGTTTAGACCAATTAGTGTATTACCTGTGTCTATCCATAAGAGCACATTTTAATGTCCTTTTCACTTCATCTTTGAAACCACACCAGGTGGTGCTTAAAATAGTTGATGGATAGATGTGACCTTCCTTTAAGAACATTTTGTTTTTTCTTATTTCCATTTACATTAAACTATGAGTTTATATCTGATTTGTCAATCTAAAAAGTCCCATTTTGCTACATACCCAGGGTAAGAGTGCCCTCTAGAGGTTGAGTAGTTATGATATAAAATTAATTAAAAATATCTCAAAACCTACATTTCTGTAACTTCACGCATTCAGAAAGCAATATTGAATTTAATTTCATTGGTGCAGACTGAGGGTCTGCAAAGGATAACAGATGAGGCAGTGGCTTTAGTATTCTTGTTACCATGTTTTAAAAAAATATAATTAAATAAAAAAAGATATGTATGTATCCTCACAGTGTATTGTTTCAGAATCAGATATATCAAAAGAGATTCTCCTTTGGTAGGTCAGAGGTCTAACATTGAGGCAACAACATCAACCTCATGTTACATTTTGTAATATGCACTGATAATCTTGGGACAGGGAAAGCAAAGGTAAACGAATCTAATTCTTAAGGAAAAAAAGTTTTCTTGTTAGATATTTGACAAATACCTACTAGATTCATGCTATCAAATACCAAAAATCTGACGAGTGCATTTTCTTTAAACTTATTTGTTTTAAAATTTTCAGAATTTAATGCTCATGATTTAAAATGTTAAAATTAGAATGTGACTCTCCTATATGATCTAAATACCACGTAATGGGTGAGCCAGAAGTGGATGACAGATATTCAGAGACACTTACTGTAAAATAAAAACAAAAGCTTTTTGATCTAGATATATAATTATTGCAAATTGCTGACTAATTAAAATTTATTTTCTAAATTGACAGACATTTTTATGCATATATATGGGACTGTCTGGTCATGGAGGCCAGTAAAATAGTTGGTCTTGCCATTTTTCCCCTTTTGCCCCCTCAGTGGTGCAACAGCTGGGTTGTAGCACAAATCCCACCAGGGCAGAAAAAATGGGCTCTTAGGTCCAACTCTAGAATGCTTCATTGCAAAAAAAAAAAAATAATAAATCCCTGAAAGATTTACCTAATACCTCTTAGTTTTCTCTGTTATTCAGTAATTATTAACAAATACCAAAGGACAGACTGCCATCCAGGAAACACCATACCTGTATACTGGTGACTGTAATTTATCCAATAAAGACAGCGTTGTCCACTCAGATGTCCATTCCTGGGGTTTGGAGAAGCACAAACAGATTAAATGTCCTACTTAAGGGGAAGTTAGGGGGGTTCTAAGGAAAGAGGAAAACACTCACTTTACTCAAAACAGATGTTCAAATCCAGAGGGAGTTCTAATAAAAGGCAATTAGGATTTCAACCATCCAGCCCACTTCCTCTACCTTTAACTCTCGGAATACAATTAACACAAACATAAAGAAACACACATCAAACATCTCAGGTTTTCTTTTTGCATTTTGGGGAGCTGTTTCCTTTTTATGTACCAGTATGAAGAGACTGCAATGATTAATCTTTTATGAGAGTTTTTAAGGGAGTCCTGCACACCTCATTGTGAGCAAGTCTCCAGGATCAGTCTGTCCACACATACAATGTACAAATATACAAGTTGAGGGAGAAAAGAGCAAAAGAAAATAGAAAGAGGGAGACATTTAAGCACATCCAGGAGAGGTCAGTTTCAAGACTCAGCCATTTTCATTGCCCACACACACACCCACATACTGAGCATCATTAAAAACAAAAGGGCATCATGGAAAAATGCAGCAATCTGTGATACAGCTGAGTTAGACAGATCTGTTGTTGTAATGCTGCACTCCAAGACTATCTACAGGGAATCTTAAGAGAGCTTAATGTTCAAGCAATTCTTCACTAATATATGCAAGGCTTTATTACAGCTCATTACTACTGCTTTTTAAATTTTTTTTACTATATTTAGTTTTTGAATATAAAAACTGCAACTCTTTAGCCGTTTTACAGATCAAATAAGATTAGCATGAAAATGATCCATTAATTACCACAGATAACTAAAAAAGCTTTTGTATTAACCCTCTCATGCATGAATTATGATAAACTCATTCAGGATTGTTTGTGTTTTTATACATCCTTAGGGATTTAAAGCAATGTTTGATTTTATTCTAATCTTTATTTTATTTTAATAAATATTTATCTGTCCACTCAAGTGCACTTTATGCATTTTATACTGTAAAACAAAATCGATATAACAACAAATTAGTTGCAATTTAGTTGTTGTAATGTAGTTGTAATTTAGTTTTCTAGTTGTAACATGGTATTCTGTTAAAATGGTGGTCCCTCTTCTCCCCTGCAGAAACTGAAATAGCCAAGGTGTTTGGTCTATGTGTCTGCTATCTTGGTTTCACTGAAATTTCAATGATCAGCAAATGGGATTTTTCTGTATGGGATGATGCAATAACATCCACTAGATTGGACTACATACTGTACATAGGTGCTCCAAATTGAAGAAAACACTTTTAAACAACTGTACATTGTAGTGATCACTGTGCATACAACCGCAGAATGGACCAAAACCTTTTTAGTAGTGGGATGAAAATGACACGTTTTAGGACATAAATAAAAATTAAAAACAGTATATATTTAGATCCCTTTGCAATAACACCCATATTAGGCCATGATAAACTGTAGAAACAGCTCCCAGCATTCCATTCAGTTTTGACATCCCACCATAAGTGATTAAAAGCAAGAGGAAGCCATAGGTACATGCAACTGAACCATATTGTGCTGCATCCTTGCCTGCCGAGCCTGCCTACCTACCATTTCCTCATCATTCCTTTGAAGCAGAAGCTTGTAGAGAACATCAGCAGAATTCCAAAACCACTCCCAGTTTAAGCCATTCCCATCAAAGCTACTGGCTCTGTTCCTAAAAGTGAGCAGAGAGGATCCTAAGAATTATTTAATATGTGAAATTCCTCCCCTGAGTCAACTGAGCCACAGTGAACCACCTGAATGGCAACCATTCCCTATTTGTCCTAAACTGATCCTGCAGCCAATCCAAGGACCACAGCTGAGAACCAAAGCAGTCTGCCTTCCAAAAAACCCAAAACAAACAATATAAAAACAACAACATAAAAAAAAACATCAGTTTTTTTTTTTTTTATCTCTTTTTGCTACTTTAATCATGCCTGGGCAGGCATTTAATTTTGTCATATTTATATCAGCTCTCAAATAGGCAACAACCATGTAGAGACTAAGATTATCATTGCTATCACTAGTATTAGTGCTAATATGGATGTTTACTCACCTACACGGGGACATCTGAGTTCCTCCACAGCTTTGGGACCAGCATCAGTGACTTTATCACTACTGGAATAAAATATTTGTTTGTGGTCGCTCTGGATCTTAGACTTTTCTTACCTATTTTCACAATTTTGATGGAAGGTGCTAACTGACCAATCCCCGGTACTTCCTTATTTGCTACCTGTCCATTTGTTGACTATCATACCTCTGTAAATCTACAGGAAGGTCCACCCCAAAAAAACCCAAAACAAATCATACACCAGCAGGACATGTTTATCTTCCACAGAAGCTCTGTATGCAACCAGAGTGAGCTATATCCTATAACATAATTACGACATTTTGGTTAAGAAATATTAATAATTTGAATTTTCATTTATAATTATGCAAAGATGTTAGCCATTAATTAAAAATATTTCACATTTTAATAATATCCATAAGAATAATTGCATAACCTCTAAATAAAGTAAAATAAAAATAAAAAACTAAATAAAATAAAGGTGCAATTATCTTTCAAAGTAAACTATGTAGTGAAAATCATCAACCAGTATGTTAGTATGTATTCTTTTTAAGAACCAGTTGCATCATTGTGAACAATGAACACATCAGACCGAGCAGGAGTAAAACTAAACTTTACTCTTTCAACACAATAACCCAGCAACATCATACTAATCAAAACTAATACATGTCAATCACCTTCCTGCAGGTAATAAAAAAGGAATTTATGCTAAGACTTGGAAAATGAAGTCCACAGACAATGTAGCTGGTCAAACTGAGGCATTTTTTTGTGAAAAACTGTTAAAAGAGTCAGTTGATAAATGTGCAACTCATAGAGACTTATAAAAATAGCTTTGCACACATAGTGTTTGCAGTGTCAGTTTATTTCTTGAGTTAGAATTGACATTAATACAGTTGTATATTGCACCTTTTTCTTTGTACATTGGAAAAAATTTACAGGACATAGGATTACTTACATTTCACAATGGTGCACTATTTTGCTTTTTTCACATTTAATATAATAATAGGCACTGAGGTTATAACAGGACAGAAAATGACACAGCTTGAATATTTTTAGCAAAGATACTGTAAATGACTTCATGGCGGTCACCTTGAGTAATTTGAAAAGTGAAAAAAAAAAAATTAAAACATTGTAGGAAATCACCCTAATGTTTATCAGTATTTCTTTTTTTTTGTGATATAACCAAATGGAATCAAGTTCAATTATTTACCTTTCAATATTTTCTCATTACACAATTTATTCTAATCTTACACCAAGCTGACTTACAGTTAAAGAGGAAACTTGCAGACTTTTCAGTGGCTTTGGCTGATCACAAGTCACCTCCTCGTCAAAGAGAACATTTTGGCGATGGTTGGTGAGCCACTTCCACAGGTACTCCATCTTCCCATCACAATCCCAGGGGTTCCCTGACAAGATCATTTGCAAAGAGGGATTTATTCCATCCAGTAGGCCTTTTGGGAGGTGGCGAAGCTGATTCTGGTTTAGCAGCAGAAGCTCAAGGTGTTGCAGTCTATGAAGGAGGTTCGCTGGTAGATCCTGCAGCTGATTCTCCTGCAGGTACAGATATTTAAGTTTAAGATTGTGAGCAAATATTTGAGGTTTCAGGGTTATCAATTTGTTTCCAGCGAGATTAAGAGTCTCTAGGTGATCCAGGCTCCTGAACACTTCAGCTTGTAGCTCTTGCAGATTGTTATTGTCCAAGTCTAGGGTTCGCAGAAGGGGCATCTTATTGAACAGAGCTGCAGAGATGCTGGTCAGACGGTTACCAGACAAATCTAGATAGAGGAGGCTGCTGTTTTGAGAAAACCACGCTGGGTCTGCTTCACCTAGCTGATTATTTTTCAACACCAGGTTGCTAAGTGAGCGGTGGGTGAAGACATTTGCAGGCAGTTTTACTAGCTTGTTTCCTGTGAGATCCAAAGTTTCCAAGTGAGGTACGGATACCAGTAGATCTGAGGTAAGGTTCGCCAGGTTAGAGTGATACAGCTGTAGGTTGTTTAGGAGTGGCACAGCACTCAGATCCCCACCAGTAATGTTACGAAGGTTTGTGTTTTGGATGGACAATATTGTGGTGGCGGAGGGAAACCCAGTTCTTGGAAAAACTGTGAGGCCACCATTGCTGCATACCACCTCAGCAGACAGAAAAGAGCAGGAGCACCGATCTGGACACGAGTGTACACTTCTTCTTTTGTAGTCAAAGTCAGCTAGTGCAAAAAAGGTGACAAGGAGCAACAACTTCATGTCTGTAGAGAAACACTGAGAAAAAAACAACTTTAAGTATGAAACAATGCTTAATCATAAATGTTTTCTTTTTAATGTATTCCTACCTTAACAGAGTAGCAGGAACCTTCTGCTTCCAACTATGGGCTGTTTTTTTTGCACAACTCTGAGTGTCTCTCAGCGATTCAGGATGAAACGTTGCAAAAAGCAAATAGAACAGAGTAAATAAAGTGGATACTATTTTGCTGTACTTTGTAACAGCTAAAATGTCGCTCTGCAAATCAATATATTTTCCACACTATCTCAGAATAACCCTCTGTACATGTCAATGCATAAATTTTCTTGTTGCAAACATTTGACAGCAAATGAGAATCATGGACAAATTAAATATGGTAATTCATATATTTTCTTATTATACCAGGGATGTTTGGGTAACAGTAACAACATAACACCTCATGCTTTAATACTTTAATGTGTAATTTAAGGTTGAATTTTAAAAACAAAAAAGCTAAAATTCTCAGCTTTTTTTTTTTATCTTACCACATGTTGAAAATAAGTTCTTAATTAAGGCTGATTATGTTAGATTTCAGAACCACTGTCATGCACCTATCAAATATAGACATGCGTTTGACATGCACATGGTTAGGTTAATCCTAGTCTGCCTTCTTCAATAAAATAGACACAATCTGTTGACTAAAACTTTGCTTTGCTTACCTGTGACAGATCTACCTTTAAACACATATACGTAGATACATAAAGTTGTTTCTGGAACTACATTTATATTTACTTTAACCATATATAGTTTTGTTTCACCAAAATTGTTATTTTTGAAGACTTTCTTCTTATTGTTAATAAATATTTTCAACTGAGAGCCAAGAGCTAAGATGATTAAAATATGACATAAGACCAAGAAAAAAAAAACAACACAAAGAAATGTATTGCAAAAATGTGGGCTTAAGGAAATGTGATCTATGTTTATAGACTGTTCAAAGGTTTCTTACTTTGGAATGGTATTTTTAAACCTCACCGGAACATTAAAAAAAATTGGAAAAAATTGGAAAAAAAAAAAAAAAAAAAAAACAAATATATATATATATATATATATATATATATATATATATATATATATATATATATGTTCAGAAAACATGACTTAAAAAAAAGTTATCCACAAATAAACACAGTGACTTCCAAACTGTATCTAATCAGGTATTTATTGATAAAATTGATGCTTAAGGGATTAACACAGATGTTAGAAGTAAGGTTTTACTAAAATGTCATACAGAGTGAATAACTTTGTGTCCAGATTAAAAAGTTACATAAAAATTTTTTACAAATTTTCATATGAATTAATGAATCTTTACATTACAGAAATGAACACTAAAGCCATTAATTGTTTTTACAGGAAAGTGAACAGACAGTGAACCTCCAATGATCCTGTGTCGAAGCATCCGATAAGAACTAACATCTAGAGTTCTTCCTGTTGCAGTTACTGTTAAACTTCTTTACTACTAGTAACACAGTATGATTGAAAATTCTTTGCTCATTACGTTTAGGTTTTATATGGAAATATCCTGAATAGAGCAGAGCCTGTTTCCCATGTAAAAAAAAAACAAAACAAAAAACTAGATTTGTTTTAAATGATCAATTGATCAAACATGATCTTATAAAGGCCCATTAAGTAGTATTAGCATGCAGTAATTAGCTTTGGTATCTTAAAGACTTAAGTTGTTTGAAGGGGTACAGGTCTGCTTCAAACTCCTATCAGACTAGACTTTAGCTCCAGCCACTGTTTTTTTTCTCATGTGGCTTTACTAACTTATAGTTTAACAGGATCACAAAATGTTCTGAAGTATTACTTGTATACATTAAATTACTACAAGCCCCAGGAGGATTAAGACCCTATGTTAAGATCATTTTCTGTCAGGGAAATGACTGGGCGCCCTGTGAGAGACTGAGGCAACATACAGATGATGTTGTCTACCGACAACACCTTCTTCTTGTTCTTCTGAAGCCATCTCCACAGGTATTCAATACGGCTGTTACAACGCAGGGGATTTAGAGACAGATCCAGTCCACTCTCCTCGAGGGAGCTCAGCGGATCAAACCAACCTATAGGGATGTGGCTCAGCTGGTTGAAATCCAGACTGAGATGTGTGAGGCTGGTAAGTCCCTGAAAAAGGTTCTGTGGGAGCCAGTTCAGCTTGTTTTGAGTGAGAAACAAAGAAGTGAGATTTTTTGTGTGCTGAAACACAGATGCGTCTAAAGTCTCAAGCTTGTTGTTTTGAAGGCTCAGCCTCTTGAGATTGCTCAGATTTTCCAAAGAGTTTGCCGGTATCTTTTCCAGTTGATTGTTTGACAAGTCAAGATTCTCGAGGTGAGGGAGCCTCTGAAAGAAACCAACTGATATCTCTGTTAGACTGTTTCCAGACAAGTCCAACCAGGTTAAGCTGCTATTTTCAGGAAGCCATTTTTCATCGACTCGCTTAATTTGATTGTTCTTTAACACCAAGTTTTTAAGCGGTGCATCGCTGAAGACATCTACAGGAAGATCACTGAGCTTGTTTTCTGTCAGATCCAATGTGTGCAGCTGAGGAACGCCTCTGAGCAGATGAGAAGAAAGGCTCTGTAGTTTATTTCCGTACAGATGGAGCTCTTGCAGATGTGGTGTTGCTTTAAGGTGGTGTTCAGAGAGGGAGGTGATGTTTGTGAGCTGAACAGTCAGCATGGTGGTGTTCTCCGGAAGGCCCTCTGTTGGGAACTCTATCAAGGGAACCTCACTGCATACAACCTCCATTCTTTCGCTGTAGCATTTGCACAAAGCAGGACAGGACACAGCACAATGGCAGAAGGATGCCAAGAAGAGAAAAGCAGCAGCATGATGGAACTTCATTTCTAAAAAAACAGAATAAGAGTACTGTGATTAAATACATTAGAAAATGCAGATTAATCAATTTGGCAGGTAGGGAGACTTACTGCTATGTTTAAGTTAAGTATCAACCAAACTGCTCCGTAGGTCCGTTTCAGTACTGGTCACTTGCATATGACTGTCATTTAAAGGAATAAACTGTTTGGTGCAATCACTACTTTTTGTGTAAATAACAAGCTGTTCTTCACAGTGGCTTTTCAAGGACACACTGTTTCAACAAGACTAACCAAACATGCAGGGAAAGTCCAAAACTTTGTGACCCAGTACTAAAAAGTACAGAATTTTACTTTAACGGCCAATAAAAACAAAAGGGCTGCTAACAGCCAATACATAAAACCATTATTTATTGCACATTTATAATTCAATATATAATATTTCAATATTGTATAAGATACCAAAAAAAATTTAACAAAATATTAGCATTGCAGGTAAAATGTTGCCACCTTAACCACAGAGAGGAAAACAGGTGTTGAATGAAAAAAGCTCGATCTTTTTTGCAGGTTGTAGGCCTAAACAACAAAAACACTGGAACACATTTCACCCTGTTTCTACTGCAATGTACTTTTTCTTTTCCTATTTTATGAAAGTCTGTGATTGCTTGTTCTTCACATTTACTCATAATCTTTCAATTCCTTTCTCTTTTCCCGTTAAAATGCATCTTTATCTGATTCGCATGACGTGTTTTAAAAAAAGCAAAACCCTAAAATAATGTAACAATTTTTTTTATTATTTACATAAATTGGAGCCTATTTTTCTTAGTTATCCACATCCTCCGTTATCTTAGATTTCAAACCAAAGAGAAGCAAGGCTAAGTAAGGGAGATAAAAAATATTACCTTGTCTCACTATTAGAGAGTGTCAACGAAGAGTGACATAAATCACCAAGCCTCCATAACAACCAATAGATGCCAACTGTGTTTTGATCATTGCATCGGTTGACATAGAGGGAGAATAAGTGAAACTAGGTGCTTTAGTCAGATGAGCTCTGATATTTATCTCACAAAATCAAAGCCTAAAATTATGGATAAACCACTTTCAAATATGGTGTAGGACCTGTGACACTGTGGGCCTGTTTCCCAAGTGGAAAAAAAAAAAGTATCCAGTGTAAGCATTCATTGACGTACAAAAATGATCTTATCTATCTATCTATCTATCTATCTATCTATCTATCTATCTATCTATCTATCTATCTATCTATA
>NW_015150491.1:272664-306374 GCF_000732505.1 Cyprinodon variegatus
CAATAGGACTAGATCTCTGTTGTATTATGCTACTATGCTAACGCCACCGCCACCAAGCTGCAATGATTTGCCGCGAATGAATACCGCCGAATCTGTCGATTCATCTTGTAGTGTTTCGTCAAATGCAACGTAGATTCCCATCCAATTACATTGAATTTGGTATTGATAACATAAAAAATAATAACGGTAACTCCATTGAAATGATTCAAAACTAAAGTAACGAGCCATTTTTTGAAAAATGTAAGGAGTAGAAAGTACAGATATTTGTGTAAAAATGTAAGGAGTAGAAGTAAAAAGTCGCCATAAAAATAATAGTAGTAAAGTAAAAATATCAGAAAAATCTACTTGAGTACAGTAACAAAGTATTTGTACTTCGTTACTTCCCATCTCTGACCTTATGTTGGTCCAAACTTGATCTTTCCGTATGATAATGATTAAAAAAAAAGTAAACAAAACAGATTTAGTCAATCAGAATCTTTTTCATGACCATCTTAGTTCCAACACATAAAACCTCTATAAAAACTGAGGAGAGGCAAAGTTGGTGCAAAGGGGAATGGTTAAATGTCCCATTCTGTTCATTGTACCATTGTAGAGTTTAATGGGAGAATAACTGGTATCATATTGGGACTAGGTGATTGTATAAAGTAGGTCAGCCAAAAAGCCAAATACCTGTGTCTTAAGTAAAACTATTGAGAATGTGTGCAATTTCTTCCATGCACTGAATATTTGTTAAAATGAAGGCCTGGATTTTTTTCTGCTGCAATAAAACACTTATTAATTTTTTTGCCCTATAATATTTCATAGAGTCCCAATCTCAGGAGGAGAATGTTTAAAAACAACTTTGTACACTTTTGGGCCACCATATTACTTTATGATTTTGAGTGCAACAGCTTTCTAACATAATTGCAGCTATCTCTCCATTAAAGGCTTTTAGATGAGACATTCGGAATGATTATGGTTTAAAGATTTGCATTGGTAATGTTAATACAATGCACCTGTGGCACAGTAGGTAATTGTGTCCCCATTTCCATGTAGAATCTGCAGTTTTGTTCTTTTTTTTAGATTCAGAGAAAGCCTCTTTTGTTAAGTGTAGAGAAGCACAAAAAAGCCTAATAAAATAAAGAACTTACCTCAGATGAAGACAGACACATTTTTAAAAATGTACATGAAGAGAATTTACAATATAGAGGCAGGAGGAGCAGGTTTTATCTGCTGGAAATTATTCAAAACATGGAGTCACACTCATATTGGATTAAAACCTGAAATATGGGATAAGATAATAGCATCTGGGAAACAAATTAACCATTACATTGTGGATAGAGGCGATAGTTGGCTTTGGGGTGCCCTGAAAGATTGATTTCAGACCAGTCCAAATGCACTTGTAAACTACAGTCCCTCTGAAATATACGGCTCTCAGTGTACAAAACAAAAGGTGATATATTTGATGCATTGATAATAAGATGTAATTATCTAATTTGGGTTTAGTTTTTTTGGTGAAATGTAATTTAAAGTATACGAGGTACACTGCAAAAGCGATCTAGAAATAATTAAATGTCTTACCATTAATATGAGTAGGTAAATGAGATGATTTGGCAATGGACTGAGTATTTTTTACCCCTAAAATAAGGTAATTAGATAATATGCCCTTGAAATAAGACAATATTTGCTCTTATTTAAATGTCTTTTGTCTTGTATACTGTCTCACCTACCCCCTCAATTCAAGAAAAAGTGCACATATCTAAAAACAAATACTCTAGATTTAAATTTTTTGCAGTGTAGTGTACTGCATGACTTAAAATAAGACTGTCTGTGCAAATACATTACCAGGAACGTAAAGTCTCTAGAAAATATTAAAGGTAATTCAGTAAAACACTGACACAGCAAAACCTGAATATTTATTATCTTTATAAATTCAGCTGAAGAAATCAGAACAAACTGTCTGTGTGACAAATTTGAATTGTTAAAGGCTGCTTAAAACAATGTGCCTAAGAGTCTTATTAAACAAATTATTTGCCAAAGGGGTCACTTTGAGACAAAGCAGATTCATATTTTCAGTCCAAAGGCCTTTTTTATTGCTTAACGGTATAGTGGAGGATGTACTTTTTCTGGGTGGATCATCATAACAAGTGGTCCTGCTAAGTGTCAATCATTCTGGTGATATATGTACGCAGAGGTGTCAAGTTTGAAGTACAAATACTTTGTTACTGTAATTAAGTACACTTTTTAGGTATCTATATTTTACTCCATTAGTTATTTTTCTTCCTACTTCTGACTTCTACTCATTATGTTTTCACACAAGTATCTGTACTTTCTATTCCCTACATTTTTAAAACAAATGTTACTCGTTACTCTTTAATGTTTATAAATATTTATTTCCCGTCCTGTGCATCATCCAATGTAGATCATTGGATCCATCCACATCTAGTGAAAACTAGTGTAATTGCATGAGTTATATAACCAAAAAACTCATTGGTTAGCTAAAGGAAATCATCAGAAGCAAGCAGGTGTTCTTAAAATTGCAAACGTGAATTGTCTATGCCATGCTACAATGTCGGATTCAGAAAAAGATGTTGAAATGTCTGAAAGGTCGGACACAGGCGCGAGCGTATCGGGAGATGGAGACCAACTGGACCTCCCTCATCCTTGGCCCTATCTCAAAGAACTTTTCAAAATAGTTAAAAAAAAATTTGGGTTTTCATTTCTTTTGTTGGCTTTTGGTTTTTTTTTTTTTAAAGGTTACATTATACTTTTATACTTTAAGTATTTTTTTGAGCACATACTTTTCCCTTTTACTTGAGTAAAGAGGTCAAGTTGATACTTCAACTTTTACCAGTGTTTTTTAACTGCAGTATATACTTCTACTTAAAGCTACAGTGTGTAATAATTACAGGGATATACAGTCATAAATGTAATATATTATACATAACTATGTTATTTATCATCATCTACGAGCTCAGCCTCTTAACCTTAATATTTGCGTTGCCTTAGAATTCGTTACTTATAATTACATAGGAGCGGGTCTCGCAGCCATGGAGGCAGACATCTTTGCGCTACGGCAGCGCAGAGCCAACAAACTAGCGATTGCGAGATCGCCCATTACACTCGAAAGCGGGTATATTTATTATCTTAAGTCTACATGAAATCTATACCCTACACAGACTAATGTAATACTATCTGTAAAATTATCTATGTAAACAAACCTCATCACTTGAGAAGGTAGGTGATGCGGACGTCGTGGAAGACATTTTGTCCCGTAACGCTCGCCGTACTGTTGGGGGGGAGAAGCGGTGAGGGGGAGATGTTCATGTTGCTGCGGTCTGCAGTCTGGACGTTAGATGTTGCTGAAAATTACACACTTAAGCTTTAAGTAACAAAAGTGTGAACTTTTGACACCACTGTATGTACGTAAGGCCGTCCTACGTGCTCGTCCCATTTTAATTTGAAAAACTCACACAAAGAAAAAAGACAATTATGAGAAATTTATTGATATACCGGTAATTACTTTGTCTTTGGTGCTCAGACCTCTGCAGGAAACATAGCGCTTAATTTTGATAGATTTTCAGTTTTTGAATGGAAAGCAGCACATTGTTATACTTTCTGTGAAAACATGCTAAATAAACACCTTTGACTTAACACTGCGAAGCCATTTTTGTATGAAAGTAGACTAAGAGGAAAGGGATCAAGAACAAATTCAAGCCCAAGTGGGAAGTGGGACATCCTCCATGGATGATAACAATGCCTTTTGGGAAAGACATTAAGGTTGATGAGGAGGGTTGCAAGATTCCAATAGAAATGAGGCTGAAGGTTGTCGGTGGCTACAAAAGGAGGTGGTTTTTCTGGAACCAATTTATAAACACCAAAATTGTTGTATGCACATAATTGGGCTTGCATATTTAGTTACAAAATTCACAGCAAATAACTTGTGCATAAACTCAAGGATTGCTGATGTTGAAGTTTTCTGGATCTTTTTTCTCTCACAGTCCACATGAGATACTCGAATGTGAGTCAGGCAGGTTTTGAGGTAAGACAAAAATAGAAAAAAACATCATAGCATTTTTGTATGTTTGTTTTAATGTCCTGAATATTGAACTGTGAGAAGAAATACATTTCACATTGTTCTGTAAAGCTGGGATGTCTATATTTAGTGTGATAAAACATCCACGACAAAGGCTCGAAAGGATAAAATCTCCCACTCTAAAACTCTGTTCATACATTTACAGGACACCCTGTATAATGTGCCTCTACAATACCCATAGAAATATAACAATCCTATTATATGAGCTGTGCTTTGTGTTTTTCTACTGTATGGGTTTCTACGGAAAAAAAAGGAACATTTTGCAAACGACTTTAAATGAGTTCAATAATGATTCTAAAAAAAGCAGTCTCATTATAAAGATGTGGTTGAGGCTCCCCCTGTCAAAAATGACAGAATACATTCCAGTTCTCATGACAACAGCCGGTTAATCTGAATTTCTGTCATGTGTTTTGCTTTTCTTTTTCCTTTTTATGGACTTTTCATACGCGGTCAACTGGGTCCAGACGATCCAGATGGATGAAAACAGAGCTGGGGTTAACTGAAAGAGAGATGGGGGAGAAGAAAAAAAAAGCAGAGTGAGAAAAACTTGGTTTGCAAGCAGCAGAGTGGCAAGATATCTAAAACAACGCCCACACGAAATCCACACATACTAAAACAAGAAAGCTACTCTGCATTCAAACGCATCAGGGCTTAAAAATGCAGACACATGCAGGGGTAGGCTCCTTCTGCATGTTTGCAAGGCACTGTTTTATAATGGAGGATTTTATCCTTTTGTAGAGACTTGTAGTAGGATGCAGCTTACAAGGCTTGTGGAAATTCAAAAATCAAACATTCTAATGCTAGTTTTGCACTAAACTGTTTAATTCGTGAATCACACAAAAACATGCTCCTGTAAAAAAATAAATAAATAAATAAATAAAAAATGCCTAATTTATAATGTTCAAACGGTTTTCATGCAGAGGTGGAGTTACCCTCTGTCTCTCCTTTCAGAAGAAAATATCATCATCCCCACCATTATCACCATCATCATCATCATCACCCATGGACCAAATCCAGTCTTTCAGGTCAAACTCAAGCAGCCTGAAAAGATGAGTTTCAAGGAATGACATCAAATCTGTTTCTGTCAAGGCCTGCCACAGTCACCAGGAGGAAGTGTCGAGCGAAGTCTAGCTCACGTGTCACTATGCATGTACATGCTGCTCTATATGTGGCAGTGGTTAGTTGGCACTGCAGCACAGCAATGAAGCAGGCGGACAAGGCTTACTGGGCTCCTTCTACTTACAGTCTCCAAGCGTGAGAGATTTTAGAAATGTGGGGTCAGAGGTGAGGAGATCAAGGGTCAGTGGAGGATGATACGGAGCATAGGGCCCGAGCTGCAGGATGAAAGCCAATTAGGGTGTGGCTGAGACTATCGAGCTTCATTACAGACGCAAGATATGTGATTAGTGAATATTCTATTGGGTCAGGAGTAAGTGCTTTTTTTTGTTGTTGCTTTCAGTGTTTTGCATGTGAAAATGACTCGAGAAGCTTTCTGGGGAAAAACATACAACTTTTTATGGCACAATAAAAAAAGAATGAAAAACAACAACAACAAAAATACTCTGCCACCTTTTAATGATACGATGTGTTCAAAAAAAAATTTTAGAAAGACATTTAAATTGGTGGCTGAAACGTGAAAATGTTTGACTGGTCTCTCAAAGCCGTATGTCTATACCCCTCACCTTGAGTTCTCTGATGTCTGCTGGTGTCTGGTGGACTGGACCTTGATGGCACGGCGGTGAGACAGGCGAGGGGAGGTCCTCGGAGAGGAGTGCGGGGACACTTGTGGAGAGGAACGCGGCAGAGAATCATCAGAGATGTTCCGAGCTGCAGGGGGAGGACTTAGTGTTGAGGTTTTCCTCGGGATGCGCTTGAGGAGATGTCTGACCCAACGCTGCTGTTCCGTCTGGGAGCCAGTCAGCAGGAGTAGGTCTTTGGCGGTGGACACATCGTAGTTCACTAGGGAGGATTTACAATGTAAAGATGAAAAGTTCAAAAGATGGAAATTAAAGTTTTTCTTTTTCTTTAAAATACTTTTTGACTTGAAATATTTTCTTTATAAGATTAAACATCAAACATCAGATATCTTGATTATAGAACATTTAATTAGTTATGGGGTTCCACCTGTTTAAAAAACTTCCTCTTTTGGAAGAAGTTTAAATGTTAAGTTCTAGGGGGATTATTACTTTTATAAGGCCAATCTAAAAATGAGAAAACTAACCTATTTTATACAAACTTTAACTTCTTACAACCCCTATGGCTCTAAACTAATTTACTACATTAACGTCTAAACAAAAATGTGTGAAAACAGGTTTTCTCAACTATTTCCATTTTATTTTTTTTATTAAAAATACATTACATATTTTAACAGGTTACAAAAGAACCCCTGAAAACAAAACAATGATACCTTTGCAGGGCGGTATAACTTCTTCTTTCTTGTCCAGATGGTCTCTATGGAACTTGGCGTGGCAGCAGCGGCACTCAAGTGCTGCTGGAGGCTTAAAGACATTCCATAAGGGCCGTGAACAGGCATCACAGCTGGAGGGGAGGTGGTAAATGGTGCCAACAAACTCGTGGCCTTTGTGGCTGACAAAAGGGGAACGTTCGGATGGTGAAGACTCCTCCGCCTCCTCCTGCTCGCGTTTGCTCTCCCCTTCGTTGGCATACAAGATCTGAAGGAAAAGGTGAGATGAAGGAACTTTATTATAAAGAAATATGCACAAGAAACAAGGTAAAAGAATCATAGTCACTTATTACCTGGAATATTCTAGGGATTTCTTTGACATCTGCTCGGTAACAATCTGTCTGAGTTATGGGTCGGACATGGAACAGCTTTCTAAAATGGAAACAGAAATTAGAAACTTAGAAGTTTTCAAGAAATATTTCTGAATAACCTTGCATTTAGCAAACCGAAAAGATATTTGAAACCCCATCTGTCCCAAAGTAAATTAATAAAAAGTTAAGTCAGATTTTGTTTCATAAAATGATAAAAAACAAAATAAACACAAACTTATTATAGAGGACTTTCATTATTTTTCATTTTGGTTGAGTTTATCATGTCCCTAATGCTTTGTCACAATATTTAAAACACTTTTCTCCATATAAGGAAAAGAAGAACATTCAACTGTTATGTTTTAGCCTTTATTTAAGTAATCACAACTTTTTCTACAGTATTGTGAAATAATACGGAGACTCCCATATAAAAAAGAAACTAGCAGTGTCTGATTCTTTTAACTTTTATTCATGTCTGAGAAAGAATGATTTAACTAAAAATAAACCCAAAACATCAACCTTACTCACAAAAAGCTTTTCACTGAAGCATGTACTCCAAACAGTGAAAAGAAGAGTAGACAAAACAATGACGCCTCGTGTCACCACAATGAGCTGAAATAGCTTAAGTGAGGAGATTCTTGTGGCTTTCTACTTGTCCTTGTTGATGTTGTTTTTTTTTGTTTTTTGTTTTTACATCTGTCTCTTTTTTCGTTACACGCCCACAATACAAGCTATAAAAACCTAGAAAATGCTGATTAGTTTGTATTAATCACATGAACTTGATAGATATGAAATCAAATATCCCTATTTCTAAATATGTTAAAGAAACACACACAGGCTGTAATAGGATTGATTAAATATTTTTTTCAATTTTGTCCAGTTTTACAGCCTTTTCTTTAAAGTTGAGTTTTGCATTCCTGTTCAGAGAAAATTTTAGATATTCAGGTTGTAATGACTCACTCAATGTCAAGCGTCATGAATGGCTTGGCTTGTTCTTTGTCCATCTCACTGTGGTAAAACAGGATTTTTTTGCTGCTCACAACCACATACTGCAAAGGAAAGGGAAAGGCAGATCAAAGCAGGTCAAATGAGGAAAGGACTTTGCTGATAACAAAATAAACATAACCCTTAAAAAAAGAAACACTGTCGGACTGATTACTTTTTTGTCCCAGCCAATTCTCTTTGTGTTCTTGGAAGGAAGCGAGAGCCATCCCTCCAGCCTGGAATCTAGTGAGCAGAAAGAGAGAAAAACAAAAAAAAACAGGAAGATGGTGGCATTAAAAGGAGAGCAGCCTTCAATCATAGAACTCACTAAAAACAAACCTTAACATTTTTAAGCGTTTGGAATGTGTTATTTATGCAACGTGCTTGTCTTTCTGGGAGGAAAGAATAAATTATGCAGTGAGACGATTTTAGCAAAGAAGATTAAATCATGAGTTTTGAAAAATCTCAACATCAATTCAAGTCTGTAATTGTCTTCTATAAGCAGATTACATTTAGGACAGCTCAGCAAGACCATGCTGTGAGTTTTAATATGTCAAGCAAACACAAAAAGTCAAAAGAAGGAGAAAGATTAGCAGCAAAGCCACAGAACTTCTTTTTTTGTTGTTGCTAAAAACATGTTTGGTTGGAGTTCAAACTTCTACGACGTGCAGGATCACCTCCAGATTCAGGCTCAGGGGACTGTGGATAGGTCAGAGGCAGAGGGCCCTGGCCCTGCACTTCAGGATAGTCGTTTTCTTCCTCATCATCAGGCTCGGAGTCCAACAGAGCCCGAGCTGAGCGAAGGTTGGGCCGAGTATCAATGCAGACAGATTTGTGGGAGCGCTGATAGGTAAAGGACATTGACTCGGAGGTACGAGAATGAGTAATGCGCACTGAACAGGAGCATGAAAGCCAGGTTGTGTGGTAAGAAAAGTGGGAAAATGAAGAAAGAAGTAGAAGTAAACAATAAAAAGAAGGGGAATCCATGCAGCAGTATCTTTAAGTGTTCAATAATACAGGGAGAAATCTGAGAGATGTGAGGAGCTTAGATTGAGGGCCTACCTGGGAATCCATCAGCAATTTCCAAATCGTTATTGCTGCTGATGCTGGTGGTGTCCAGAGAGTGAACACTAAGCGACGTGAGCTGACAGCGAAGATGCTCAATGTCGCTTTCTCTGCTGTCCAGAATCATCTGCAACTCCTGGCAGTGGTGGCTCTCATCCACCAACAGCTGTGCACACAGACACACATACATTACAAAAAAATTCTCAATTTAAAGACTAAGACTAATCTGAAAAACTATTTATATAAGAGAGACGCTTAGAAAAAACATAATATACAATGTTGTGGTAAAAGTATTTTCCCCTTTAAATATGTATAATATTTTTGCTGTTTAATATTCCTCAGATCCCTAAAAAAAAACTTTTTAGATGCATGGTTTAATACCAAAAACAAATATATTTCTGGTCTGTGTATTTAAGCTTTTGACCTGACTTGTACATGTAATTATAGGCCCTACAAACCTAATTTATCTGTTGTCTACATTATACAATCAAAGTTCTTTGCAAATAACGTATTATTTGTAGCCTTTTACCCAGAAGGAATCTGAGCAGTAAAAAGAAACTGCAGCTTTTTTTGGTGTGTCAAAAACAGAGGTTTTCTGTTAACAAGTAGCCTATATAAGCTGCATATATTTCAGGCATGTTGTGGGTGCACTGACCGCCTGTACGTCTTCCAGCTCCTTCTGGTGTTTGAAGAGGATGCTGTTAATTTTTTGCCTCTCTGCTTTCAGATCCTGCTGCAGCTTCCTGTTCTCCTGCTTCGTCTTGTGCACCTCAGAGTTGACAATCCGGATGCCTCCTCGCTCCTGATCCTTCCTCTTTGCCATCACCTCAGACAGCTTGTTCACAGCCTGGGAGCAAAAACAAGCTACATTAAAAAAGAAAAAACTATTTTTATGGTAAATATAAACTCTGAGGCTCAGTAAGCTGGGAGGCTTGCAGTAATCAATGCTGCTGTGAGAAAAGGTGTATTTATGCTTCCTTACAGATGTCCACAGTTCAATACAAG
Source organism: Cyprinodon variegatus (assembly GCF_000732505.1). Lineage (NCBI taxonomy): Eukaryota > Metazoa > Chordata > Actinopteri > Cyprinodontiformes > Cyprinodontidae > Cyprinodon > Cyprinodon variegatus. Next base: position 282,566 of record NW_015150491.1, read on the forward strand.
CCTGAGGCAGCAAGATGTTCTTAACGAAAGATGACAGAAAATAACTATTTTTTGTTTTTTGAAGTTCAAAAGTAAGAGAAAATATGGACAATTTTCAGACCTGTGTAGGTGGACGCACCTGAATTTTAAGAGTCTTTTCAGTCTGAATTTGCTTTTCCAAAGATAGTTTTTGGCTTTCAATCTTCTTCTCCGTCTCTTTGGCTTTCTGGAGTTCTATAACAGGTAAACAAAATTGTCATTATAGTTTAAAACTTACATTTTTATGTAAAACACATTGAACATCATTTTAAAGCTAGTGATACACTGAAAAAAAAACAAATGTTGAAGTCTCCATTTCAGGAACTACCTGACTAAGAATTTTTCATGAGATTTAATTCAAACTGGACATAATAAAAATGATTTAAAAAAATGCAAAAAAAAAATTCTGTCACCATTTTGTTTCCATCACCGTACAGCAAAGTTACAGTGGTTACTCAACTCTGGTGCAATATCTAAATAACTTCACAGTAAATGTGGCAAGCCTTTTTAAACATTTAATCAAAAACCCCACTTGGCTAATAAATGTCACACAACCCCAGATGCCACAATTCAGTCAACTGCTGCATTTTACATAAAACAAATTGTAAGCAGTACAGAAAAAACATCAGAACAAGCAAAACAAAGAATAATAAAGGAAGAAAGGGAACTCTAATCTAACTGGTATAGATTAAATGCTATAACTATATAATGTTTTATGTGTTTATCTGTTTCATTCTGAGTAAACTTTATGTATTTGTAGATTTTCAGTGATGCAGAAAGAAAAAAAAAGCTCAAAGTTTTAGATTTTCCGTATTTTTTTTTCTTTTAAAGCTCCTTTACAACTGTGGTTTTGCTTATAAAGAAGTTAGTGCAGAAAGCGGAAAAATGTATCCTGTTATTTATAGTTGTGCAATATTGGAAGAATGAGGCAACAAACAAACATACCTGGCAACTAGTTAATAAGGAGAGCTTTTGGACATGCTTCAAGGGATCAGCTGGAATTGTAATTTCTGTCATATTCACATTAAAATGCAGGTCTCACCTTGTTCGAGCTCTTTCAGCTGGTTGTTCAATTCTTCCTTCTCACTGGCCAGGTTGCCTACATCCACTGTCAGTGTGCGGTTGGACTCTTCCAGCTGTGAAGAAGGAGATAGAAGTGAGCTGATGTCAGCCACAAATGTAAGTTATTTTAAAAAAAGATTTCGTGGTGTTTCTGGGAGGAAGCAGAAATATATGGTATTTTCTGTTATATGTACCAATTTTAGACTAGGCCTCCAGACTTAATACAGACGATTAATTTAAAATATAATGCAGGCAGGTATTTAGCCTCCTCTCCTATTATGTAATCACTTTCAGTTAGTACTTGTCAGTACTTTGCAGTTATCTTTAAATTAATTTAGGGATTTCCATCTAAATAAGAGGTGTATGCAATGAATGCAAAGGGTTTCAGTGTTACACTGAATAAAAACATATTTTTGGTCACATACAAGCTATATATGCATTATGAAAATAATGTATTGTGTCTGAAATCTTTCCAGATTTAATTTTTAACAGAACTAGAGAAATAACCATGCCACTCAATTAGGTGGCAACAAAGAGAGCATTAAAAGTAACAAAGTAAAAAGGAAGTGCACCCAAACAACGGTGAGGCATACTCCAATAATCTGCCATTACTTAACATTAAAGTGCTCAAATTCATTAAATCTATTTTGATTTCAATATTAATCCAGTGAAAATACAATGTTTAAATTGTGCATAAATAGAAATTAAAACCTAAGTATGATTTTTAGAGGAGCATGGTGGAAAATCAATCCCTGCAAGTACTGCAAGATAAAGATTGTATTATCTGTTTAAGAAGTCTTTCTTACTAAATTGAACTGTGCTGCTGGGATCAAAATCTGGTTGTGTTTAAATGCAATGAACTTTTTTCTGTTGCTTAATTTCAATAAAGATGTTTAAAGTAATCAGTTTTTTCATAAAAAGAAAAAAGGATATACTTGTTTTAAAAGTTATTAAATTGGATTAAAGCTCAGCTATAATCCATGTAGTCATATCTCACTGAGGTGATGGTGGCCTCCTTTTCATTGAGCTCTTGTTTGTGTCTCGCCATCATGTCCTTGATCTCCAGCTCCTTCATGATCTTCTCCTTCTCCAAATCCGAGTACTGCTCCTCGGCGACAGAGCGAGCAAGTCGCTCGGAATCTGCTTTTTTCAAACTGCTTTCCAGCTGCGCTGCCATAGAAGCCCTAAGCAGGAGAGAGAAAAACATGAACCCTTATTAAGCTGCTCGAGCTGAATAAACTTTAAAGAGAATTAACTTCATAATGCCAGTTAGAACTCCTCTGCCTGTAGCATGTCAGAACATAATCAATCAATGACATTTCTGTAATTGACTGGATTTTTATAAAGAATGCAGAACCAGATTTTCTAATAGAAACTATTTTTTCTTTTCTTTTAACATTTGGGACATTTTCTAATTCAGTTTGGCTTCCATATTTTTGAGAAACCCATAGTCTGATTTTTGGCTACAGAAGAATTCACAGGAGAGCATTAGCACTTGTTAGGAAAGTCTGTTTCATTCTTTAAGGCTTAGATAATATATGCTTTGTTACTTTTAGCAACAGAAAATAACCACAACAACTGAAACTTACAGTGCAAGATCAATCATACAACCTTGAATACCTTTATGTTACAAACCTCAATACATTTTATTAGATTTGCACACTATAAAAACCAAAAATATACATATATAAAAGATTGCTAGTAACACTTGAAACTGTGAGATATCTACTGAATAATCAATAATTTGCTCAACTTCCTTTCAATGCAAAGAGAGCAGCGAATCTCCTGGGGCATGTCTCTACCAGCTTTGCACATTTACTGTAGGGCTGTACAATCTATTGTTCTCACGGTATTGATGCAGGCAGTAGACATACCACAAAGAAAACATGTATATCCACTAATTTAAGCAACATCTGTTAATGCAATCTACTGTATACCTGTACTGTGTTAGATGATGACAATTTTTTAGTGTATAAAAAAAGTCTAGAAGATAAAAGATGCAGCAAGGTAGAAACTGCAGTTACATTTTTAATAGCTGGAATATTCTTGTAATTATGATGTAAATCAATTTTCCTAGTAGCTGGGTTGAACTTTATTAGAGGTTTGTTTGCTTTAAAAGTGAAGCCAGGCTTACACCGTACGATTTTTTGCCCTTTTCGGGCCGACGTTCCAGTTGTGCGAGAATTCTTTGAGAGGGCTGACTTTCAGCCTGATCGTGCATCGTGTAGTGTACAGGGGGTAACGAGGGGCGATCAGCCTCTCATGGCGGAGTCATAGCGGGGATGCAAGTGAAATGGAGTTCTTTCTGTAAAATTGAAAGACCGTAGTAGCTATGTTTGCTCAGCCATGTCTTTGTCCAAATACGCTGGTCGCCTTTTCTTTTTAGGGATTTCAGCACAGAAAATTGCCAAGGCAGCACGTTTCACTGTAGTGAGCTTCATATTCCGCAGCCCTCCAAAGTTTCACTTACTCTTGACTGCTTCCCCAGTTAACGCAGCCCTTGGCCATGCTGGCCAGGTTTCATTTTAACATGATGGATTAAAATGCCAAAATTGTACCATTAAAATCAGCTAAACTAAAATAGACACTGCCAGACTGTATTGAGTAATAATTTGACTTATAAAAGGGCAACTGCTTGTTCAGGATTTTGCAGGGGTATTATATCTATGTTGAGATTTTTTTTTAAATATTTTAGGAAGTACGGTATTTTACCGTATTTTAAAAATACGGTAGTTAAAAAAAGATTCTATAAAAATAATACATAATTTAAGTTTAAACATATGAGTTACAACATTAAATTTTCCTTTGAGGTCAGTAAAGTGTTTTTTTAATTGAACTGGATTAAATTTGCCACAAAGGTCCTAATAAAATAGATTGAAATTTGTGTTAGTAATATGATAAACATTTATTCTTTTACAGGGAAAGTAGTGATTGAGTTTCCCCATTTTCTTTTTTTGATCTTTACTACAGTTATAACATTATTTTATGTTGGAACAGCATTTACAACATTATTATGTGAAACTTGACTGTTACCTTTCTTCCTGGTATTCTGCCAGTTGCTGCTGTGCCTCTTGGTACATCTTATTCTTTTCATCATTTTCATCCTTCAGCTCATGGATCTGTTTTCTGTACAGGGTCTGTGGTAAAAAGAAACACATCATTACAGATTTTACATTGTACATTAGTGCTTAATGATGCAGATTTATGATATTTTTCACTAAGCTGAACAGTCATGCTGTTGGAGCTGTTACTGACTGTGAAATATTCGGCTGTCACTACTGTTTGACAGATGCACTAAAGAGAGAGAGTTACATTAAAATTTTGCTCGTCCTCCAGCTGGTCCATCAGTTCCTTCAGCTGGCCATCAGCCTCTTGCTTTTCCCTGAAATAACACCAAAAGTCTGTCAATCACAGCTGAAGGCCAAGCTTGAGCATGAGAGCCAAAGCAGCCAAAAAAACAAGACAGACTCAAAGCTGCAGCACTGAGTGTGCTTGAAAATTGGGCTCATTGCAAATTTTATGCGAGTCTGACCTGCGTAGCTCCTGGTTTTGCTTCTCCAGACTCTGCTTCATATCCAGGAGTTGGTTGAATTCCTGTTTGAGCTGTTTTTCTGAGGAGGTGAGCACAGACACCTGCTGTTTGTGAGCTTTCAGTTCGCTCTGGCTTTTACTTCGCTTCTGGATCTCCTGTTCCAGGCGTAGAGTGAGGTCCATCACCTAGACACACAAGCAAACAGAACAGCCTGTTAAATAGTGAGCATTTTAGGAGAAAAGATCTATATCTACACAACAAATGATTTATTAGCTTTATTTTCTCATCTTACTATTGTCAATAACTAGGCTGAAAAATCCAGTTCTTATAATAAGCTTCTGGGAGGACTAGGTTTTATTTAATAACAGTTTAATCCAATGGCGTAATTATCGATAAGCAGAGTATGCAGTTGCTTAGGGGCCCCGTCGCTGTCACCTGTTGGCCCCAACGCAATTGTGGTCTAGGACGTCTTTTTGCAGATGTGATGGTGTGAAAACTTCCTCTTCAACCCACCTGACACTAGGTTGACTGACCGGACCTTATTTATACCCCAACACATGGCAGATTTCAACATGATGGTGAGCCGTTTAAACATGGGACCAATAGCAGCAGACAGTGGTACTTTTATTCAACATGTCAACTGTGTATATTTCATTAGACGTTTGGTAAAAAAATACGCTCATATATGTTTCAAACCGCAATAAAGATCTTAAAAGAACGATGTATTTGAGTATTCTATTTTTTACAATACGACTTGGAATTATGGGTAATCCAGAGCATAGATTGAAACCATAACCGTTATGTAAAATGTGTTAGCGACGATGGAGACCAAAAAGAGGTACTTAAGCGGATTCCAGAAAAGAAAAAGGAAAGAAAAGCTGCTGGAAGAATGGAAAAAACTTCCCAAAATAAAGACGTTCTTTTAAAGAACCATAGAGGGAGATGTTGCTGCTACAGTGAGTGAAGATTGCGAACAGGAAATTGACTGCGACCGTGAAACTCAAGGTAGCCCGATAAGACTGATTTTACAGCAGATTATACTAAATTATATCCATGTCTAGTGAATGTGAAGAATGATTAAATGATGAAGCGTGTATGTATGGAGCACATTTCGGTTGGGTTGGCTACGGCGGCGGCGGGAGGGGGGTGTTGGCGCGGTGTAGGGTGTTGTACTGCATATGGGCCCCACCCAGATAATGTTGTTTATGGGCCTTTTGTTGTGTCATTATGGGCCTTTTGTTGTGTCATTACGCCATTGGTTTAATCCCAAATATATTTGCCCAAAAAAATAATGAAAATAAATAAATAAAAATAATTGTGGTTCCGGATAAAGCTGGAGACGACGACGAAAATAAATAATGACATAAATACTTCCCAATTCAAATTGATCATAGTTTAAATAAATTTATCATAAAAATAATTGTTTTCTTTTTTTTGTTTTGTTCTAGGCTTTGCTTGTAGTTTTAGCTGCTGCTGTGAGCTTAGATGTGAAATTTAATGTAATGTCTCACTGTGACTCCTCAAATAAGATCCTATGTTCTGACTTTTAAACTGGAAGTCCACTTCAGGTCTAACTTTGTGACTTGGACAGCAATAACTTCCCCATCATTGATTAAAAAAATTAATAAATAATAAAAATAAAAATGTGATGTTCTATGGCCTATTAAAGTTTGATTTAAAAAATGCAATTATTGATTATTTAATGCTAATTTATTAACGATATTTTATGTCATATATTTGGAGGAACAATATCTCCCATTCTCCCGATAAACATGCAGATTCTTAAATGCAACTCTTGTAACCCAGGCAGATTTTTCAGTAGCTCATGCTTTTCTACTTCTAAAGTCACCTCTTCAGAAAGCTTCTCCTTTTGTGCCTGCAACTCATCCAGCTTTTGCTGAGCTTGCTTGTGATCCCATTCTAGCATCGAGTGGTCCTTCTTTAGTTGTAGCAAGTTTTCTTCCACCTGCTGCTTCAAGCTGCGCTCCTCCTCCAGAGTGCTCTCCATCTCTGCACCGAAAAAAGAGGAAGAAGTTTAATTTTTATGTCAAAATACAGATTTTATTTATGCCTTAAATAGACATTAACTTTTTTTTCCTAAACTGATTCATGGTCGGCATACGTCTTCTAATATAGTTAAACTATAGCCTTAATATCTACAGTAGCTCAAATTTAAAGAAAAGCTCTATCGTCCAAAGCATTACCATAATCACACCCCAAAACATTTATCTAAATACATTGAATTAGAACAAGAAAAAGACGGTTTCAAGAAAACTTCTTTTAAAGTAAACGTGGTTGAAACTTTTTCAACTTTGCGTGTAACTTTGTGTTTTGGTCAGTTGACACTACAATGTCATTTTTCAGACTCTACAGAGGTCTTAAATTATACAAAGGAAGATTGTGCATAAAAGCACCAAATCCTCAAAGTTAATTAGAGAAAGATCTGTGAGAGCATAACAGCATAAACCTTTGAAATAGCAGGTTATTCTAAATAGAAATGTGGTGGCCACAGACGACTGCCAAAAAATAAAAGATAGGCAAAGCTTAGTACAGAACGTGTCCTAGTTAGATTTTCCAACTTTAATAAACATTATCAAAATGAAGCCCGTCTTCTTTTTCATTTTAAGGGTTACATTAATGATAAATTACTTTTCTATGTGAACACTTTTTACAAATCCTTACTATACTAGGGGTTCCAGCTGAATCTGTACATTTATCTTCCTTTTTTTCCCACCTTTTAAAGCCTCAGATTTGGCCTCCTCGATAGACTGGTAGGTTTCCTTTTTATCTGAGAGCTTTGCTTTGGTGGCCTTATGCTCTGCCTCCTCCTGTTCCAAACTCTGCTGGAGCGACTTGAGCTTGAAAGTTAAGTCAATCTCTTGCTTGTTCTTTTCCTGCAGTCAAAACATTCGTGTTATGTTATCTAAAACCCAATTTATTGAACTCAAATATATTCACAAAGAGAACATACTGATTTACCTTTTCAAGATTATTTAACTTTGTTTGCAGCTCCTTCTTTTCATCTTTGACCTTGGAAAGAGATGATTTCGCCTCCTTAACTTCGTCTTCTAGGACTGAAATAGTAACTAAGGTGAAGGAATAAAAAAATATAAGTTAGAAAAATAAATAATGGGACCGCAGAGGGATTGTTTATGTCTCTCTAAAATGATACAACACAAACACAAAATGATTTAACACCTGGCATGCTTAATTTTAGACATTTTCTATGTCATAGCTCATGTTTTGCCCAAAGCAGACAAAAACACGACACTTAAAGTTTATTTTTCTTTTCCATGAATACACCCAAAAAGAGTGATGAGTCATCACAGAAAACAGGTAAAACTTTGTCCCAACACATTCCCCTCTGACCTCATAGGAAGGCCTCTCAATATGGACGGAGAACAAAGTTTAAGGCCACCTCTAAAAAGAAAAAGTCAAATTCTGGCATCTTGCTTCCCTCTCCACTTCCCTCAGCAAATGTTTCCACCTATGATCCAATATTTCCCAAGACTGAATCCAGAAAACCATTCATATCTAATTCTCCGTGCAACTATAAGTTATGTAATGCCTTCTTTTCCACAACTGATGGGATGTTTACTTCATGGACACTGGAATATCAGGTTTATTAGATATTAAAAAACACAGGTCTAGATCATATTTTGCAATATGAATATAATAAACAGGCTATTTAGTTGTTTCCATGCCTCACCCTGCAGGTCAGCGAGGGCCTCTGTGCTAAGGTTGCGTTCTCTCTTCTCCTCCTCCAGTTCAGCTTGCAGCTCCCATATCTGCTTCTCCTGCTCCGCTTTGTTTGCTTCAAGACTGCTACACTTTTTCTCCATCTCCTTGAGGCTAACTTCAAGGTTCTGGGCTTGTTTCTGTGCTTCTGACTGGCTCTTCTTCAGAAGGGCAGTTGCCTTCTGCTCAGCCTGCAGGGCACTGTTGGCCTCCTCCAGCTACAAGGGAAAAAAACCAAAACAGATTTAGTTCATCTTCATTTACTGTTAAGTTATTTTTCTTTCCATTATAGCAGAACATTTAGCAACATAACAAGAGGAAAAAATCTGCTATGTCTTGAGTAGAATACGGAATATACTTTATTGATCCTCAGGTGTTAATTTGAGGTGTTCTGGTATTATAACAGAATGAAAGAATAAGAAAATAAGAACAATAGTCTGTAAAGTATGTGACTTTGTGTTCCTTAATGAATATAATGTCAGCTGTGCTGCTGCCATCAACACCTTTGTTTATAGATGTTGGAGCTTGGCCTGTATTTTTCAGTGTAGTCCTGTTTCTCTGACTGTGACTGGGTGGATGTGATCTCTTCATCCTCTGACATGGGAGCTGACTCGGAGCTCGTCTGCCTGGCTGTGTGTTTCCTGGACGGGGCCGCCTTTTACAGCTGCTTTTTTCGGTTTCTGCTTCTGTCTCCTTGAATCCCAGTCGGCCTCAGCAGATGGCCGCTCACACTGAGCCTGGTTCTGCTGGAGGTTTCTTCCTGTTAAAAGGGAGTTTTTCCTCTCCACTGTAGCTACAAGCATAATTACTGTGAGGGATTGCCTTCGAGTCAATGAGTCGATGCAATCAACTATTTTTCCTTAATTGGAAAACTTTAAATCAATTTGACTGTATGATCTGGTTGAATTGTAAAGTGACTTTAGATGACGAGTGTTGTGAATTGGTGCTACAGAAATCAACCGAATCGAATAGAAGATGTCAGGAGAATATGAAGATATTTTCAACTTTGTAATCTTAAGGAATGAAGTTCAGTTACTCTGTGGTTGCTGGACTTTATAGTACTGTTAAGCTATCTGTTACTCAGGTAAGGAGGAAGGAAAGTCTACATCCAAGGGTACTGATTAAACTGTTATGTCGATTCAATATTTATGCCAAGGATGTTGATTATGTCAGCAGAACTGAAAATGGAGGATGGACATAAAATAGCGGTGCATTTAAGACATTCATGAGTTCATATATAACATATATTTAGAAATATAGGCTGCTGCCCCCTGAAGGCGCTTACACCTCAGGGCTTATTCCCAGTTCTATATACCTGGAGTGATCACTCTTTAAACAACACTTCTTATAGTACAAGACTTTCTGAAAAAAAAAAACAACTTTAACATTATTTACGTTTTGCATAGCAATGGTACAGTTACAGTGCTTTGGCTCATGATTTCCTGAGTGTCAAAAGAATGTAAATGATGCCAGGACAACATTTCCTGATTTCTTTTTATACCTCAGTGTACTCTATGTCCATCAGGTGGGCTGTTATCTGTCGTATGCCATCATTAGACACAGTAATCAAATCACAAACCCTGCCTTCTTTCCCCTGCTGCATCTTTTAGCCTAGAGATATAAAACTGCATCTACTTTATCAGTCTGGACCTTGAAAAGATTAACTTTATAATTGATTTTCAACATAGGCTGTTATATCTATTTAGTGTGCTCTGTATCTTTCCATTAGCTTGTGATTTTCAAAATGAAGATAATCGCTGTAATCCTGACAAAAGGGTTTCTGCATTATCTAATTTGAACAAATACTTCCTCAGGGACATTATGCAAAACTCTGGAATACCTTATAGTATAAAACTATTGGTAGTAAAAACTGTATAATCATTAGAGACGTATATAGATCTATAAGGCCTATTAAGCTTTCTTATGATTGATAAAGAATGATTCTACAAACATTTTATGTTATTAGAAGGCTTAAATACCGAGTTGCATACTGTACAATCATGTGCATAAGGCAAGTTTTACTTTTTTACTCTAAAATTTCAGAGCAAATCTCTCCATAAACTTTGATGAAAATGCTTGTTTGTAATTCAACTTATCTTCTAAATACACATTGTAAAAACAAGCAAAGTTTGACAACAAGTTCTCATATTTCTGCAAGAAAAGCAGATTGCTTTGTGATGACTGACAACAAAAACGCTTCTTTCTCACTTGTTTTTGCAGCTGGACATTATTCTCATTAAAAATGTGTGAGTCACGGTTCTTCTTCTTCATGTCCTCCAGCTGGTCCTTCAAGCAGTTTACTGTAATTAAACAGCCAGTCAAGACAAACAACATTAAAAGTTTTGGAAAATCAAAAAAGCCAAGAGGGAGGTAAAGACTACTAAATACTCACTCTGGTTTTCCAGGATGCGCTTCCTGTCCGCCTCCATTTCCACCTTGCGGAGGTTCTCTGCACTCTGCTGCTGCAACAGAGCTCGCTCTCGCTCCAGCTGCCTCAATGAGGCTTCCACTTTCTGCCGACTGTTCATCTAACAAAGCAGGGATGAAAACAAACTTCCTTAATTCAGTCTCCTTTATTATACCAAACTTGGTTAAAACACATGCAGATATTCTTAAATCCATATTTACCTCTTTATCCAATTCTTTGACCAACTTGTCTAAACGATTGGTAGCGTTTCTGGGAACCAAAAGAAGTTTCATTACATAATTCCTGTCACACTATAGAGTAGGTAGGAATCTAAACAATATTTTCTATACAACACTCGTCATAATTAAAACACTTTTTAGACTCAATCTTTTAAATATTCCCTTAACTTCTACAAAACACCGGATTATCATTTATAGAAAAACTAAAAAGAAGCTAAAAATTACCAATCAGATTGTTTTTCTCAATTAACCAACTGCAACATCTCTAAGAATATTAGCTCCATCATTGTAGCTGATTCTGTCGGTTTCCAAACACATACATGAAATTATTGATTCAAAAATGAATTTTGTTTATTTTCAAGAAAGATTTTCCACTTAAATATAATTCAATGTCAAAAATTCTAACTATAGTTTTTGGATTGTACAGGAAGTACTAAAATCCATCAAAGTAAACTTTAATGTGTGCGTCTCAACTCCTACTTGCACTTCTGCTCCAGTTCATCTTTGGCCTGCATCTCATGATCAAGCTGCTCCTCCAGCTGGTTAACCTTTTCCAGCAGCTGTTCAGAGGGAAAAGAAAGAAAAAAATGTCTTCTGTGCATCCTATCAAATAGGTTTAAGAGCTAGCTCACAGACACACACCTCTTTCCTTTGGTCCGAAGACTTTTCTTTATCCTGAGAGTCTTCCTTACACTTCTCTGAATCCTCCTCAGACCTGTTGCCTGTTTCGCTCAGTAGCCTAAGGGCAGAGAAGAGCTTTAAATGAAAAATATCAGACAATTCCAAAGTTCAGGAATTATATGAGGTTTGAAAGATCAGCAATATTACAGATTACAGGCCTCATCTTTAATAAATTGTGTGGGAAAAACATCCACAAAAAAGCGTGTTCAGTAAGTGGGTATGTTTCAGGTGATCTACAACTGGCAAAATTAGCCAAAGAGGTTTGATTTGGTCTTATTGAAATAAGTAATTTGCTTATGCTACTGGCCGTTTGAGAGTGGCTGTGAAAGAATAATGAAGTTCGAAAACAGGATGGAGGTAATAATCACGATAATTATCTCATGATAATGATGATATGTAGTATTTATGCTGCACTTTACAGCAACATCTCAAAGTGTAAGAGAACAAAACCGAAAAAAAAAAAAAAAGTGAAAGGGCTGTCTTTGTCTGCTCCATCCTCCCTCTCCAACCTAACAGAGAAGGAGCAGCAGTCTAATTTACAGCTCTAAACAGCTGGATTTACCTTCACCAACTTGTCACAACAGCTACAAATATTGCAAAACAAGCCAGACCCAGAATAATTTCCCAAAACATAACTGTGCTTCTTGTGGAGCACATCTACCTCAGGTTATGTAAAAAAACAAAACACAAACTGTAAAGTAAATTGTATTTTTGTAAAGTATCTATAGGAAATTTGGGCTGGGTAATTAATTGCATTTACAATATAACTTCAATTTACAGACCGTAATTTTTAACTCGCAGAGGCGCTCAATTTTGGCCACGTTACATTTAACAAGATAAATACAGCATGTTTGACACTGCGGCCTATTAGGTGGCAGTAATGCACTTGAAATGGGAAGAGAGAGTTGCTGCCAGCAAAAGAAAAAAAAAAAAGAAACCAATGCATGCAAATACCGTAGACATACTTTTTCACACAAAGGTTACAGTATAGTCTTGTAAAAATTGACTGTGGACGAGCAAGCTTTCAAGGTCACGATAAAACTGAAACCATTAAACAAAACATCTACAAGCTTGTGGTTAGTGCAAAGGAAATTGGAATAAAATAGTGTTTTAAATATTGATTAAAAAATAAACACAATTTTGTTTTTTGGCAAAATCGTTCAACCGATTCAACGTACTCTTTTAAAGTACGTAAATACATGAAACATTTAATTAAGAAGAATAATGCAAATACTTCTGAAGGATATTTTCTAATTAAAGACCAATTAAACAATTTCCAAGACAATGAAAAGAAAAACAGATGTATGGATGCTCATTTTATTGTCCTTTTTTCTTTAAAAAAAAAAAACACACTCTTCTAAAACTGGATTTTGTTATCATAATTTTTTAGCCACTGTTAAGAGCCATTTTAGAGGGTCAAAAGGGCAACTCTAGCTCCCGGGGTGCAGATCCTAGTGTTACACTAATGAAAACAAATAAATATATTCAAAATATTCTGTTAAACTTAATATTGGATTTTTAAATTCACAACCATACATTGTAATTTATTTTAATAGGAAAAGTAAAAGGTAAAGTATTCAAGATTTTAAATGTTTTTTTAGGGACGCACCAATCTGGTCCAATACCAATATCCAATGTTAATATTTGCATTATGGATGATAACCTATATTTATCAATATCCTATAACATATATTTAATTTGCCCCTTTGGACACCATGAAAGACTGAAAACAGTTATGAAACTGCTTCTCTTTTTCAATTACTGTCAGGAGTCAGGAATGCGTTACAATAGGGAGGTGGGAGATAAGCATAGACTGCACCGGGAGCCGGGGAGCATGTTGGGTTAGGTAATGCTGGATCGTTCTTACGTTAGCAGTGTGAAGCGATAAGATCGAGGAACAGTAACATGATCTTTAAAGGCCTGCTGGTCATCACTCATGATACCCAAGTTTCTAGCTGCCTTTGATGGAGTCAGAGACAGGGGTCCAATATGGATGTGAATATCGTGGTCTCAATATTGATTGACACCACAATATCAATGTCAATATGTCATAGAAACAACTAGATTTGATGATTCATGGGGATGTACTTGAGACTGTATGTGTGAGATTAATTGATTTAGAGCTCAAAATCATACTTGTATCCCCAGCTAGGGCTGAACAATTTTAGCAAAACTCAAAATTAAAATGATTTTTAACCAATATTGCAATTGCAATTCTATTTTGATTTTTATTTTCAATAGAAACTTTTCCAGACTCTGTTAATGCAGTATTTTACTGCAACCTTTGTGTGAAAAAGTGCTAACTTCTACTTGCATGCATGGACCTAGCTGCTAATCTCTCTAGCTTTTTGTGTGGAGACAAACCAAATTTAAGCGTTTTACTGCCGCCCAAAATGCTTGAGTAAGAAATTTAGTGTCTTACTCTTGTTAAATGCAATGTGACTAAAAGTTACTACCTTTGCAATATGAAAATAAAATTTTTAAAATTCAGATTATATTGCAAATGCAAGTGATTGCCCAGCCCTATCCCCAGTTTTGATTTTTCTCATTAAAAATGTTTCCAATTATTCAAGGCCTACAATCAACCTTACATTCATCTATAAATAAGGGAATGCTGAAATAAAAATGCAGAATTACTGCATTGGCCATTTGGGCATAATTGGTTTAAACACAAATAGCGACACATTTATCAGTTTTCAGGCGATAAGCTTGTATGATTTAGTGACATAAATTAAACAAACCCGTTTTTTTCTCTTTAATTTTAGGCTAAGCTTACATGACGGAAATTATGATACAGTAAATCAGAAGTGAAAAGGGCGTTTAAAGAAGCTGTCAGAACAAGGCGGCAGTATGAGTCTAAAACAGGGATACAGTGTCTGGCTGCTGTAGAGTTAGCTTTAAGCTGTTTTTTTTTTTTTTTACCTTCAGCTTTAAGCATAATGCAATGTTTATTCTAATGGAAGAACAACGTTAAAATACATCAACCACAAAATTAATCAATCATTTATACATATAAAGCAACATTAAAAACTCCATACGATTAAAAAAAAACTTACTGATCATCCTTGAAATAAGTGAAGCCAATAAATGGTAGTTGGTTCCCTGCAAATGCTCTGGGAGTAGGAAAAGTCTCAGCAGCTCCCTTGTCCACTGCTATATCATCAAAGTTACTGGTGTCTATGTCGCTGTGCAGCTCTGGAACCACTGGGGCCACAGCTGGAATACAGAAACAGAGGGCGAGTCGTTGAGACACATGGAGCGAGGAGGAGGTGCATACCAAGAGGGTTAGAGCAGGAATAAAGATTCTGTTTAGTACTGTATAGCTCTGTTGGGTTGCTCAATAGTTATTAACTATGTTTAAGAAAAGTATTTATATGTTTCAACCCTTTTTGCATTCTATTTGTTGATGTGCTATAGACCAGCAAAACATAGTGCATTTAAATGGAACAATATTTTTTCTTTAAAAAATCTAAAAAGTGTGGAGTGCATTGGTATTCAGACTCCCATAGTCATCGTTTATGGATCCACCTTTTCCACATTACAGCCTCCTGTTAGTTTTTAACTCCATCAACCTCCCTCTCAACTCCTACCATATTCCCTGTCCCTGTCAAACAAAGCATCCCCACAGTATTATGCTGACAACTCTGTGTTTTACAGAGGGGATTTTAAGTTCAGGCTAATGCTGAATGTTAGCTTTCCTTCTTTCATGTCTACTTTGTGTCTTAGAAACATTAAAAAAAAATCATGATGCTGGTCATCACAGATAATACCAGGTTTAAGTTGGACACCAACAAGGTGACTTCCAAAGACAATTGATTTTAATGGTGATACTTAGGAGAATTGATGTAAGCTGCCTGAATACAAATGCACAGCACAGGTTTTAGAGTTTCATTTGTAAAAACAATAAAAGAGGAGAGGGGGGAAAATGCATTAAAAAAATACATTCTGCCTCTAAATTAGTTATGTTGTGTAACAAAATTCCAGAGTATTGCACTGAACTTGACAAAATGTAAAGATGTTCCAGGGGGCACTGGATATTTAAACACCCTTCTTTAAAAAGTCTTTAGCACTGAATATTTTTTTCACCCTTTTAAACCAACCCTGCGCCAACCTTGGCAAGGCCAGTAGGAGCAGTACTTTCTCTAGAAGTTGGCGTGAGCTTGACACCACTCCTTTTCTGCACACAGTGCCTGCTTTGACCAACCCCCCCCCACCCCCCAACACACACAGCTACCTTCCCCAAACAAAATCTGACCACGGCAGCTGAAAGAAAATACAGCACCCTCTGCTCTCCTTTCACAAGAGCAAACATTCTTTTGAACACTGCATGCAGACACAAATCCATACGGGAGCCAATCAGATAAAACTGAAACTGCTCCTTTAGTCTATATAAAGATTCCAATTAAAAAAAAACAGCAGTCGGCTGCAGACCAGTGTAACTTTGGCTCTATGCAAGGAGCTCAGTGCTGTTATGTTGAGACTTGTCCATGAGCATGATGAATCGGACTCAAAGATGGCAGAAAATATACACAGGAATGAATTCAATGCAGGGGGCGATATGAAACAAGAAACTGAAAACAGGAGTTAAAAATGTGGTTTCACAAAAAGAGACGTAGATGGACTTGTGGCAGGCCTTCCCAGAATGCTCTCTGATAGCGGGAGCCTAATGACAGGCAGCGGAGACCACAGTGAGAGTGAAAGAGAGAGTTGAAGCCTATGGAAACGGGGCGCCCCTCTCATTAGACGAGGCCACATGATGGGCCCTGCCCTCTGCTACGGAGGATGCGCCTTTCACAGCCCCTGTGTCCGCCGCACGTTTCGTCCTTTCATTGCACTCATGCATCCATTTATTGCAGTAAACAAGAAAACAGCTGGTACAAGATAAAGTGTGAACACAGAACGAGGGTCACAATTAGCACACAGTATTACCCTCTCGTTTAAACCTGTGTGTGTGTGTGTGTGTGTGTGTGTGTGTGTGTGTGTGTGTGTGTGTGTGTGTGTGTGTGTGTGTGTGTGTGTGTGAGCATGTGTGTGTGTGTGAGCATATGTGTTAGTGTTTGCAGCAAGACATGCATCTGCAGCTAGGCAGCGGCACAGAAGTGGTTTCATGTTCCAGACTGCACGACTCTGATCAGAACTTGAGTCTGTCTATATAATCAGAGCCAGGTGCAGGGGAGAAATGGAGAGGCGAAAGGAAAAGAGTATGAATGTAATCACCCACAGACACAAAGGTGCTCTTCATAATCCTAATATAGAATTTCTAATTTTCCTTCCCCCCCACTCACATATTTAACATGTACAAAGAGCTTTCTGTTACGAATATTTCATTTTTTTACAAAACAAAGCAAACTACCAAGACTCTCACTTAGTCTTACTGACCTGTTTAAAGCTATCAAAAACAGAACTTTCATCCTTAATGTCATACCTACATACTACATTAAATTACATTTGTCCAACATAAAATAATCCAAATACATTTGTGGCAAAAAAATATGCTACCTATGTAAAAAAAAAAAAAAAGAAGGATAATAAGGTGAAAGGTAGAGCAAAATTATAGCCTTTGATAACAAAATTAACATAAAAACAATAATACACTTCCTTGCAGAAAAAAACATGTTATGAATATTAAGACCAAAACAAAACATGTAAACCAGTGTTCCAAAAAGTAATGACAGCATAGGATAAGTACAAATGGGAGGGTTACCAGTAGGAAGGTTTGGCTAAGTTCATTTTGGATTTTTTTTTTTCATCATACCTTTTAAAAAAAAATTTAAATTAGTTTTCCTTACCCTACCCTTTGCTGCACACTGCCTGTCAGCTGATTCTTATGGTAAAGCTGCATTAAGACCCCAAATAATGAGGTGTGCCTGTTAAGTAAATGACTGCAGGCTACCCACCACACATGAAGGAAAAGTAATGAACTGACAAATATGTAATTTTGGTACCAGTTACCAATGATAATAGAGCAATGATAATGACATAGACCAACAAGTTTGATACATACATATCAATGCTTCAGGGTCTTATTCTAATGCTTTTTTAAAGATTTATTTTTTTAATCAGAAATCAAAATAACAGTAAAATGTTGTAGTATTAATGAAATGAAAATGTAACTCCTGTTCACTTGACCAGCAGTGGAAGTTACTGATCTCAGCCAGCCTATGTCTAGGATGTGGTGTTAATTTTAAAACCTGAGGTTTTTTGGATCGTTTGGAGAAGAAAAATTTTGTTTCCTTTTTGAGTTTTCATGATGACTTTGATTCAAAAAACAAGGCCCCATTAAAACTCTTTGGCTTTTGCCCCTCACTGCAATTTTCCTAAATAATGCTAACTGCTGATATTTTACAGGTGTTTTACAGGTACTCAATGCAGTTTATTGTTTTAAATGAATTAGTAAACTTTTATAAAGCATTTCCCTATTGCACAATTTAAATGCACATAATACATTGTACAACAACAATAATGTAAAGATAAGGAGTTGGCTTAACTTCACAGCAATCGAACAATAGAAACTCACTGCTGCTTGTTTTGAAAATAGCTTGCCAATTCTCTTTAATGTATTATTTGAAGATAATGTTGGATTTCCAGAAGGATTTGAGTAAAAACATGATTTCCTCCTCCACAAAGCATTCCATGTTGTGATCTCAAATTTGAGATGTACATATGGAGAGCATGTGTGCCACAAGTGGGGCTTAGTGGTGCAGGAGCTGGAAATAAACTGAAATAACAGGCTAAAGCAGAGCAGATCTGGAAAGGGAATGGAATGAGCTGTGATAAGGCAGAAATGGTAACAAGAGTTTAGTTTCAGATGACCAGAGATTGGAAAAGAAAAATAAGAGAAAAAAACGTCACCTGCACAGGCTCAAAGGATCACTTACTATCACGGATGTTGTCAAAGTTCCACTGCTCATTCTTAAAGAATGGGTGACGTTTGATTTCATCCACTCCGGTGCGGCCCAGTCGATCGTTCCTGCGCACAGCAACAAGGAGGAGGCAGAGAGTTACTGAGAAGCCAGTCGCCTTAGTGACCCTGCAAAACGCTCCTCAACCCCACCCACCATCACCATCATGTCATCCCAAAACACAGGGTCCATCGCACTGACTACTTTGACCAAACTGACCAGAATGGAGCCAGTGCAGAGAACAGTTTGTGTTCAGCCAGAACTAAAGCAATACAGTCACCGTCAGTAACGCAAGACTTTACTTCATCCACCATTCCCCCAATGTCTCCCCCTACTTCCACCACCTCTGGGTGCTTGGCTGCAGAGGGGTGCGGCAGTTTGGGTTTGCCACGTGTGGGACATTCCAATATCAAGAAGGGACAGACAGAGGTGGTGGGGAAGAAGAAAGAAATAGTTTTCTGATGCCTGCTTCAAAAGAAACAGCAACATGCAACCGAGCCAGGTTTGAAAGCACACAGGGACAACTTATGGATGGAGAGGGAAAAATGGAGACATGGAAATTGGCACAGATGAGGTAGAAAATGTTACACATTGCTATATCAATTAAAAAATACAGAAAGGAAAAAAGAAATAACTCAAACAGAGACTGTGGGAGGAGTGAAACAGCAAGATTGAAGACAATGACAGTATGTGGGTTAAATGCATGCAGTGATTAGTGTGAGTGTTTGTGATGCTGCCTCAGCCACACGTCTGATTCTGTCTATGGTGGGAGAATAGTGAGTAAGAAGGTAAATAAACTGAATGAGCAGGGAAAAATGAAAGGCGGCTCTGTAGAGAAGTTTGAAGTTTCTCTGGGGAGGGGCCGGTAATGTAAACAGGAAGTGGTCTTTTCCACTAAAAAGGGCCACAAAGCAGGACCACTACTCCTTTATCCATTCATTGAACTAATACTTTAAATACTAATTTTACAGAGGAGGCCTTTATACTGATTCAGCTGTTTTTGGCAAAAATACTTAAGTTTAACTCTCCTTGGGGGGATTATAGCCAAACCTGCTCAAATAAAGAGACATTATTTTTTGTATGACCTCTGTTCAAATTTATTATAGGGCTGAAACAATTAATGGGATTAATTGTTATTAAACGATTATTAAAATAATCGTCAATTAATCTAGTAATCAATTAATCGTTAACTGGAGTAAAGACTCTAAAATATGCCTTTAGCTGATAGCGTGAGAGAGTATTTATACCAAAACTGTAAAAAAATATGTAAACATTTTGCATTTCAGATAAAAAAAACACTTTATCTTTTGTCAATATGCTCTATCTAGGACTCATCAAGTGTAAAAGTTTCAGTGTAAACTGGTTTAAATTTGCAAAAAGAGTTCTTTAAGGAACCTTTGGCTATCTGATTACTCGGAAAAAAAATTATCATCAACAATCGATTTGCAAAATAATCGTTAGTTGCAGCCCTAGTTTTTTTATCATTATTATTACTAATAATCATAATATTCAGATTCAAAACATATTTTTTTCTCTCAAGGAAACATCTCTTGTTGAGTTATGCTCTAGGTAAACAGCAATGAAAACATGGTTTTTATTTTTTTAATATAACTTTATATAAGAACTTTAGGTCTCAGTTTATTCACCAAATGAGGAAACTGGGACTACTGAATTTAACCCATATGACTATAATTTATTTAGATGCATCACATTATAGTGGCTCAATAAAACTTCTGGCCACACTTTTTAAATTCTATTTTCCTTAGTCGATCACCTTTTAAACCATCTGTGGTCTTTCATTTCAGCATGCGTTACCTTCTCTTGTTTAATCAGACATTTAAGTTTGAGGGTATAACAGGGAAAAATGTGGGACAGTTTAAGTCTAAATACTTTTACATTGTACTTAACAATCAACCATCTACATGATGATTCCTAATAATTGCAGCCAAACCAAAGCATATCTAACCTAAGCCTCAAAATATTAATTTCATTTTATCTGGAGTGCTCACATGGAAGCTAAATTAAGGTGTGGTTACTTTTTGCAACATATTGTCTGACTAATCAACACGGTTTGCAATTTGGGAAATTTGTAACAAACTAAACAGTCGTGCATGCATGTTAAATATTTAATTAAATGAAAACAAAATATGTTTACTATTATTTTAAGGAAAATATTTATCGTTTTATGTGATTTGGGGGTAGGATAGATAATGTCAGATATAGAACCCAGGGCAGTTTACTACAGTAATCAGAAAAAAAGGATTTCTTAGATAATATTCTAGGCAACTTTAGATTATGTTTTTCTTCTTTGTTTTTTTGTTAATAGAAATTGATAATAACTGAAATGTATTAATCTCACACTGGAGAAATTCCCCTCTGCATTTGACCCATCCCCTTGGGGAGCAGTGAGCTGCAATTTTGAGGCGACCAGTTTGGGGTTAAGGGTCTTGCTTAGGGACCCAGAGTGGCAGTCTGTGGGAGGGGGGCTTTGGATTCGAAGCGCAATGCCCTAACCACTAGCCCACCTCTCCCACCTTTGTTTTGGCCAATGCATTAACTGTTTTCTAGATTTAAAAAATATTAGTCTGATGTTTTCTTGCAACAAGTTCCAGAGAGATTGTAGTTAATGATTGGTTAACGCAGAGAAATATAAACCCTAACATTCTCAGACTCTTTGGAGTCAACAGCTACAGTCAGTTTGGCAATTTGGAAAGCATAAAATCCCCAAAAAAGACTTCTGCTAATCATTGTATGTTCAGACACAAATCATATTAAGCATGAAGATCTTGCCAATACTGCATATTAGTACAAAGCTTTATTAATGTTTGGTAGGAAGAACGATTTTGCCATGTTACTTTTAACTTCTTTCTAAAATGCGCTGAGTGAAGAAAACATTGAAATCTTCACCATCGTACCAAAGTATGCTTGCTGGTCATATAAAATACAGGATTTCTTTTGACACTCCCTTCAATAAGTTAACCATTAATTTAATTCTCATTTTAAAAAAGGATTGATGTGCAAACCTGTCAGTGAGAAAGGCACAGATGAGATCTTTAGCATCCTGGGACATCTCTGCATCGTCCGGAAAGACGAGAGAGTTATGGTGGTTCATGATCTTCCCATAGGTTCCAATGAGAGACTCAGCATAGAATGGAGTTTCACCTACAACAGAGATGAGAGTTTAAAACCTCTGGAGGAGGAGCGATATATTAAAAAAGAAAATCGGCTTTTAAATATAACTTACCAACTAACAATTCATATAGAAAAACTCCAACAGACCACCAGTCACATTCCCGACCATAGATGCCATCACTGCCCTGAGACTGGAGCACCTCAGGGGAGATGTAGTCTGGTGTACCTACAGCTGTCTCACAGTGCACCATACCAGTCTGTAGAGAGGAAAACACACAATGTAACACAGAAAACAATTAGTGAAGGTTTAGACAGAGTTTAGGCGAGGGGCAACCATTAATGCATTTTAAAATGATCAATGTCAGAATGTCTAAACAAACTCAACTTTTGGTAAGGGCCCTGTCACACCTTGAAGATTTAGCCAGCTTTTTAGCCAGATTTAGACACTTTGGATTGACAAAGCTTCCTGGGTGGGAAGCGAAACGTCTTCAAACTTGGAAACAAAGTCAAGTGGATTCTTTTTTTACTTTTTTGGAATGTATTTAAATAACTTTAAAACTACTGAGCTTTTTAAGCATGAACATGTGATTGGTGATCGTAATTCTGATTCTGATTATTCTTTCATAACAACTTGGTTGCAAGGAAAAAAAAACGTCTATACAATTGATTAAAATCAGTCTAACAATGATCTATTTAACGGTAACTAAATTAAACCATTTTCTAATATTTCACATACTTTCTTGAATGTGGCATAAAGAGGATATTTATATTTCTTTTTTCACATCAATATTTTTTTCTCTGAGCTCCAACTTTGAGTCATACTGCACCAGTGAAATGTTTTGTTTTCTTAATTTGAGATAAGCTTTATTTATTTAGCCATTTTTCAATATATTTTTTGCGATTTATTACCTGCTTCAGGTATTTAGGTATTTTCTTATAGTCTTGATTTAAAATGTTTCTCTTCTTAAGTAATTTAGTAAAACACTTTCTAACTTCCATTTTAAAAGGCATTGTATAACATTTATTATGCAAATAAAACAAGCTTTGTTGTTATTCTAGAGTTTTAAAAGAGTAAAGGATATTCCCGAGTCATGAATGTGTGTAACCTGCTATTAAAAAAAAAAAAAAAGCAATGTTTAAAAAAAAAGAATAAAAAAAAAGCTGAAAAACACTTCCTGTTTTGTGACTAGAGGCAGAACCACAGCAGCATTTTGGTTGGTAGCTCAGCACAACAACTACTGAGCCTTTTCAAAACAACCTGATGAGTGAAGCGCTGGTTGCCACTTCAGCCATTTGAACACCTGGTGGTGCAATACAGCTTTAAATGAAAAAAAAAATCTCTGACAAAGAAACTTATCTCAATTTTTCTTTAAGAAATGTCTAAAATGTAGTTATTACATAAAAAACTAGAAATCTCTAATTGCTTAAACATATAAACCACAACAACTGTCAAATAAGCCCACCGAGTCCATCCTCATGCATGTGCCAAAGTCGGCTAGTTTGAGGTGTCCCTGCTGGTCCAGCAGCATGTTGTCCGGTTTCACATCGCGGTGAATGAAGCCCATGGAGTGGATAGCATCCAGCGCCAGCACCACCTCGGCCGTATAGAAGCGGGCCCACTTCTCTGGGATGTCGTAGTTTATAGTCAGCGTGACCAAGTCTCCTCCAGGCATGAACTCCATCACCATATAGAGGTGTCGATCATCTTGGAAAGCGCAGCAAAGCTGCAAAAAGGGTCAAAGAAACAAGAAGATGTCATTTCTAAGTGTTAGAGATGATGTCAAACCTTCATCAGAGACACCTTTCAACAATCTGTGGCAAACTGCTTAACAGCAGATAGTGAAAAGTCTTAAGTCATTAACGCACGCTTGATTCCATCACAATTGTGTCAGCTTAAAGGAGCAAAATCTATAGGTTCACATTATTTCCATCAAAAATAGATTTATTTAGAATAAATTCACATGTTTAATAATCATATTGACATTTTATCGGGTTTATCATGTAAATAAAATCAGACTAGAACCTCAATATTTTATGATCCAATAAATACAAAATGTTTAACACAATCCAATAAATCTTTATATCTTCTAATCTATAA
>NW_015150491.1:307879-394651 GCF_000732505.1 Cyprinodon variegatus
TAAACATGAAAATGTTAAAGATTAAAAGACGTACATAAGAACACACCCAGAACCAAAACCATAGTTTTTGGCAGCCCTTATCATGTCCAGTCATCTCCCATAACCACAATCATCATCTTCGGTCAAAAAAAAAAAAAAATCCCTCTCTCCCTCCCCTATATCAACACTGATAAAACTTGGCGAAAGACTTGAACATCATCTCATCATTTTTTTTTTAAACCCATTTCTTCTATCTTAAAAATAATTCCAAACTCCATCTCTCTCAGCTTCAAGTGATACAAAGAAACTGTCCCATGCCTTTGATAAAGCCTTGCACAATGGGATTCCTCCAAAGATTATCCAGAAGCTGTAATACATCCAGGGGCCTCCTTTATTGATATTGCAAACACTGACAAAAGTAGCCTGAAACTTCCATAAGCCACTTCTCATGCAAAGGTTATGATCTTTCAAAAAATAAATAAATAAATAAATCCTTCCTTTAAATGTGGGCATGCAGAGGTCCTAACATGAGATAAATTGTTGTTGTAACTAGGGCTGCAACTAATGACTATTTTGCAAATCGATTAATCTGTTGATTATCTTTCTGATTAATCCATTAATAATCGGATAGTAAAAGAAGACGATGTTCCTTAAAGAAGACAGTGGATCACTGCGCCTTCTGTTTAGCTACCCCTCACTTTGAGATGTTCCTCTACGACCAGCTGAAGGCTCAACACGTTCCTGCTGCTTTCAAACAAGCCTTTAACTGCGTTTTTTCTTCCTGATCACTGAGCCTTGATTTTCTTGTGCTTTTATCATTTTTATCTTATAGCACCCAAAAAACGTACTTAAAAATGTAAGATATTATTAACACTTTTAGATGACGCTTTACATGCAGGGGGGAAAAAAAACATACACATCCCAACCTGAACTATCCATGGACTGTTGGAAAATGCCATAATGTGTCTCTCTTCCCAGAAGAAGGCCGATTCCGACCTTTTGATCATCTCAAACTTGCTGAGCTGCTTCATGGCGTAAACCTTCTTCGAGGCCTTGTGACGGACCTGTTTGTAAGGTAATGGGGATGGTAGGAAGGGGTGAAGAAAGGAGATTATGCTGTAATGTAAATTTTCAGTATAACATCAGCTCAAAGACTATGACAACAAAAGGTTTTCTATGTTACAATGACAGCATATAAAACATTTAACTTGAAGCGGTAAGGGTTGTACACACCCATTCAGAGACATGTTTACACATGCACTAAACACAAAAGTACCCCCACACCATACTACATATTCATACCCCACACAGGGCCTGTCAAGACCTGTCCCTACATCCCAAAGTCTTATCAGATACCTGATTCTACAAGCACAGGAGAAAGGCAGTTAAAACATTAGGTTAAGATGGGAGAAAATATGACTGCCGGCTTTAAGCATAGGGTTCCCTATTAGAAAACTGCATAAAAAATAATCAGTTCTATGTATAAAACAGATTAGCTTGTAATTCTGTCTGTAATTTGTCTTGATTGTTGCTCCCTCTAGTGGTTCTAAAACAATTCAGGAAAAGCAGAAAAAATTGTCATATTTTAATAGAGATATGAACTTCAAACAGCACAACAAAGGAGGAGTAAATCACATCAACTGTGAAACCTCTTACCAGCTGCACTTCTCCATAGGCTCCTCTCCCAATCAACTTCACTTTCTCAAAGTCGTCAAGCTTGACTTGCAGCTCCCGCAGCTCGTTCACCAGCTTCTCATCTGCAGATAGGAGGCAAAAAAACCTTAATCTACTACTACCTCCGTTAAAAATCATCTTACAGGAGGTTTTAGAGAATTTGATTCTTTGAGGTCTGAAGCAGTGGTTTTGAACATAATAGTTTATTATTTAAATTTTAAATAAAATAGAATAGGTTTTAAAAAGTGACCAGAGAAGAGAGTACACTGCCTTTCTCAGCCTACTGTTGCAATTGAAATATTATTTGGGCAGGACAGACAAATCTAGCTGATACAGAATACAGATACTAAAAGAACTCCAACTATGCATCGCGTTATGCTAACATTATTTTTCAAAATCTGATGGAAATCAACAAACAGTATTTTATTTAAGCAGAAAAGCGCACTGCAGATATAAGTTATATTCAACAGGTTATATCGGCTTAGGGCTGGACAATACGGCTAAAACTTATGATCTATTTTTTCATTTCAGACAATATATGTAAATAATATTGAAAATAAAAAAAATTCAGGAAGACTAACAAGAATGGATAAAACAGAATCCTGTACAAACGTATAACAATTATTTTGCCATGTGTTTAAAACTCCACCGATATTAAATAAAAAAAAAAAGGAAAAAAAAAAGAGGAAACATTAAACCTCATAAAACTTGAAACGACTGTCATGGACAAATAAAGTAATCATATGTTGCAAAGTATGTTTACATTTGCAAAAGTCATATCATCATTTTTGAATTATAATGAGAAATTAATATATGTCTTGTGTTAAAAACAACTAAATTCTGCAGATGTCTATGCTACATATTTCTGATTCATTGAATTCAAATTCATATTAAAAACTATTCACTATATTAAGTCTGCAAATTAAAATGAATATATCAACGTATGGATAACACGTTATACATGACTATAAAAAAAATCGAAATGTATTTTTACAGCAGACAAAATACTTGCTATGTTTTTCTTTCAGACAAAGTTATATTATGTTTAAACATTATAATACTGTGAAGGGAATGTCAGTCAAATAAGTAAAACCTTTTGTGGAACTATGGGGCACAATATCTTCCAGGAAATTAAGCAAAAGTCTTTTTGAGTTACATGAAAACCTGAATGAGAAAATAAGGCAAAACACAAATTAAAACCAGTCTTAAGCTTTGTTCTCATAATCATGTTCCAAGTTTTAATACACAGCATGTTTCATCTACAACGCTTTCAGTTAGTTTCATTCTGATTCCTCAAACTGCACAAAGTAAACTGGAAATATGACTGAAATTCTAAGGAAAACTTTAATTTCAATTTTTGCAACCACCACCTCGCCCTCTGGGTATCCTACGCCTACAGGTTTAGACATTATTAACATACGCAGGCCTCTAGATTTTGACAGTCACATCTTTTACATCTAATACCTTCTATAGCCAGGAAAGACGTGGCCAAGATGAACTTTCAGGACATATATCTATTGTAAACATAGAGATAGCTAGTAACTAGCTAGATTTACTTTTAGAATTAGTAGTACTTTACAGAACTTTTTTATTTTACATGTGAGTGTATAACAACTCTAGCTAGGTTACATATTCTGGTTGTTCTACCAACCATGAGTAACTTGAGTAATTTGGAAATTAGGTGAAAACAGGTTGAACCTCTTTTCCTCTCTTAACATATATGCAAGAGCTGCTTCTAGGATTCATTTAATAAGTTCATGTTGATAGTTTAATTTTGAAAATTGTTTCATATGCATGAGTATGTTATGCTTTAATCATGTGATTCATTAGTATTTTTTTATATAAAGCCAGAACCTGGACATTACTCTGTCTGATTGCAGAAGTTTCTACCTTATATCAGAAGTTACCAACCAACAATTAACCAGCATTTGAGTAGCCATTTTATCGTATACTTTTATACCCTTGAGTCAGTTCTTGAATTGCTACTTTTCACTTTTACTTGAGTGAAAAAAAATTCAACTCTTGCTTGAGTCAAATTTCCTCTGGATAAAAGCAATATGTTATTTCACGGCTTCGCCTGAAGTATCGACCAATCAGCCCCCCGAAAAAAGCATTTGCCCCACTTAAAAAAGACAAATACAACAAACATACGTGCCCAGGAAGTGCAGAGGAATAATTATAGCGACTTAATTTTCTGTTAGAAGAGATTCTGTAGCATTTTTAACTCCACCATAGCAGCTGTATTGAAACAAAAGAGGTTTAAACAGTAACAGAGGAGCTCTTACATCTCTTCAGAAATGCCTCAATGTTCTTGTTCTTCCGCAGCACAGGGTAGTTGAGATCATGAGCTAAAGCGTTCATAGAATCCTGAAAGACAAAACAATAAAAATGAAAACATTTTTTAAGTACAACTTAGACAGAAAACAGGAAATCCTAATTTAATCCCTAAATATCAAAGTTGCCAGTTTTGACTCATTTTGCAAACCAGTACAAATTCAGTAACAGCATATTCTTAAAATTCTGATATTAGCATGTTACAAATATATGTGTTCATAGAAGGAAGACCTTTGTGCACTACAACAAACATTTTCTCTTTTTCAGGTTATCAATTTTCATCTTCCAAATTATCTCACAAATAGAGCAGTTTAACAAAAGAAATAGGTTTCTGTGAAACAATAGAATATGTTAAACCCCTTCGCTAATGTGTTTCTCTACTGTTGATTAACTTTTATAACATACTAAAGGAAATACATTTTTATACTACAAATTAACATGGTCTGTATGGAGCTTTCAAAGTACAAGAAGAATCCTATCATCAGTATTAGTCAGGAGAAGAATGCAAAACACTTTTTAGGTTATTTAATATACCAAGGACCATGATGACAGCAGTCTTTCTCAACTGGAGAAAATATGGCACAACAGCAACATAACCAAGAACTGGATATTACTGACAATCCTGGACACAAAACCTAAAGTTTAGGTGAGCAAGTCAGGGAAGCTACCCAGATGACAAGAGCAACACGGAAGGAGCTGCAGGAATTTTAGGTGAACACTATTTGGATCTTTTAAAGGGCTTTAAAAGAAAGCATAAGACATTCAAAGTCTTCTTTAATAATATAAAAAATGTGTTGCAGTCTGATGACACTAGTTATTACGTTTTTAAATCTTACTTGGGGGGGTGTTGGCCTAGTGGTTAGAGCAGTGCGCTGAGATGGTTGCAAGTACCTGGTTCGATCCCCAAGGCCTGCACTCTGGGTTCCTGAGCAAGACCCTTAACCCCACACTGCTCCCCGGGTGCCACACAATGGCAGCCCAATGCTCCACAAGGGGATGGGTTAAATGCAGAGATTAGTTTCTCCACTGTGAGATTAATAAAGTTCAAATAATATTATTATTATTCAAAAAGGAAAGTTTGACACAGAGGTATCTATGGAGCTAGTTTACCATTATCTTTTCTAACATAAAAACAATTTCTGACAAGTGCTTCTATGTTCCTTTTTTTCGGTTCTGATTTGAACCTTCTAATGAAGGTTTCTTTGGAAGCTTTTTTTTTCTTCCTTTTCCACTGTTGCTGCATGGTATGATGGATTGCTGCGGTCAATGGAACAAGGCAAGCGAATGGGTTTCTTTACATAGAAAACATGTAGCTAATCTGCCTGTATGATTTGGTGGAACTGTCTCTAAAAAGTACCTTGAGAGGACTTTTTTTAAACTGAATCTTTTATGTTAAGTATTTGAGCTTTCTGCCCCTTTCCTATACAACGTGAAAAACTATACAACATGTATATTCTTGTTGAAGACTTTATAACACCAAAAAAATACTAAGCTCAAAATAAACCATTGTATGTTTTAATTCTGATGTTTGCTTTAACATCTATGCTTTTTTTTGTGTGTTTATTCTTCTGCTGAAAATAAAAATGGGGCAGCTGAGTAACCATGACCTTCTTTTAGCTGATAACAGCTATAGAAACCAAATAGATGGACAAGGCAGTTAAAGGTAGAGGAAACACTTTTGCAAACTAAATTCTCCAAGTTGATGATAAACGAGAGAGGAAAAACTGAAGAAAATAAATACAGCAGTATAAAATAGTCAATAGACACATCTGACATGTCATGTCAAAAATAAAACTAATCACATGAGATTTACTTCCAGAACATTCAGACCGTTTCTATGCCTGAACACAGAGGGTTAGTAGGAGCATCTGACTAACAGCCGGGGTCTCTATGGTGTCATCAGAGCTTAAATTAGGGGTTTCAAGTTGCATGTAAATCCAAAATGTCTCTGTGATCCAAAACCTTAAGGGGCTGGAAAGGGAGTTGGGCAGGTGGGTGAGGGGGGGTTAGAATGCAGAGTGACCCTCTGTTCCCCCAAACAGGGGTCAAGTTGAGTCATCCAACATGCATGCGTGTGTCTAGGGAAGTTGAGCCATGGGTCTATTTGTTCGGGGACTGATGGGTGGGTGGGTGGTGGGGGAGGGGTGAACAGGGACGTGTGGAACAATTCTGCACCTTTAAATGGCAGTGGCGAGGGGAGATCTCCCTCACCGCAGACGGATAGAAATAGACCTAAAGGCTCAAAAGCTATTGTAGGACAAAGCGCTTGGAGGTTTGGATTCAGTGTGAGCGATCAAAGATCTGTGATCATTTTTCACAGTGGGTATATGCTAGGATATATATGACTGTGGTGTAGCTGCAGGGGAGAGGGAAGTCTGCAGATGTATTAAACATGTTCAACAGAAACAAGGAAATTATAAAGTTGACAGCTGCAGTAATATTCTTTACAGCTGCAGTAATATTCCTCTATGTTAACTATGCAGAGATGACGCAGTTTAATGATTTTCAAGAATCATCTTGTCACAAACACATCCTTTCCTTTCAAAGCCTGAGCTCAGATTTATTCAAAGCTATTTAATTACCCTTATTAAAGGTTTCCTAAAACAATTAGAGCAATATTCCATTATATACAAATGATTGTCATTCAATTTTAACTGTTTTCATGAATATTTTCAGTGGTCCAAGACACTATAGTGACCTCTTCAGATGCCAATCTATAGAAACAGGTAAAGATAGAGTGCATACCAAAAGTATAAAAAAAAAATGTTATCCAAATATCAAGACCCTGATCGAAATGGCAACATGGAGTAGATCGTATTGTGGGACAGGCAAGACAAGCCAAGTTTATTGATATTTTAAATTTTAGTACGTAGCAAAACAATTCAGTGATTAGCATAAAAAAACAGTTATTCATGTTCAATCATTATTTAATCCTCATTGCAGTGACAAAGGTAATGAAATAATTATTAAACATGATTAATTAAAGAGAAGAAATGCAGAATAAGTGCAAATGCTCACATAATGCTTGCATTATGTAGAGTCTGTTATATGGACTAAATTTTAAAACTCTGCCAGCTCCTTCAACTAAACCCATCATCTCATGAAAGCAGCACAAGAGAAAAGTTACTATAATAATGTATCTATTATAATGCAATGAATGGGTTCCTGGCTTAATTATATTAATAATAATAAAAATGTAATCAAAAAAATAAATTATACAGTGTGACACATTATTGTTGAAAATCATGTCAAATTTATGTCTTGAATTTTAAACAACCCTTTAGACAGCAATATCATTGTTTTACATATAATTGTATGCAATGTAAATAGGGGAGAGGAAAAAAGTATGTTACAGTGTATTACCAATGTACATGACAAAGGTTTTATTTACAATTGTGTGTAAAAACCCTATTTTAAATTTGTTCATAAATGTTGGAACATTGTACAAACCCAATAAAAACTGAGATTTTCTAGCCATCAGATTTCAAAGATGGCACAATATAAAGAGGCTCTGGCTGTCTTTTTAAGAGAAAACAAATTGCCCACATCCATGATCCTTCATGATGTTTGAAATTCTCAAATTCCCAAGTTTTTTTTTTTTTTTTTTTTTTTTTTTTCAATTAACCTCTTCATTTCATGGCAGGAGTCACTAACAATGTATTTTACTCAAAATGTCAGTTTGGTCTGATTTGACCAAAGAAAATCATTTAACAAAAGTTTACACACATTCTTGGCAGTAGGACGGAAGATTTTTTTTTTCTTCTTTTTTTGGCTTACTGCCAAAACAATTGATTGGTAAACAGATGGGTGACCTTTTGCTACACTTAGAAACAACTCAAACAGCTGTAAATCTCTAAAAATCTTTGATTGGTTTTTTAAATCCTAATACTGTCCTGCTGACTATGATTTGTGACTGAATAGTCCAGTAGTTTTTGCCCCGGTTCCAATTATTTTAATTTTTTAAATGTTGTTCTGGCTAACAGGGGTGCATTCAGGGTAGGATAGTTTATTTTAAAGAGCAAATTAATTCCGTTTTTGACCAGTGAAGTTTAATAAATCGCTCCTTAACTTGCATGACATGTTCTATTATACTTTCCATTTAAAATATGAAGAAGAAAAAAGGAAGTGCTTCACATCATACATTTTCAATCAAATGAGCAAGATGCTATGATGTGGCACTTTACTGCCTAGTATGAGCAGGGAGGGGTGAAATTAGTTTCACCAACTTCAAATTGCTGTTCAGTCTGTCATCAAGTCAACAATAAAAGTCATTCTACAGTGAGAGTGGTTCAGACGCTGGAACAAAATATATATATATATATATGTATTGCAATAGACTCCTCATTGATATCGATAAAAAAAAAAACTACTAACTAAAGTATTTATAACTTTATAGAACTCTGATCCAGAACTGCACAGCATTCTGGGAGATGTAGGCAGAGGAAAGGCCAAGCTAAGCAAAGTTGGTGGTTCAGCTGATCTATTTATAAAGGTTAAAGGATAATTATAAATATGGTTAAGTTTGCTATAGATTTCAGCGAACTTTTTCAGCCAGGCTTTTTCACGAATACATCATATTGGCAACTTTGGATGAACCTGTAGTGTCTATTAAAAGCTTACCAACTGATTTCTTTCTAATCTCATACCTGTAGTTTAGTGCTTTAAATACTGAGACTTTAATCATTTCCAATGAAAGTAAGGAATTAGGTAGGACGTCCTTATAGTCTATAATCCAGTAGCTCTATAGAGTCGGATTAATAATTCAAACTTGTTCCAACAGTGGTACATTGTATCATCTGCCCTGGAGACATGTAAAGGCATAATGCTGTCAAAGCAGGAAAACAGAATTCAGGAAATGTTAACCCCACTTTGTGCATTTCTGCTGTTTGCAACCATGCATGTTGAACATTTTCTTTCAACGCCGAGGAGTAGCAAAATAACACGTTTAAGCAGTCATCCTAATAAGGAAGAAAAGAAAAATGGATCCAAATGGTTCATTTTCGAGGAATTTGGACAAATCCAAACATGATCCGGTGGAGACGGACTGCGTGTTCTAAAAATGATACTCTTTCTGTGACGTAGGGTATGCAAAGTGATACCACTAGGGTGCATTTCATAACCAAAGCCTTATGATAAAATTGAATTAATAAAAAGAGTGTCTACAGTGTTCAGAGCTCCATGAATATTGTTGACAACAAAAAGCTTCTGCTATCCTTTAGCCATCAACATGTTCACCAAATCAGTAAGACAAGTACTGTACATAAACACCCCACCTACACTAAGAAATTAAACAGCAAAAGCCTTTATATATTTTTTTGGCTTATTTTGGGTAAAGATATAAACATGCTGCTTACTCCAAAGCAACAAACACAACTGGTAATGCAACCCATTTATTTCGAGTATGTTTTATATGTCAGGGTATATGACTAATTTTCAAAGTAACAACTTTGCTTTCCAGCAAATAGGTCTTAGTTGTTGAATAAGCTCCCTTATAAAGGAAATATTTTTTAATAAAAATTAATTTATTGTTACATTCATCCAACAATACATCCATGCACATCTTAAATCAGGTCACCAGGGCAACAGGTCCAGCAGGAAACTTTAAACACCCAGTTCCCCTACAGCTTAATGGCATCCCCCATTATAAACTGGAGGAAGTCCTGAGGGAGAACCGATTTTTTTCACTTTATAAATAATTTTTGCCCAAGTGAAAATGATCCATTTAAAGATATCCTGAACAGGGATCAAAAGTTGTATTTTACTCTCTACTATAAAATAAAGAAATCTATACAAAACAGAAACCAGTTGTAGACACACAGGAACCAGTAAGCTGAGGTCACGGCTAATTATCTCCAACTCAATTCTAGGAAATAACTCCAGCTTCCTGCCTGTTATTCCCCAGCATTAGGAAGCATGGTGGCCATTGTTATTTTAACCCACAGAAGCTCTTAAAATTTGGGAGCCGGTTCTGGCTGAAAATATTATATATATTGAACATTTTGAAGGATGAGCAGTATATATGTGGGTCATTTGAGTCATCCGTTTATGCAGCAATAAGAGCCCAGCTGGAGATATCAGCTATCACAGGCTTTACATGACTTTACTTGTGAGTCATCAACCCCAACAATAGACACAATTCTGTAATTTCACACGTGGAGTGATCACAAATTCACATTTAGCTCCCTTATTTGTTGGTTACCGTTTTTCTAATAATGACTACAGCTCCAGTTTTTTTCCCCCCAAATATAAACCCTAAACAAAATGTGCTCATTTGCATTTGGAATTTTCAAAATTTTGTCAAGCTGAACTACAAACCTTAAAAAAAAGCAGATAGTTTTAATTTTTTCTTTTTATTTTACATCCGTCTGTGTTTACCAATTTGGAATTCCAGCCAATGAAGAGACATGGAACAAAACCTTTGTATTATAGCCTAGATAGTATAGTATGTTATGAGTTGTTACCATGGAGTTCAGCATGATAGTACCACCACTGTGCCTATGCTTTCAGACAGAGTACTCAGGTGTGATTCTTTCTTCCATTAGAATCATTTTGTATGTAGACCAAAAAGTTTGCTTTTGATCTAATTTTACCAAAGCACCATCTTTTATACGTCTGATGTGTGTTCATAAGCAGCGTTTGAAAAACTGTAAACAAATCCTCTTATGGGTTTCTTCCACATATCGTTTTCCTTCCGCATCAAATGCTAATTTGTGCTTCAATGTTAAATCCAATCCCAATAAAACACACTGAAAGTTGTAAATACTTGTTGTAAATCAAGGGACCTAAACGCACAGATAACAGTAGTGTTTTCTAGATTCCAGGTGTGAAAAATCTTCCTCTAAGAAAATCAATTACAAAATTAGATGTTTCTCTTAATTAAACATTTCTAACCAATCATATATGCTTTGTAAAATATTGTTAACAAGTAGATTGAAATGCATGTTGATCCAGACTTATCAGTCATGGTTCTGCAAGGTAGAATCAGACCCCCAGGCTTTTACTTTGGTATGCAAAACCTGTCATGGCAGAAGCCAGTTACACCAGCAGGCTTGTTTAAATATTGCAGGCTCTTTACTTTGAACATGTAACAGGCTTCTGCCAAGCCCACTGATTTCCTTAAAGACCTTTTCATTTTCAATTAGTTTATTGCCCCCAATTGAAACGAATCACAATGACTCATCCAAACACTATCGTGGTGTAGTGTGTAAAAAGGGAGTTTTGCATTCCATGCAGGGGAAGCTGCTGAACATTGGATTTAGGTGGGGCTCCATCTGCTTTTCTCTTCACCCTAGATTGATAAGCTTTTATAGAAGTGTTCAACTGATGTTAACCAGGCTTTATATATATATATATATATATATATATATATATATATATATATATATATATATATAGTTTATTCTTAGCTTGTACTTTTCCTAAGTTTATTACAGCAGTGTATGTTTAGATGTTTAGGGGACCCGTCTTTCAAGAGTATAATTGCTCAGAAGTATGCGCGCAGTTTGCTGGGTCTCACGCCTGTACCTGTGTGGGGCCCCCAGGGCATGTTGCTCACTCACCAGCAGGGTTGATAAGTTAAGAGCCGACTGTGGATTCCTCATCATGGACTCCAGCTTCTTTAGCCGGCTTTCCACTCTGCTCTCCGCTCCAAGCATGATTGCAGTTGAGTTTCTTCAGTTCAAATGTCATAAAAAAACATGAAGATAAATTAAAAAAGAACAATTGCAGGTCTGACTTTTGTGTTTCCCTTGTACTAGTTGAAGGTGCGCTCCTTTCCTTGGCTCAGCTCCTCAGATCATTGCTCCTCTGTGCAGTGCTTGAGTTGTCAGGTTAATTATTCGTCCACAGAAAAATAAAACCTCCCGACTTCCTTTCTCCTATAAATAAATCACACAGTCAAAGAAAAATAATACAGAACCCCCCTTAAAACGCAAATTAAAAAACGTTGTCAGGGAATTCAGAGACGCGTAAGTTTGTCCCAGAAGCGCCCTATCAGCGCAACAAACCAGGTAGTTGAACAAAACATGTAACACCACAAGGGGGGGTGGGGGGGTCTAACCTGTGAGACGGTAGTCAAGGGTTTAAATACAGCGGTACTATTTCCGGTTAAAGACTAATTTACCAGAGTAAAATTTGAATAACAGTAAAGAAAGAAAGAAAGAAAGAAAGAAAGAAAGAAAGAAAGAAAGAAAGAAAGAAAGAAAGAAAGAAAGAAAGAAAGAAAGAAAGAAAGAAAGAAAGAAAGGATTACTGCAATTGAATCCAACATAATTGGAAAAAAACAAAAAAAAATATATTAGTATTTGTAAATATTAAACACATTTATGAAAAATGTGTAATTTAATTCATTTCAATAAAACGGCTCTCTTAATTCTATCCCCTCCTATTTTAAAATACACAAAATACACCAGACCAAAAAATCTCACCTGCTTAGCCAGGACAAAAACAACCTAACAACTCCCTTTTCAGAGGCATGGGCCAGTGTTGGGTTTTGCAGAATAACAAAGACCTCAACGACTTACCATTACTAAGGCACGGACCTGTTTTTTCGGTTCAATTTGCATGTTTTCTAAGCCACAAAAAGGCTTTTGTTTGGGCCACACTACACGCATCAAACACTATTTCAGACATTTCTAATTTAGAAAAGCTTTCTGGATGGGATGTGAAACATCTTCAGCTTTGGAAAACAATTTCCAGCAGTTCGTTTTTTAAATTTTTTCAGACTTTTTTATACACTGTAGGTGCTCTCTAGGCTGGATGTGC
Source organism: Cyprinodon variegatus (assembly GCF_000732505.1). Lineage (NCBI taxonomy): Eukaryota > Metazoa > Chordata > Actinopteri > Cyprinodontiformes > Cyprinodontidae > Cyprinodon > Cyprinodon variegatus. The sequence continues at coordinate 320,630 of NW_015150491.1, forward strand.
TCTCTTCATCCTCTGAGATGCAAGTTGGCTCGGAGCTCGTCTGCCTGTCTGTGTTTCCTGGACGGGGCTGTCTTTTATAGCTGCTTTTTGTATCTCTGCTTCTGTCCCCTTGAACCCCAGTCGGCCTCGGCAGATGGCCGCTCACACTGAGCCTGGTTCTACTGGAGGTTTCTTCCAGTTAAAAGGGAGTTTTTCCTCTCCACTGTCGCTACAAGCATACTGAGTGTGAGGGATTGCATTTGAGGCAATGAGCAATGCAATCAACTGTTTTTCCTTAGATAGAAAACTTTGACTGTATGATCTGGTGAACTGTAAAGTTCCTTAGGATGACATGTAGTTGTGAATTGGTGCTATATAAATAAACTGAATTGAATAGGTGTCAAACAAAAATGTTGTATTCAAATCTCAAGATGGTTTCTGCATTGAGTTTGTACATTCTCCAGCTGCATACACGGGTTCTCTCCAGGTACTCTTTCTTTAATGTCCTATCACTATCGTCAGGTAAACTAACTACTCTAAACTGCCCTAACGTACAAGTATGATCTTGCAGGTTGTTGTTTTTTTTTATCTTGCCCTCTTTATCCTTTTTTTTTATCTTGCTAATCACCCAAATGGACGGATGAGTAAAGTCCCGAAGAGCCAAAGGCTTTTATTTTGAAAATGTACTTTACATCCTGTTGTCCCTTGAAAATTATTTATGACTTGATGTAATCTTATCTCACATGGTGATTTCCTCTTACAACTTTACATTTCCAAGTTTTTTACCTTTAAAACATTTCCACAGACTTTAAACAAACTGACTACCACAAACAATATAGAAAGTATTTTCTGCGACTATAATTAGCCGGAATACCACATATCTTATCTCATCGACCAATTTTATCTCACAGTACATAGAACAGCTCAGTATTTTAGGAATGTTGACTGTCTGCTATTCAGACTAGTTGATACTAAGAATAGACATTTAGCCTACAGAACAGATCCATTGTGCGTCAGTTCCATGATCTAGTTGCTTTATGGTTTCATAAGACAAATTTAAAGATGACATTGCACATTTAGTAAAGGACCAGGATAAAAGAAAAAAACAAAACAAAACAGCACATCCTTGCTCAGAATAACTTTTATTTGTTTTACTTTACAAATAGATCTGAGTTACATACATATTCAGTACAAAGAAGATGGCAGGATTTTCACCAGACTGAATGGCGACTGCAGATCAGAATATAGGCCAGGCTACAAAGACAGCACATTTCTGGATTGTGTCCAAATTTAAATAATTTAAAAAAAGGAACTACAGGATAATACAAGATGCAACTGCAACTGTTTTGGCATCAGGTTGGGGAAGCGGTTGTTTACAGTGCAGCTGTTTGTTAGAAGTGATGTCACCAAGGACTCACAGAGACTGTTGACAAAGTTTCCTTACTGGAGCTAAGGATGACTTTGTCATTATGGCATGAGGTGGAGGTGCCCTAGGATGGACAGAAAAACAGAAATATACTGCATCTGTTGGCGTGCCTACATATGCACTCAATCTTAGGGTTGAAGGCCACAATGTCTTTGAGGTGATATAACCCGTCTCCATTTTTTTTTTTTTTTTACAACTCCTAAGGAATCTTCCCCAAACATCGACCTATCCTCACATGATTTCAAACAGTATTCCTTGTCTTGGTTTAACGAAACAAAGCTTTACCCTGCCACCATCATACCTTAGGCATGAATGGTGAGTTTGTGGTGACCTGTAGTATATATTCTCTACCAGATTTCTATTTGTAAAAGATTTTAATTTCTTAACTTTTACCCAAAGAATTGGCAGAAAGGTCAGTGTCTACCAAACAAGGTTGATAAACATAACCCCAAAAGCACCTTAGAGCAGCAATTTGGAAAAAGGTGGTTATTTCCCCCCCCAATCATATACAAGACTCACTAAGTAGACTAGTGGTTGTACCATGATATTGTGGTAAAGTTAAAAGTGAGTGAATTGTCCATTGTACCTTATCAGAAAGCATTGAAAGGGTGCTGATGGCAGTATTAGGTACTGAAGAGAAAAAAAATTGCAAACTGTATGTATTTGGCATTGGGTATTAGTAAAATAGCAATAATTTCTACAGACTGCAAAAGGGACTCTAGGTACCCTTGTGCAAGGTAAAAAAAAAAAAAAAAAAGGCAAACACTGCCCTCTACTGGGGGTTCATCAACATAATAACATTAAAGTACACAACAGGGTTTCAGGCACATAATATATTCAAATAAAAATACAAATACAGAAAAAATGCATTTAATAAAAAGTTACTTATGCATCTTCTATAACTTAATATAAAATCAAATTGTACCTGTGCAGAGTACAACTACAAAATGAAGTGTTGACAAGCCTCAAAGTGATCTGTTTGAATCAATGAGTCCCCAACTGCGGCAACTATAATACTGATCACTGTTTGCTACAGCATTTGATGCTTTGGAGTGTAATACCTCAACTGGTAATATTAAAAGGCTGATCTTTCTTTACAAAATTTTCAGATAAGAGCAAAATATTGGAATCGGTTACCCTGTCAGGAGACATCAAGTATGCATGGCACTCAGTGCTACAAGTCGTTCTGAAACTGTAGATAAGGAAAGGAAATAGGGACCAATGTGTACCAGCATCATTATGATGATCCAGAATCAAAGACTATCAAAGCTACTGTGCACTGGTAAGTGCATCCCCATACATTGGGTTTAGTTTATGTTTCCTCAGGAATTCTTTATCCCAACTCTCGGACCATTTGGAGAAACTTGCTCAAGTTTTCACCTCAGCAGATTTCTCTCATTTTTTTCAGAAGAAGCAAACAGGCTGGCAAATCTTAAAATCTCAGAACTGAGAGAGTTTAGCAGGTCTTGTATTTATATTGGGTGGATAGACGAAAAAGAAAAGGCTATACTATATTCCTGGCTTTTACTCAAAAAAAATAGAAAGAAAAAAAAAAACCCGCTCCTGAAGTTTGAGCCACGATCGACCAGGTAACTCAAAACCTGGAGTGGGGAGTCAGCGTGGGATATGAGGAGAGAAACAATGTGGCTCTTTGTGCAAGCGGGGCAGAGAAAACAAACCGTTTCCCCTGGAAAGAGATCATGTTCAGCCTTCATCTGAGAAGACCACACAAGGCTGATCAGAGTGCTGTCTGCTGCGTGGAGTAAAGAGAGTAGGAGGAGGAGCGCATCTGGGTAGTCAAACTAACTTGTGCACATATAAACGCTTGAGGGCAATGTCAGACAGGATGAAGATCCCTTTCAAGCTTTCAGTCAGCTCGATGCAACACGCAAGCCTGTGATACATTTTGGTCCAAGGAAAAAAAAAATATGTGTGACTAAGTTGTGTGTTCTTCCACGTTGTTGACTTGTGATGTCTTGGCCATCTGGACAGCTTCCTGGGTTTGCACCCTGCTGGTCTGGCGGGCAGAGGGAGAGGCTGGCAGGCAGGACTGCTAGCTCTGGTGTTGTCCACTTGATGGCATGGTACTTGACATGGCACTGCTGGACAAAGTCAAATAGGGAGTCTGAGGTGATGGAGGTCCAAAAAACAGGAGAAAGAGAAAAAGAGCAGAGATATGTTAAATTTCATTTCTACCATATGTATCTTCCAACAAGATCACAACTCTGGACACTCCTTCCTATTATACCCATTCCACATAAACACTTCGAATGAGGCTTTTAGTCATGTCAATGCTGTTGCATCAGGTACAATCAAACCAAAAACATCTGGCCTCTTTTCTCTTTCAGACACTTTAATTCAAGCACATATATTAAAGTCAAACACACATATACATGTACGGACCAAACCTGGGCTCTGTACTCCCTCTGTCTCATGCGTTTTAGTTTCAAACACTCAGTAAATACCCATGTGGTGGGATCAGGTTACACGGAGCTATAAAATATCCCAAATAAAGGCAAGGCAAAATGAGATGAAAAGTGGGGGAAAAATGGCTTTCTGGTGAAGTGAAATCCTCCAGTTGGCTGCTGACTTATGTCAGAGTGGGTGTTTGTTTAAAAATACCTTTTACAGTTGGGACAATGAAGGGGGACAGCAGTGTTTATCTGAGAGGACAGAGGTGGCAACCTTAAGTCATCCACAAACCATAGCCAATACATTAAAAAAAGACATGATTTTTTTTGGATTATATAAGGCAGAATATTGATATTTCAAATATACTAGTTAGCATTAAATGCCTTATCAAAGTATTTAAATGCTATTAAGTTTTTCAAATTTACTCGCATTATAGCCATACACTTTATTCAATTTTATTTATTGGACAGAAATTAAGAAGTGTATGACTGTAAAATGGGAGGGAAATAATTCAAATAATTTAATTTCTTGTAGGATTTGCACCCATCTTCTCTTCAACACTGACTAGCTTCCTTTTTTCTGCTGAAAGCGAGCCCATCCACACCATGATACTGTCACCGCCATGCATCAGCATCAGCAATTTCCCTCCCCATAAGCAGTTTCATATTAAGGCCAAAAAAGTAGCCAGTTTCCAGCACATGCTGCTTCTACCACCATGTTTTATGATAATTGTCTTGATGAGATATTGCTAAATTTATACCATAATGGTATTTTGAAGGAAAAAAGGTAAAAACACACTATTTTTATGTTAAAACTTATATGCAACTTTAAGTTGGTCTTCCATAGTTTTTGAAGGATGTTATTAGGTGTCTATCTGATTTTGCTTAAAGTAAAAGTCCCATTAAAATCTGTGCTCTAGGAATATATCCAATAGAGTTTAAACATTTGTAGAGGATAACTAGATTGATAGACTACGTGCTTCGTCAAGCCAGAAGATCTGTTGCACTAGGCTGGAGTAGCATGGAAGCCCCCTCCATGGGACTCTGGAGAAAAGAAGTTGCAAGCTCACCCGGACTGGAAAAACTAAGATACATTGCCAAGGGCAAACAATAAGACTTTGAGAATCTATGGGAGCCATATATGAGGATTGTAGGGACTGAAAGTGGAGCTTATTGATGGGAGTTTTGAATGGATGTCTTGACTACAGCTTTTATTCATATATTGCTCCTTTTTTCATGTCTCTGCCTTAATCTAAAGGGCTTTGTATATTTTTGGAACTAGACAAATGCAGGTTTAAATGGTGAATGCATGAGTGAATGTAAGTAAATGTTAAAAGGTTAAGTTTGTTGTCTGTAAGTTTTGTTGTATCAAAAGAGAAAAAAATTCAATAGAATATATTGGAGAAAAAAGTTGGTCTTCCGCATAAAATCTCAATAAAGTACAATTAAATTAATAGTTGTAAAGAGAATGAATGTCTTGCAAGGCAATTTTTTAGAAACTTAGTGGAATAATGCTGCCACACAGTCATTTAAAACCTGTGCTCCTAGATTCATGTTGTTCTTTCTCTATTTAGCAGCTGTCACATTCAAACACAATCACTAACATGACCCCTGGCCTTTGGAAAATAATATGAGGAGAAAAACAGGCAGGTTGAAATCGAAGCCATCTCTGTGATATCAGTGGATTAATCTCGGCACATACAGTAAACCAGAAACATGATCTTGTTATGCTGAGATACAGGCGGGTAAGGATAATGGGTAGAGTTACAGCTATTTGGACAAGCGAGTGAAATCAAGATGACCCTTTGATTGGTTCAAAGTAGGAACACTCCCCTGCCAAATTCTAACGAAACAATGTCTTTTGGGGAAAAACATTGAGAGATGATGCAGAAACTATATTAAAAACCAAGAGTAGGGCACAAATATACTGTATACATGGGAAAATATAAAACATGGCCAGACAGCCATGGTATGCAAATACTGAGGCCTCTACATCAGTCTCTGTTCTTTCTAAAGAAGCATTTAGCTCTATCACAACTGATATTCCCAGCACCTCACAGCCTCCCACCACAGCCTATAGAGAGGCCTCATAAAAATCTTTATACCAATTTGAAGTTCACACTTAAAGGAGTAGTTCAGGAGGTAGTAGAATCAGCCAGACAGCTAAAGCAAGTTGTCTGAACAAAGATCAGAATTAATCATAGACGCTCTAGAAAACTCTTATATTGAAGATGACACAATTATTTTTTTTCAAATGCTATTTTATACCCTTTAAACTGTCTCTTTGCATTGAAGAGTTATTCATACTGAGATCAGTGATTATTTAAATGGAAACTAGGGGTATAAGGCAATGCTCCATTCAAGATTTTCCTGTGCAAAACATATATTTTAAGAATGAAACATCTAAAGCTGTTCAATAAACTTTTAAGTTAGTGGTGTAGTAAAAAGGTTATAAAGGTAAATAAACAGTTTAAAGTTTAATAAAAGTGTATTCACACAAAACTGTTTGATGTTTCTTGAGCTGCTTCAAAATAGCGGAAGCCTATCATTGTTTTAATTTCTGTCAAACTATTAGCTTAAGTCTCCAAAATACCACCGATAAATTTGTGCTAAATAAAGATGCTAAGACCTCTAACACCTTTTAATAGAACATCACTTCGAATTCCCTCTGAACTGAAGGTTATTTCTGAAAAAGTTTTAAAAACTGTTTTGTATAAGCAGTTACAATGAATTAAAAATGTTTTGTTGCATAAAGTTGCGAAATGCTCCTGATTAAGGCATACCCTTGTTTGATTAAAGCCAAAATGTTTTCTCATTATCTTCAATAGTCATATCCTCAAGCAAAAGCAAATCTATGATGCAGGCAGCCTTGCAAACACAGCATTGTGGCTGTCAGGCTGTGGTGAAGTGATCACCTTTCAAAGTCACTCTCACTGCTTGTGCCCTCCACCTCCTCTATCTGCTGTAACCTTAGCCCACAGAAAGGTGCCAGGTTACCGGGATTCTCTCTGGTTGGCGCCATACTGTTTAGTGACCATGTGCACAATATGAGAGCTGTGATTAATCCTGCCCTATGTTTGTGCGAATCTGCAAATGCAAATACATTTTTGCACAACTCAGCGATATATGTTTTAGAATAACAATGTTTGTTTTTCTTTTACTAATCATGCTTGTGAATTTAAATTAGCCTATAAGAGATGCAATAATTATTTGGCCATTGATTGGAATTCAGCGTTTTTTCGTACCTGGCTCTGAGCTGTTACAACAGGTCAATTACTGAAAAATCTATTTTTATTTTCTATTCTTTAAGTTGATTTGAACTAGTAATTCCTTTCATATTTAGTTTTGATATGCATCAGCTAAGAGCTTGTAGTTTGTGTTTAAAGAAACTGATAAAGGTTAGTAAAGGTTAACATGGTCACGGAGTGATGCACAAATAGGGACAAAAACGCTTTTTCTTTTGTATTCAAACTACTTCTAAAAAAATGCACAATTTTATTTTATTTTTATTGTGTTAGAAACCTTAAAAATAAGTTCAAAAATTTAAAATTTTCTGGCAACATGTAAGGCAACACCTGTTTATCAGTAAGTGCCAATAAATTGAAGCTAGAAAATACTACAAATTTATTAAGAGACAGTTTAGGGTAACACTAGGCAACAAGGTAACAATGCCCTTTGTCATATTCCAGCAGAAATACTCACCTCTCTTCTCTATTTATTCTGATCTCGGATCCTAAGGCATCGCCTCTTCAGGGCTGGCTCCATCTCCACTGCGGTGGGCATATTAGCAGGACTCCGCAAGCTAACTTTGTCCCTGAGCTTGGGTAAGAGTAATGGGGGTGTGGTCCCACCTGTCTTTGGTACTGTGGGAAGGGCATAAGCGTGGTCCTCATCTGGAACATGGGAATCCTCCCCTACTCCCCCACTTACTGTCAAGGGTCCTTCTAACTGAACAACTGGACTTTCAACCAGCACTCTGCTTACAACAGAACACTTGTTTTCTTTGATAGCTTCAAGTTCACTAAGTGCAGGATCCTGGATTGTTGCTGGTAACTTCTGGGGTACTGAGGTGTCCAAACTTGACGGTTTAGGGGAGGATGATGTACCATTTTGGGGATGGTCCTGGGTAGAGGACTTGGTATTATGTGAATGGCTGCTCTCCATGGGGCTAGATGGACTGTTTGAAGGAGGAGTAAGGGGATCGGGTGTTGGGAAGTCATCAGAAGGTGACTGTGAAAGATTAAGGTTTGGTCTGATGATATTATGGAAGCCTGATCTGTTAAACTGACTAGGTCCAGACTCTACCAGTGCTGTGGGATCCACCATTCCATTGGCATTAGGCTCTAACTTCACTTGGGTCCTCTGGAGAACCCTTTGAATGACTTGGCGCTCTGTCTGCTGATGTATGTTTTTATAGTCTATCAGTCTCTCAGAGGTTTTGGTTGGGCAGGGTAATTCAGTACATTGTGATTTGGGGGAGGGTGTTTTGGTTTGTGGTGTTGTTAACGGAGACAAAAACTGCCTTTCTGATTTAACCCAATCTATGTCCTTTGGGCTGGGTTCAGTTGGTGAGGTCATGCTTTGGGAAATGTTCGCCTCTATTTGTTTTCCCTCCACTCTGCTTACATCTTCAGAGATTTCAGGAGATGCAGACTTAGTAGTCCTAGATCTACCCCTATCTACACCTTCTGGCACAGGTTGGATAACTCCACCATGATTTGGCATTTCAACAGCGGCTTTAGGAGGGACTGGAATGGGAATTGGAATAGGTATGGGGACAGGTAATGGAACAATAATAGGATAAGGCACCAGGACAGTGGGATGGGGTAAAAGAGGACTAAAAGAGGGGATACCATAGTTCATTATTGGAGGGACTGGGACAGGTCCTCTTGGCATGAAGTTTAGAGGAGGTGAGTGTAATCCAGGGAAATAGGCTCCAGGGAACTGATGCACAAATCCTGGGGGATTCATTGAAGAAGAGGTAGGGGGCTGCAGAAGAGGAGAATGTGGGGGTCTGTGAATAGGACTGGAAGGGGGACCAACATGTCTGGGGGGATTGGCAAGGGGACTTTTTAGTCCCTGAGCATGAAGAGGGGGTCTGATGAAGGGAATAGGGAGTTGAGGTAATGGCTTTTGATCCAGAGAGGGACGAAGAGGAGGTGGAGGAGGAATAGGAGATGGATGAGATGGCACATCCATAGTAGGTAGGGATGGCTGAATGGATCTCTCCATGTTCTTAAGCCCTGAAACTGTGACCTTTAAAGATGATGAAGAAGGTGATGGTACATCTGAGGATGACACAGATGTAGACTCCAATGGTCCATGGATAAGCGCCGGCCCTTTGGGTGAGAGGTTTTGATTACGTGCTTCCCCTGTAGTGCTGGTGCTGCTGTTCCAGGACTCAGGAGTAAGTAGGTTTTGAGCTGATATGCTGCTGTCTACTCTCACATCCTGGCTGGTTCTGTTTGGACTGGAACTAGTGCTGGTGAGAGCTGCGCGGGCTTCTCGATAGAAAACATCCATCTTGTACTGGTTGAGACATTTGATGCTGCAAAACTGAAGACGCTCCTCACCAGATCCAAAGTCCAGGTACTCTTTTGTGTGGCGAACATGTTTGCACCAGTCACAGACCTGTGGTACAGGTGAGAGAGACTACGGGGGGTCAATTAAATATTTTGCCTTGAACATTTAAAAACTTTCAGAGCAAAGGATGTAGCTGCATTTCCGTTTTTTTTTTTTTTTTTTCCTGCATGTCACACAGAATACCTATCAATAATTTGCAATTAATATTAAAGAAAGCACTAATAATTTCCCCTTACTCTGACATTAGTGTTTATCTTCAACACTAATCTGGGTGAGTCCTCTGGATGGGGGTGCTGAGGGGATGTCTCAACATGGAGGTCTTCATCCCTGGCCTGACGAGGAGAAACAAAGGACATGAAATTCCACTGGAAATAATTATGATCACATTTGCAAAGGCTGCACAGTAATCACTCTAAGGTCAAAACACCATATTTAAGCTTCTTACATCCCCTCTTTATGAAGCTGCAATAGGTTTGTGCATAGGACCACAATACAAAGGTCATTTAAAGAGTAACAGTGTCATTCTATTATGCTGGTACATATTCCAGACAATGTATCGTTTTATTTTTCATGCGTGTGACTGTATCGATATAAGGAAATTCCTCCTGATTCATGTAAGGTGATCTACCGAGGATCTGAGTGCTCCCCCATCTCTGTGACCCAAAGAGTCGTGTTGAGTTACGAAACATGAGGCAGCTGAAGGTAAGGTATGCACTGAAAGTGGACACCTCGCCCCAGGCCTTCTGGCCTTCCTCTCAGACAAGCAGCAACACGCCAACAGAAATGCTGTCCTCCCTTGCCTCAAAAAAACAACAAAAAACTAAACAGCTTGGTGTAATGACTCGCCTTACGCTGTTTATTGGTTTTGTCAAAAAACACTGGAGATGAAACATTATGCATTGATAACTCATTCTCCAATTTAATCTCTTAAGAAAAGGGGAAAAGTGTCTATGTGCAACAGGGTTCTCTATAGTTCCAGCTCTCTTGTCCTCAGGACCAAAAACACTTAATGACCAGCCCCTTCTGTTTTAACTTGAAACTGATACGAAGTCTCCTGTACAAAGTTTGACCTCCCTCCAACCAGTCCTCAAAAGGATCCTTTAAAATGAACTATTCACTTAGGACTTCTAAAGATCAGATAGATCTGTTGCAGAAAGTCTGTGATCTGCAAGAACTTATCCAATACTTAATATCCCTGTCCATTTATGCTATGGTACGTATAAAAGATTGTCTGTGACAGCGCTATACATTCATTCATCAGCATGTAGATCTACAGGTTCTTTATGTTCAATACTAACCTTGTTGCGCTTGAAGTAAGCCCGTCTGCAAGCAGCAAAACACTTCTCACTGCAGAAGCTCTTTAGCTCTGAGCCCATACACAGTGAGTAGCGCTTTACCCCCTCCTTCTGGCACCAAACACATACTATTTGCACATTCTGTACATCTTCCACTGCAGAGAGAGAGGAAAAAAAAGGAGGGTAATCATTGCTTAAACTTTGCAAATATATGTGTGCACACTTTAGTGCAAAAACTGTATCCACTGCCATAATTCTGCACAGACAGAAGTATAAAAACTGTTTCATTTCCTCAGAGCCTATTGAAAATCTAAATATGTTAGACATGGAGGAGAATCACAGATCATTTACTTAGAACTGGATGTGCTCCAAGGTTTCTGGAGATGTATCCAGCAATGAATTAATTGAAGGTGTCTCTGGCTTGTATTTTATCAAGAGTCCAGGGATCCTGTTACATCTGTGCTTCACCTAATTGTCAGCTGGGATTTATGCAGGTTTGGTGCAGTGAGGAACCACATGGACAGTGATATTATGTTTTGACTAAACTATCTAGCAATCAATGATGAATTCTGACTGTCAGCTTTAACTGAGGTAATTTTCATCAATGTAAGGTGAATACTATAACTCATGTATCCAAAGAATTGGAAAGAGCATATACTCATCTGAGATTCTCCCTCATAGATCTTTTCAGGTTAAAACCAAGGTTTTGGATCATAGATGCCTTTAACAGGGACATTATGAGTCACAAGAATTCATAGGGTTTTCAGATCTTTAAATGTGATAAAATACAACAACTATCAGTTTAATAATCTCTGAATTTAATGTTATTAATCTGCTTTTATGGTAAAATTTATATTGCTTTAACTAAAATAGAAAATTGCTTCTAATATCTGATACCAAGAAATGGACAAAGAAATTCTCATGACTAGTTATTGAAAAGTCTGAAAATAAAAAGTCAAATCTTTTTTAAATTAGTGAAGGCAACATATTTACTAAGTGCTACCAGGTGATGCTTAAAACAAAACACTAAACATGGAAGGTTCTACTATAGGAAAATACCCAAATTAACTATTTCTTGTAGTAAGAGGTATTTAAAATTAAGAGGAAATACAGAGATGTAAAAATCTCTATAAAAGGAAACTTTTCGTCATATTCAGTGGCTTTGGGCTGTAATTTTATTGTTTTGGTTCTGAATTTTTAAGTAAAAAAGGGTAATCTTCTGCAATTCAATCCTGCTTTCTTGCATGAAATTTGATTGAATTAGACAATAAACAGTGTGGGAATCCACCACAATAGATTGGAGACTGAGTTATAGCAAAGCTGTTTTGTTTTATTATTTTGAGCTGCTGTAAGTCAACATAGCAGATTTTCATCAGGAAGATGACAGCCCTTAAGATAAAAAGTAAACACAATTAAAACAAGAAAAAAATAAGACATGTTGTACATAAATTGTATTTTAACCACCAAATATTAACTTATGTTTCTCTGACTTTAATTGTATTGCCCAGTTGTTTTGCATATTTATACAATATAAACAATATATTGCTACAAGTGATAAAGACTCTTATAAATGCAGAAGTGACTTCTGGTGAATCCACTGAGACACTGACTTCTAACCAGAATTGGAAACCTTCCTTGTCTTTACCACGTAGCTGGAAACTCAGAATTCTGTCCTATTTAAAATAGTACATGCACCATGCTTAATCACTAATAGTTTGCACCAATATGGATACCCTCCCAAGTGGCATTATTTTCTGAAGGAAATAAACGAAAAAATAAGAAGTGTTTCAAAAGAGGCAAGAGGATGTACTCTTAGGATCAACATAGAACATAACTATATTTCCTTCAAATGCAGCTCATTAATTTATTCCATCCTCTGCGTAGAACAGAAAGGCAGACTTTGATCTGTGCTTCTTAAAATTTGTATTTTTCTATTTCAATTTTGCTTATTGTTTTCTTATTTTTGTTTCTTCTTTGGTTTTGGTTTCTTATCAACATTTTTTGTTTTTGGTTTTCCAGCTCAAGGAGCCGTCTGTCACCGGATGTCCACTCCTACCTGGGGACATTTTGTTGAATAAGTAAAAGGCAACATTAAGAAATTATTTTGTTGTTTCTTTCAACTTTCCACTTTAGTCTGTAATTGGAACAGGATGGATTCAGAAATCATGGAAGACTTTTGGATATCTGAGAATTAAGGTAAAGGTTGCAATTCTTTACAGGGATTTCACACAGAAACTGTTGTTTATTGTTAATAATGCTAACCAGGTTAATCATGCTAAATTCTTACATTAGATAAAGTATTAAAGTAATATTTTAAAATATAAATCAAAATATTTTTTCTTGATGAAATCCTCTTTCAGAGCGAATGCTTTGTCACACATGTAGGAAGTGAAAAATACGGTAATCCACAAATCCTCATATTGCTATAATTTTTTACAAAGCATGAAAGGCATTTTTTTTATTAGTGCATTTAAATCCTTACTCATGGTTTTGTTGGTATTTCACTAAAAATATCCCATTTGGTGTTAAGGAGCTTACACCCAGTGATAAGCAGCGTGTAACTGAAGGATAAACACACATGTCATGTAACTGCAGCAGCTCCTTACTTTCTCCAGAGCTTCAGTTACTTCTCAGCAATGAACTGAAACTCATACCTGTTCCATCGCCTACAGATGATCTTACACTCTGGCCTTTCAGCACATAAAGTAAAGATCATGGATTATCAGCTCTGGTGTGCTATGCTTGTAAACCAAAGACATATTTTAATGTGAAGGATTAACAGGGCACATTAGGTTCTTGAATCCTGCAGAAGACCTTTCATACCTGCTGATGGCTTTATGAGAGGGACGATGACAGGGGCATTCTTGTGCTCCTTCGGGGTGGTCAGGATAGAGCATGTTGAAGAAGAGGATTGTGAGGAGGAAGGGATGCTGGAGGGGTCCCTCTCTACACTTTTCATGGCCAAGACTGAGTGGCTGACTTTGGCGTCCAGGCTTTTGGGTTTTGGCAATGAGTTTTCTGTAAGATAGACAGAAAGCTAAGGAATGCAACAGTAATCTGGCTTTGTAAGATAATATATCAACATGAAACCACACTAATGCTTTATGCGACACAATAATAAGTTCTGAGCGAACAACAGGCACATCTGGTTTAATGTAACTTGAGGACATGCAGCCACAGGAGATGATGTCTTGCAGTGACTCAAGGTCTGCATTAAAACCTGCTAAACCTGTTAGCGTAGTGCTGCTCTAAACAGTGACCTGTCGCCACCTGCCCCCCCTTACCTTTTAGCACAGACACATGCTGTCGCCTCTCCCTGTAGTTTCTGATCTCATTGGCCTCAGACTCTCGGAGGTCCACCTTGTCATAGCCGTACCAACCCAGGAGCTCATTCATGGTGCTCTCTGCAAATGTCTGCCAGAAATGAAAAGTAACAGGAGTTAGAATTCCAAGTAATGTCAAGTCAAGGAATAGGAAATTGTGAATATGCATCTTGGGGTTATTACTGGAAGTTTTCATCCTATGGTAAACATAATCAGAGCTACTCAGTCTGAGAAAGAGAGGGATTCTTTCTCAGTCCTGGTCCTGTTGGGAGAAATGAATAGGGGCATAGTGGAGTACAGTGTGACTCTTTTTCCATGATGTATTCAAGCTGTTTAGCTTTGCTTAATCTGAGACGGAAAGGTTTATAACCCAACACCAGTGTGAAATCTATGAATCATCCTTTGTTTATTTCTTTTATTAAAACAAGAGACAGGAATATTGTCCTGCAAAAATTAGACGTGTGATCTCAGCTTTTTTCTTTATTATTGTGAACAGATGAAAAAATATTGGTTAAAAAAAAAAGACATACAGGTCTCAGTTTTTATCCACCCACCTCTCTCTGTGGCTTTAGCGGAGCCGGATTGGAGAAGAAACCCGATCCGGAACTGGCAGAAATCAGGGCGGGACACCCAACACCACATTGAGGTCCCACGGTTCTCGGAAATGCTCCTCTCCTCTTCTCTTTCTAATTTCCACAACTCCACCTCTCCTACTCCAGCGATTCGCTACCTCTCATTTTGCCTCTTTTCATTTTTTCTTCCTCCCATCATTCGCCCCTGCCCTGTCCTCCCCTCTACATCCCGGCACCTTCCAGGCCTGACACTCGACACGGTGCTGCCTCTCGGGTTTCAGACCCTTTTCCAGCTCAGCCAGTATGCTGTGGTGTTGCAGCGCTTGTAGTACTGACTGCACATTCTTTCCTCGCTCCGACCTCTGCTCCGCAACCCGGGGCCTCCAACAGAAATGGATCTCTCCCTATTTGCCTGCTCACTTTCTAGCTCTGTCTGTTCTGGGAGTGTGTCTGTATGAGTGGGTGAGTGAGTAGAAGCGGCCGTATCACATACCGCTAAATATGCCTAACGATGATTAAAGTCAAGGATCCAATGTCTGGTGCCTGCGAATCAGGCTCTGACGTGGAGGGAGTGGGGTCCGAATGTGGTGTTGAAACAGATGAATTACAAAGAAAACATTGGGAGAGACCTCAGTTGAACTAGAAATCAGTTTCTCTAACTGTTCAAATATATATATATATATACATATATATATATATATATATATATGTAGTGGTGTCACTTTCACTTTTTTTCTTGTATTGAAAACAGAGTTTTCTTTTTCCCCTCCTTCAACTTCCCACAATGTTGTTTTTGTTTCTTTTTGGCAGTTTGGACAAACATCTGCTTTGTGAGAGTGACAAGCCATATCCCAAACCAGAGAGAGAGAGAAAGCTGCAAGCCAAAGGCAACAAACTGGGCCAACCCAGAGATCCAGCCCAGGCAGGCTTACATCAGACTGAGAGGGATACTGTTTCAAGTGTTTTGATTAAAATTAGTTAAGATGTAACAATACACCTTCTGTGGATATCAAACGCTGCAATCCAAACCACTTACGCACAAAAACAGCAGGATTTCTCTCTAAAGAAGGCCACTTCCTGCCCTAGGAAGACGTCTTGCCTTTTTAGATTTTCTTGCACAGGCATCAAGGATCCTCAAATATCATTTTAAAAGCACAGTCAAGAGTCTCAAATAGCCAGAGTCCAAACCCAAACAAAGCACACAATCCTGGGATTGGTTTCCATGCAAAGGGCTCATAATGATGGGAGGGAATCGTGTCTGTTACTGTGATTTAACCAAGGACCCTGATGAGAGATTCCTAACGCCTTGTGTATGTGTGGGTGTGTTTGAGGTGCGGGTCACCATGCATGTTTGCATCATTACAATTGTACGACAGCTCTAAAGAGTTTTCCCATTAAAAGGCTGTAGAAGGCTATTTAAGGAGCACGTCTGCCCTCCCCTCTCTCCCCGTCTTTCTCATGAGTCTCTGTGGTGCAGCGATTGAGCGCACCGCAGGGAGCGAGGAAGAAGTGACGCACATCTGGATCTCCTCTGGACATTGGGGAGGACGCGTCCGGCCACAGCTGGCCCACCATAGCGTCACTAGACCAAGTGTCAGCTTATTCCTTTCTTTTAAAACTAATATATTTTACAATGCTAATATATTTAACAAGAATATATAAAGTTTATTTAAAGTAGGGGTTTTATTTTTGTTAAACATTATATTTACGTTACACATATATAACCCAAGTAGAACTTAAAATTAGCAAAATTTGAGAAATTATCTGATGATTTTGTACTTTCAATAAAATAAAAAATAAGAGTGAGCGGTCTGTGTCTAGATTATTCCAAACATTGATTTGTGCGCACTTTGCGCACCGTGTGCGTAAAAGACGATGCCAGACTTTTCACTCATTCCTACCTTCATCTCCTGGTTAATCTCCCTCTTTACTGGGTGCGCTGGTTTCCTGCTGCGTTTATTTTCTGGAGGTCTGCCTTTCTCCATCTCGGGCATACTGTAGTACCGCTCTGGTTGGATCCAACCCGGATCTGTGACTCGCCTGTCAGCTAAGTGGGAAGTTTTAGTCGCAGAGTCAGAGGTGGAATCCGTCAGTCCAGGTGACAGTGGCTGTCATTCCCCGGACGTCTGCCTTTCTTGTATAGAGCTCCTCTCCATACGAGTCGCACTGAACATGCGTGTGTAGTCCCCTCTTTGGAGGCTCCGCCGTTTAACAAGCCCCTCTCCTCTCTCCACAGCTATCAAGCTGCAACTGATGCACAACACGCACCTTCCTGTTAAAACTTTCAAAATAGACTACTTACGAGAACGACAGGTGAATGCAGTGCACTAAAACGAAAGACTGAAGTTGTATTTTTGTGTCTTTTGAAGAACAAATGTATCATATTTTATTTAGATCTCATTATATTATATTTTAGGGTATTTGATATTTAAATACAGAGAACATGCTGCATAAAAACCGATTTAAACTATAGTTTAAGTATTTTAAGTCTAAGATTCAATGTTCTATTTCATTGGGATTTACAAAAACAATGTTAATTTCTCATTTTTGATAAAGCTGTGCATCCTTTTGAAGTGGAATGAGATCATGAACAGTTTTCAATTTGATTGCAAATAAATGTGTCTAAAAATTGTGGTTTGCATTTGCTTTCTTATCTCCAGGATAGTTTTACCTGGTGCAGAATTTAGCTGCACCTTTTAATTAACCAGAGCATGCTGATAATTCATTCATAATTCCAGTTCATTTAAGGGCTCAATAGAAGAATCTTTTATTTGTGCCTAAATATCAAGACAATTTTCCGTCTCCCTATTTGACCATTTCCAATTACATTACCCTTCTGACAATGCAGGTCAATGAAAGCTTCTTTTGAATGTGCCTATGATATGGAGAAGAAGAGAATAGACCTTTTCCTTAGCAGCAGCAAGACATTTTGAAATTACTGCCAGTTCACAGACTGACCGGTTAATTTTGTTTTTGAAAACTGACAGCAAAACTTATCTTTTGTCAATTCCGATTAAGCATGAGAGAGCTGTAATTCTTATTTGTTCAGCTTATTAATCATCTGTGGTGGTATGAAAGCTTTAATAAAAAGAAGTTAACATGGCTTCACTTGGCTCCCTGAGTCAATACTAACAGCTGCATGTCTTTTATGTACTTCAGTCTAACTCATCCGTTTTCAAGTCTTGTCACATGTTCCCAGTCAGATTAAGGCCTAAATATATGCGTGTTCATTGCAATAAATTATAAACATCAATCTGAACCATTCCACTGTAGCTTATGTCAAGGTGTCATCCTGCCAAAAAGGTAAACCTCTGTCCTGGTCTTTTGCAATCTCTAAAACATTTTTCTTCTGGATTTTCATAGATCTTTTACTAAACATGGATGATCACTGGTATCCCAGCTGAAGAAAAGCATTGTTACAGTATGATGCTGTCATGGTTGGGTCGCTATGTTGATGATTAGACACAGGGTGATAATTTTCCAGCACTGAAAGTGTTTGGCTCATAGGCCCAAATCATCAGAAAAAAAAGTATTTCACATTTTTGTTGTCTGATCTAAAAGGCACACTGCAAATATGACTGTTTTCAACAGATCTGTGCAGTGTATAACAAATAGTTGTTTGGCTTGGATTCGAGAAATGGTTATCTGCAGCTCAGCTGCCTTTCTAACTAATGCAACCTTGCTCAGCCTGTCAGTTCTTTTAAATATAGCCTGGAATATTATGCTAACTTTCATTCATCCTTTAAACTTCTCCACAACTATATCACTGACCTGTCTGGTATATCTCTTTTCACTGATGTTCTCTAACAAACCTCAGAAGCTTTTGGAAAATAAAGATTTATACTAAGATTAAATAATACAAAGGCGAATGGGTTTGCTAGATATGTTAACTATAAATGCACCTGGGATTTGATTTGTTTAGGGGGTACCACAATAAACAATAAGAAAAACATACAGTGTATAAATAAATAAGGTATATAGTGTTTTTAAATTGTAAAATAATGCAAGGTATGGTGTTTTTGTTGTTGGGCTACTGAGATAACTCAAGACTTCAGAGTTTGCTATATTATCTACTCTTTTTCATAATATAAGAATAATCTTCGGATTTTGTTTAATAAAAGAAACAAAAGAAAATGAAAAGAAAAAAACATCCATAATTAAAGGTTTTCTTTTTGATGAACTGCGTAAAATCTTCTTTTAAAATGACATGATAAAAGAATTTGTTTCTTAAAAACCTTTATTTCTGGCTCTACAGTTGAATACAATAGGTTACTGATGAGATATGAGGTAAGGCATCTTTTTACCATCTCAAAAAGCATTAAAAGGCTTTTTGCTCTCCTTGATCTCCGGGTTTTCAATGCAGAGACAGTTACTACATTTTTTATTATATTGTTTCTTCATTTGTTTGACACCTGCATGTAAACATGCATTGATAACTAGCAAAGATAGGTGCCTCTCACCAACATGCCTAACCCACCCGCTGCTTTTATTATGAAAGGTGGCTCATTTGACTGCCGGCTCCATCAGTCCATGGCCCTCTGATTTGATGTAACCCAACACCTGGCGCCCACCCCTCCTAAATCTCAACAGATACATTTCATAAGGAATGCAAAGACTGTGTTTTATCTGAGGGGACACAGTGCAAACACTGTCTGTCTGAACGCTCTTGTCTTAAAATAAAGAGATGAAAAGGGGCCTGTGAGTTAAATGATATCCATGGCACAGGGTTCGGAGCTTTCTCAGATGGCATTTGTTTGATCAGGGCTATGTGTGTTGAACCAGTGTGTGCACACTACACTAAACACATCTGAAAGGTCCACAACTGGCTCAAGTCAAGCAGCCTTGAGGACACATGCCTCAGGCCAGAGCTTAAACAGCCAGGAAGGTGTGTTCCCCTGTCTCTGTGTGCAAACTGAGGCTTTCAGCATAAACATTACTTGTTCGGTTATTCTTAAAGCAAGGCCAGTGAATTTATTACTGTATCATGTTTAAACACAGCTGATGACACTCAAGGGACATTTCAATGGGTTAGAAAAGTTCAACTGTTACACCAAAAGCCCTCATCTTGCAATACTTCCAGCAGATCGCTAAACCTCATGCACAGAAACAGACAGGTAAACAATTGCAGGACAGCAATCCCTTTTTCTCCCTGCCTCTCTCCTGCCTCTCTGTGTCTGCTGTGCTTGGAGAAGTCCAGAGACCACGCTCGTATAAACAGAAACCTGATCCACTGCTGAGGGCTTCGGTTTCGCCCCCTCGTAGACCCACTGGTGATACTTGATCCAACCCGGCTTTGGGAACAGGGCTTATCTGATGCCTCACAAAAGGCCCCTCTCTCCAAGCTCTCCATAACAGCGCACATCTGGTACCTCTGCAGGGAGCGCTGTCCCCTAGGCTTCCTCTGGGGATGAAGACTAGAAATGGAGAAGTCTCAATGTTTCTTCAGCAATCTACTGGAGTAACACAAATGACAGGGGACAGGAGACAGTTGTCAGGTCTTAAGTTACAACTCGCAACATCTGGGCTGAATTACAAAAATCAGCCGCTTTGTGTGTAATTGCGTGCTTCACTGTAAACAGGCAATTGATTACAGCAAACTTTCTCTGCCATTTAAAAACTGAAAAAGTGTCTGTCTCTGTTAGGCTAAATAAAAGCATACAGTCTGTGTGGTTTATAGTGATATACTGTCACCAACAGAGGGGGATGTTTACTCATAACTGGTTTACAGGCTTGATAACCTAAAGCTTTTTGCTTGATGAAATCACATCACCTGAGAAAATATCCCTACTTTTAATTTCCTCCCTGTTCAACCGCAAGCTTACAATAATTTTACTGAGAATGCATTTTCCATACAACAAAATTACATAATTTATTGGAAAAATCATGATTACCGGTAACCGCTTGTCTTCAGAAAGCACCTAATTGCTATACATTGTCAAATGCTGTGTAAATTTGTTTGTGTATATAATACAGCTGTTGTGTGAAGGACTTAGAGGTTTAGAAAAGACTGGAGAAAAAAACTGATTCTAGAGGAACACAGGTAGCAGGGTTAATGAATTGGAGAAGAATTTATCAACTGAATGGTACTAGTAGTGCTTTTCAAAATGCTGGCTTCACAATGCTGCTTGTAAAGAGAAGAAAGCCTATATGGAAAGAAAGCTATGGGAAATATGATTTGTAGTTTGCCACAAGCCTTGAAGTGGACAAAGCAAATGTTTAGGAAAACTTACTCTAGATAGATTAAACAAAAGCTCAGAGTTATTCTAACTCAATCCTGGCAGAAAACCAGTTAGAGGTGGAAAACATCTGTAAGTTGACCTTTAACATTTCAAATCATATTGCAATGCTAAAATAGCCCAGTCCAAGTCAAGCTTTAATTTCATTAGTCTTTCACATTATATGAAGATTTTTATGTAGAGATGCTTTTCATTCTGATTATACTGAGCTATTTCTTTTTCACATATAACAACACTGTCAGTGTCTAGATGTTCGAAACCAGAAGATTAAAAAACATTTCAATGCATTGTGATGCAGGGAAGCATCAAAACAGACGGGGAGAAAACCATGAGTCAATTTGATGCAGTATTATGTTTTTGTGTTGATCTGCCACATAAAATTACATTATTATATGTTTTAAAATTAGTAGCATTAACATGTGAAAATGCAAAAATGTTATACTGTACAAACACCTCACTGATATTTGCATGTTAGTCACTAAGTTTAGGTCTGTTTGATCATATAATTATGCTTAACAGGCATTTACTCCAAAATATTATTATTCAATTCATCCATTTCCATTCATCTTCTGCAACTAAATCTGTCAGGGTTACGGTGGGGCTGGTGCCTATCTCCATCTGGCAGTCTATGAGTGAAATGTTGGGTACACTCTGGACATGTTGGCAGTCCATCGCAGGGCAACACAGAGACATAAATCGGACCCAGGACCTTCTTGCTCCAAGGTGACAGTGCTACACACTCCTACAGTTTACAGACTTCAATTCAATTCAGTTCAGTTTATTCATATAGCACCAATTCGCAACACATCCCATCTCAAGTATGAGACTTTACAGAGACTATTGGATCATTTGATCAGTCAGATTGATTAAATGATTTCCGTTTGTCGCAACAACAGAAATCCGCCTGCATTGTGTTGTTGACTCTACAGCAGTCGCTCATACAGAGCATTCATGCAGCAACAGCAGAGAGAAAAATAACTTTTAACAGGGAGAAACCTCCAGCAGAACCAGGTCAGTACTATTCATTCTAGGAACCACAAGTAAACCTTCAGATTGAGAGCGAAATGTTCTGTTAGGAGCATAGGGAACAATCATATGTCTAGATGGGGCTTGGATATTAAGGGCTTTAGAAGGAAGATTTTAAATTCTGTTCTGTGTTTAACAGGAAGCCAATGAAAGGAAGCTAAGATATGATATGATCTCTCTTTTTAATTTTCATCAGAACTCTAGCTACAGGATTTTGGATCAGCTAAAGGCTTTTAA
Organism: Cyprinodon variegatus; assembly: GCF_000732505.1. Lineage (NCBI taxonomy): Eukaryota > Metazoa > Chordata > Actinopteri > Cyprinodontiformes > Cyprinodontidae > Cyprinodon > Cyprinodon variegatus. The sequence continues at coordinate 342,718 of NW_015150491.1, forward strand.
CAACAGTTTATCACCCCTGCACAATATTTGTATAATTTTAACAATAATTTTGAGATTAAAAAAAACTAACTTCTAGAAATTTATTTTGGGATTTGAATGGCAGGCCCTGACAAAAAAAAAAAAAAAAAAAATCCATGGATTTAATGTTCCATCAACATGAAGCAATTGACTAATCAATTTCTTTTTCAAGGACTTTGGTCAAAAGATGACAACTTGTTTGGTTTGCGTTCGGAAGCAGACACTTTAGGGTCATTCAGGTTTTTATGTCTTCAAGGTATTATTTTTTTCTGTCAAATGGGCCAGTTTCTTTAGGTTTTATGGACAAAACATCTGGGTATCATCAGCATAGAGGATGAAATTTGGGCATGTGCTGTGATAATACTACCATTTGTGAGCATGTTTAAAGTAAAGAGGACTGACCCTAGCACTGAAATCAGTCAGACAAATAAGATTTAAACAACCCTCATACAGTTCCCTTAATTCCTACCAAAGGTTCAAGCTTTTCTAAGGTTGCAATCGACTGTATCATATCCAGCACTGATATCTAACAGAACAAGTACAGATACAGGAGAAAAGTCCATTAGAGAGATATTATGTTTAACAAACCACATCTAATTATTTTATTGTTGGCTTAATTTGAGTCATGTTAATTTTTATTAGATAATAATAATGTTCTCCTTTAGTATTATTTACTAATTTATTTAATTTTAGCCAAGAGCAGGACACTGTTTGGATGATAATGGATGGGTAAAAGAAAAGAAGCTGTAGAGAGGTGCGTGAGATTATGACTTCCTGGTCTGCACCCCGTGCTGTAAGGGTTTTAAAAGACCTTTTATGTCGTTCAACAACTACTGTCAACTTCAAAACATATTCTAGATCTGAAAGAAGTCACTAAGGCTGATTAAGCTGTGTGTTTTCAGAGTAGGTCCAAGGCATAAATAGGTAAAACTGATACTTAGTCAGCAAGGAATATATCACAAACTATACTTCAGCTTTAAGGCCTTGTTGCTTTCAGTAAGTGTACAATTGCAGTTGTCCACTTCATCTGTGTGCATGTGGATTTTAGGTAAAGCAGCAATAAGCTTATGTTATTGTACTTATCAAGGTTAAGAATAAACAAATATTGAAAATGACAACATGTATTGTCTTCACTAAAATGCCATGGACATTCCCATAGGAAAAATATGTTGCTTATCTGTTATTCAGTCTCATCTCTCGATATCATTTTGTGCGTCTCATAGTTGTATAGTTTCGCGATCAGTTGTTTCTGAATTACTTCTCTTGAAAGTCCCTCAGGAGCAAGAGATAAGCTAAAAAGAGACAACACATTACCAAGACATTAAGAGATTGAGTTTAGAAAACCATTTAATCAGTACTTGAGAAGCTACAGTTCATAATGGTATGTCTCTTCATGAATTTAATAGAAACGGTGTTTAAATGTTGAGTATTTTAAAGGAAAATTAAAGAAATTAAAATAAGATCAACTAATGAGACTTTTTCAGTAGTAGCATTTCTTTTTTGAGTATGCTGAGAAGAACTTTGGGTGAATTAAAGAGAGACTTGCAACAAAGGGTTTACATTACAAGCCAGGATCTGAACCTGCAACAGCCACACCAAAGATTAAGGCCTCTATCTTAAGCCCTGCAATACCACAGACTAACAAAAATAATGCTTCAAAATGAAGATATAAAACTAAGACATATTTAAAGTCAGCACAATATGTATCATTTTTCTTTTAGCTGCGATCAGTCAAAGAGAGAAATATGAGAGAATTTTGAGAACTTTCAAAATGCTCACTGTGAGACTTTTTTCTCAACAGAGAAATTTGAGAAGAATCAGAAAATCGCTTTAGTCTCGATTGGTGCTTACTTATGTTTAAGAGATATAAATGTAACATAACATATATCTTGTCTTTAATTTGCTTTGCTATCAGATTGGTCTTTAACAAAATAAAACAGTTTAAAATACAGGAAGATTGCATAGCGAGATAACATACATCATGCATCACTTAAAATTCTTGAAAAAGACAATATAGAGCCATCATGGGTTTTTCCAATTAAATTCATCAAATTGTTTTCTAATTATTCTTTGTTTGTAATTAACTGGTTCCCTAATTTACATAAGTTTCCTGAAAAAAAAAAAAGCAATTATAATTTAACCGCCTATTTGCTTCAACATGCCAGGACTGGACCTTAGTTTCACTGACCGGTGATAAATAATGTTCAGCTAAACCATTGTATTGCATTTATAATCCTGTTCGTTTGGCCATTACATCCTTGTAATTTATTTTTTTTTAATCATTATTTCTTTTACTTTTATAGCACAATTAAACTCAGCTTATTAATTGAATAGAGAAAATAAGACACATATAGCCAATAATATTTACCTAGTTTTTATATATTTTTTTTTCAATACTAAAATTTCGCAGGTTCCGCCAGTGGTTATGTACAGAAGAGGATTAGGACCACTCAAAAAATAAAAAAAGTAGACTGATTTAAAAATTTTATTTCAGTTTAATATGGGAAAAAAGTTAGAATTCTGAGATTAAAGTCTGATTTCTCAGAAAAAATTCAGAATTCTGACTTTTTTCCAATATGAAACTGAAATAAAATTTAAAAATCAGTAAACTTTTTTACATTTTTTTCAGTGGCCCTAATCATCTTAAACACAGAAAATAAACAGAAAAAAGAAATGCGTTGTTCAGCATCTTAACACTAGATGTCACTGTTTACTTTCAAACCCTCTTGGAGCAGATAGATAAACCCGTTAGTTTAGTTAAATTGCTCACTTGCCTAAAAAGGTGACATGATGCAGACATTTGTGATTTTTGTATAAAACGATAGAGTCTGTATTTTTACATCTAAACGATCACGAAAACGCAGAATAAGGCCTTCTGATGGTTCCAGGGTTTATCACCATAGCAACAGAAAGGTAGGACGCATTTAAGGTGGGTTGGGGGCTCTACACATTTAAGGAGGAAGATGAATTACCTTCAACACACTGGCAGCTGAAAAAGCAAAAACCGAGCATGTTTAGGAACTAATTGAGGAACTCGTTTAAACTGCTATCAAAATTATCTCCGTGATTTAAATTTACGCAATATGACCGCCGTTATCAAAAAGAGTTAATAATGGTACTGAAATCATAGAGTAGTTTTACAATCTTCCGGACTTTGTTTGGGCTCCTCCTTCGGTTCGTTGGTATAAAAGGCTTCAGCTGATGCTGAGCTCACATTACAGAGAAGCAGCGCCTCCTCCAGCTGGACAAAGCACATCAGGACAAAAAGGAAGAAAAATAAAATATAGATAAAAATGTCCAAAATGACGATCGCTCACCTGGGGATAGTTGTGATCGCAATATGCTTATCAACCCAGGTAAGATGACAATCACACTGTTAAAAAATGTATTCAATATTTATTGGCATTAAATTATTACATGTCTTGAGAGCATGGTTGTTTTTACTTGGAATAATGCGAATAGTTGACTTTTATTGTATTAATGAACATCGTGGCTATTCAGGGTAAACTGTTTGATTTTAATACATTTTAAATCAGACCTATATATTTTTATATTTTCTTTTGAAACACTTGAAAAAAAATTTGTATATGTGTATTTGAATCTCTTGTATTTATTTTAAATGGGGGTCATATCACACTTGATTAATGATTTATGTCCTGCCTGTCTGTCTATGTGGAAAGGCCGAGCAGGAATCTAAAGTTTCTTTTGGGTGCAATTTGCCAAATGTGGGTGTCAGATTTCGTAACAAGTCTCCAGTCTTTTAACTGACCTGCAAGTCATTATTATGTCGTCACATAGTATAATAGAACCATAACACCTGAGATGAGTGGTTTTACTCAGTTTTGGTAAGGATATCAAAGTCTAGGATGATTTCTTTTGGTTCTTAATTCTAGGACACATTAAATTATCTTTGTCTTGTCTTTTCTGCCTTCTCAACAGGTCCTCTCCCAGGAAAAGACAACCGCAATGAGCAACACAACATCCAGCAACTCCACCTACAACCTCACCACCATATCCCCAGAAACCTTTAGCGGTTCATCCAACACCACCAAACCCACAGGAGTGGCTGTCTCGCTGAATGCAGGTGGCCTTTCTGTCCTGACTCCAGTCATCATGGCAGCCCTTCTCCTGCAGCCCTACTGCTAAATGGCCTTTCACTTCTCCTCTCCTCTGCGTCAATGCTCCACTTTGCTTCCTGTCAACCCCACCCAAACCAGCCTCTCCTTCCCTCTACCAGAGACCAGGAGACTCACACGGATGCACTTAACAACTCTACTCCTCGACCTCCTTAATAATGTTAAAATTTTGTCACTCGTGACAACTCTTCAAAAGGGAGTTTAGAACCCCTCCTTTTTTTGGCCCCTCTGCACAGAATCAGAAAGGAATTTTGTTGCATCCAGCCCCCCCCTTTTGGCTTGCGTTTCCACAGCGACGCCATGACATGCATTGGAGATGCTCAGGGCTGCAGTTTTCATCTCACTCGTTTTGATTGAAATATGGACCACTTGAGTGTAAAGAGTGTTTTTTTGCTGCTTCAAATCCAGCTGGAAATCGATACATCAAAATGGTCTCTGTTAAATTATAGTGAAGTTTGGTGCATTTAACTGGGTTTTCTCAAACTTTGCCTCTCTGGTCTGTAAATATATGTAGCAAATTTGTCGCCACAAGGTTTGTGTTAGTTTTTCCCTGTGATTTTTAAAGAGTTCTGGTCTTTTTAAGATGAGGGTGTGGCATCCATCCTCCACTGCATTCATGGGTATAGGCCCATTAAATGACTGTATGTATCACAATATGGGAAGGATGATGTTCGATTTTTATTCCCCCTAATAGTCTATATTTTGTATAAATTGAAATGCACATGTTTATTAAAGATATGACACAATAAATTATCAAACAAACAATTAAAAATGCCTCTTGTTTTGTTACAAAATTATTTATTTACTTGTTTCCAAAATTCGCTCAGGTTTTGTATGTAAAATAATTCCACTTGGACTAAGGGTGTGGTGATATATTCATCAACTGCCAACCAGTCTAGACAGGCAGCTGCTAAGCTGCAGGCCTCACTATTCTTCCTCTGCAGATCTCATTTGGAAGGCAGCCAGATAAGCAATAACTAGTTCTAGCTTGATGTTCATCCTCATTCCCCCTAACTGTGTAGCAATTAAGAATTGGGTTCTTCTTTCCTACAAATGTAAAACTATGAAATCTGGAAAAAATTAAACTCATGGTAAGGTATGAACATGATCTACTTTTTTATCTTTTTCTTTACATATGTGATATATATTTCCACTTCCGAAGGAAAACATTATAATTTTTTTGAATAAATAGGCTTTAACTTGTTAGCTTCTGTAAATATGCAAACCCTTAAAATTTGTATATGGATTGAATAAGCTACTAAATGTCTACACAAAGTCCAAACCTAAAATTTAAAAACTTATTTCTATTGGTAATATTCTCAAGCATTTTTAAAGACACAATTTTAGAAAATCCTGAGAATCATACTACCTGCCACCAGAAACGAGAAGATAAGGCAATATTTTCCTCTTTAAAATTGAAAATAATTGAATAATTAATACGAAAAAATGACATATATATGAAAACATTGCATGGGACAAAAACACTTTTTTAATCTCTCCTCATTGTTCTTTCTTTCAGCACAAGTCTTAGCGCAGTCAGTATATAATTTAGTATCTTTAGTATCTACAGATGTGATAAAGCTGAAAAGGAGATGGAAGACAAAAAAAGAAAACATATACGGTATATAAAACTTATTAAAGAGTGCCTGAATTTAGAACACATGAAAATTTAGTTCTGCTTTTCTTTAATTAACAGAGTAATTGTGCCGTAAATATTTATTTTATATTACTTTAAACAAAAGTTAATTTAACAAATTTCATAGTATAGATTACTTTCATGACAAATACATTTACAAAATATTTGAATTAGACGTCCAACCAACCATGCATTTAAATTATCCCTGGGGTTTGTTTATTTATTTAATAATTGTTTTTTTGATTTTTTAAACTGTATATTTTGGATGATAGACCTAAACTTAACCCATTAATGTTGCACAAAATACTTCAAAAAAACTCTTTCATTTGTTCTCATTATAAATAGTGTTGCAGTATTGGCAATCCATTTACACATAAAAAAAAAAAGATCTTGTATTTTTAGGAAATTTTTTTTGTAAATTGCAAAAACATCATATTAGTTTTTATGTATTTCTTTGTTTTAGTATATTCTAAAGTACAATCACAAAAAAGATAACTATAACATACATTTTTTTTCTAAATATGTAATGCTTACTGTAATTGTACTGTATTTATGAAACTATTTTTAAACACAAATGTCACCAAATGTTCCTTTGAATAGAAAGGTGTCCAAATAATAAAAAAAACACAAAATTGACCAACATAATAATAAAAAGAAACTTGAAAATTAGTCCCATCTCATTCGTAGTCATTTTATAAAAATGTACCAAATATGTATAGCATTTTTAAAGAATGTAGGAAGATTTGTCCTTTATTTTCAATGGATCTATTATTGCTTCCAAATTTTAGAAGAGAATCAATACTTCCAGCCAGCTTCAGGACCCACCCCTGATCCATAGATCCCTAAGAGGTTTAGCCTCACTGAAAGCGATGTTTTTTGGCCTGTTATCCAATCAGGGCTCTACTTTGTCATTCATTTCCTCAATAGACCGAGGCTCAAACCTCAACAGGAATTTCTCATAGAGGCTGAAAGTCAGCGTCCTGCTTTCCAAGTGCGGAGGAGAGATCAGGTCAGAGAGCAGAATAACGAGCTCATTAATGAACAAAACTAATGAAATCAGGCGCATTTATGTGCATATTTATTGCCCTTTAATGACTAGATTGATGCATATTTTACCAATAATTTTATGAACTCTACAGAGGAGTTTTAGCCTCCTTAGTACTCAGTGAGAAATTAGAACTGGTTTAGAGGATGTACTGATACATCAATAACAATAGAAAAATTTTGGTTAAGTCTTCAAATTGAGATCCTCATTTCCTCTTTAGCACAGCTTCGCTTTTCACACACAGCCACCTGCTCTGCTGTATGAGCTGTGACACCTAGAAAGCCTTTAATCATTGATTGTCTTGATGAATTATTCAGTTTGGTGCCACAGCTACAGGGACAATGTCAACTGCATATTATGCTGCTGTCCCTTCCCACACTGACAATGTTTTCTTTCAAATGTTTTCATGCTGCATATGAAATCACTTGTAGGGTGGTTATTAGACCACATACTGCAAAATGGGAGGTTTGTAATGTAAGAGACTTCGGCATGACTAGCGAAGAGAAACTGAAGTGTACAATCTTATGTTGGGTTTGTGTGCATGTAATACCTGATATAAGATACAGAGACCATTAGGTCATTACGGGACAAACCTCCCTGCCTTGTGTCAGGTTTTATTACTGCAAGATAAGGAACACAAGAACAGGAAGTAAAATGTAACTTTTTATAAGTACAGTAGATCTAAGCGGTAATTTCAGTTTTGATATTTAGGTAAAGGTTCAGGTTTCTCCTTGTCTCAGTTTACTTTTTCGTCAAGCTCGCACAATGGACATATACAGTAATTAAATGAGTTGCTTGAGTAAATTGCCAAGAGCTTTATTTACCTTTCCAAACTAAATCATGATTGGGTTATATTACATGGATATTGTGTTGGCTTAACTTTTGGGGGGTCAAACCTAAGTTAAAGAACTTTTTCCTTGAGTTTTTTGGATCCAAAAGCACAGCATTGTAATCTGACGCATGAAGTTGTCCAGAAGAAGTAGGTGACTTGATTGTTTTGTGATGAATAGGGTATGTAGGTCCTGAAGGAATCATATCTCATTGTTCTGAACCATCTTCTCATGACCAAACAAGGAAAAACATCCATAGTTAAATACTGTGTTGAACTCATTACATTTAATTAAATTTATTAATTTCCATTGCTTTAGCAGGGGTCATACTTTATGCTTGCTGTGGTTATTTTAAATAGATCATAGAGTAAAAATCTTGATTTTTTCGAATGCTAATATGTTAACAAAAAAAGTTGGGAACTACTTGAAGCTGTGTTCCTTATGGAGATCTGTTCATAAACTCCTATTTCACTCACTTCGGTCATTTATTTAAAAATAAAGGTTTATTACCATATTTCTATTTTTATAGTCTAATGTTTTGCACTGGCCCTAATACATTGTAAGGCCCTCAGAACCCTATGGATATATAACATGACTTTTTTTTATTTTTTATGTAGAAATTTGTTAACGATCAGTTTATTTGTAGTATAGAACAAATTTTTGTAACCATTCAGCATTTTATTGAATCAGTGATTGTTTTGAGTGAGTGTTTTTTAATGTCAGATTTCTTTTGTCTGCTTTCGTTTTTTGTTAGATGTCTGACTTTTTCTAATAACTATAGCATATGGTGGTATATTAGCCTGTTATACTTGCATCTATATTGATTTGAATAACTTCAGTATTTCCTCATGTCACTAACTACAAAAGCCAACAATATAGCTATTAAGAAACAAACATAACCAAAAATATATGTCCAAATCCAAATGTGTTTTAGAGGAATTTAATGTTCCTGAGATTTACTTTACAATATCATGGGATAAATCAAATGCCCTAAAATATCTCCGTGTTTTGCATTTAAGCAATGATTTTACTGTGTATTATAAAAATACATTAAGATCACACTGTTCTTAGTCTTGAAATAAATTAAGCAGATATCATTGGAACACGAAAGTACCTACAGAGATTAATTTTCTCATATCGGAAAAATAATGTAAACTTTAATTATTAAGATTAATGAAGAACACAAATAAATAAAGCGAATAAAAAATAATAAATAAAGTAAGGTGATTATATTAAAAAAGATAAAATGACTGATGAAAACTGACAGGAAATCTGGATTTAAAAGTATTTATGTTTTGATAGAAAAGCAAAGGTCACACCAAACAGATACGTTTTTAATCTCAATTAGAGCAACTTTATGGTTTCAGTGCTTTTATGAAAGTCATTTTTTTATGATTGAAATGATCCAATGATCATATACGATCATATATGAAAGTTTACTTTTTTTTAGCTTTTTTTCTGCCCTCACAAAGTTGTACTGAATGATTAGAGTGAAAATGAATTAATGTGAATTAAAGGGACTGAAATTAACCTGACAAAAGGTACTTATGTGTAACATTATTAAATGATAAAAAAAATACCTAGAATGGTTTAAATTTGTTCTCATTAATTTATGTAAGCAACTTAGAAGCTTATTGACCTGTCAAAGTAAAATCATGTGCAGTTTTAAAATGAGGATCAGCCTGATCCTCATTTTGTTTATCAGTTATGTTCTCTGTTCATGTAAATCATCTGTTCCTGTTAGCATTTGACTGTCATAAGCAGAACACTCTGCTGCCCTTCCTGCCTACGAGTACATCTCACTCTTCAGCCTACAGGATGTATTGACACACAACATAAGCCTGTAAAAGCTCTTTACAGAATGTCCCATTACCGAAAAAAGGATTCTATGAGTTGATTATTAAGAACAAACAAATGTTTATGGTAAAACATTCTCGAAAGTAATGCTCAGGTCTATTATTTTTTTTCAAGATGCATTGCTGTATTTGTGGCAAATCAAGATGGCTTGCTTGAGAGAGATTACAGAAAATAAATAAAATACATAAATCAAACAGCAGTTACTTTTTTTTTTTTTAGCTTGAATGAGTTATTTTTGTGTTAAAAGGATGGGTTAGAAATTTATTATAGATCATCTGATAAATGATTATAAATTCTAATTGTGTTCTGTGTGTGATTTTCTTACATTTCAAAGGGCATTACATAAATAACGCCCCCTTGACTTGGAATTCCAACTGAGAAAGTTAAAGGTGTTCAAGCAGCTTCAAGTTTAGCATTATATATAGTCAGGGTTTCTGTTGTAGAAAATAATATTGTAGATATGCTCTCTTAGTTTATGAACACATTAAAAATATATATCGTGAAGTTTTTTTGTGATTATTAGCTAACACAACAGCACAACCTGAATGTTCTAAGCTTGGGTTTAATATCATTCCCAAAAGTGAACACAGTTTTCAGAGAAAACCTCTTCAAAATATCTCACTAGCAAGAGAAGGTTGCTGTCATAGTGTCCTGATTTACTGTAAATTCAAATTAGTTTAACCCTGATGCTTTGTTCATGTTTGCACTGGGATGTTTTGGCTTTTTTGTAATCATATAAGAATTATTTATACAGAGAATAGGGAAGTTAGTCACTAGAATCTTCCTGTTTTCAGCACCTACTGAGAACAAAATACATAAAGGAAAGTAAATACATTGGAATAAAGATAAAGACAGGTAAAATCACAGAAATGTTATAGAATACGTGTTCTTTTTTTAGTAATTCTAAAAAGAAATGTTTTTGAGGATTACAGAATAAATTACTGTAGATGTTGTCAGTCAGACCAACTAACTAATAGAAAAGTGTGGCAGTGTAAAACAAAAGAAAAATTACTTACCCTTTTGTTTTACATTGTTTGCTTTTTTATCAGTTACACTTACCAAATATTTTCCACATTTTAATTTTATCAGTACATGTTTCATTAAGGAAGATCAGCACTTCCCCAAGCTTGCATTTCCTGAAAAATATCACTGCTGTCTGTCTCAATACAGCAGCTTATGTGTGCATATATTAATTTGCATAAATTGATAACTTTTTTAAGATTTAAGTTGTTTTAATGCAATAAAAATATGCTCTGCTTGTAGCCCTCCTAGAGGTTACCATTAACTTTAGCTACTAGAAACAGCAAACCCACATTTCCACTAAATCAAAACAAAATAAAGGTAATCTACTGCACTTCTCTCACTAAAAATCCTGAAATACCAATTTAAGCTTACAATACCAATGTTCATTCAGTTAAATGTTTTCTGATCATGCTGACGTCTTTTAAATTTAGGTTGTTTATATTTTTTTGTTAAAAAGAGGCTGCAGGAACATGTCTACAAGGACATGCAGTGGATGAGTGAAAAGGTAGGAGATGGCCTGGAAATGAGCCAAAAAATCCATCCTGCTAGATAGTCTGCTGTGCTTAGATTTCATTTTTTCCCCTACACTACTCCTTGGAGGTTATTTGTTTTTTAGACAAAAGAAGCTCTTATTTGCTTCAGCTATAATCATAAGAGGTGGATCAATTGGCACACAGGTAGCTGGATGGGTTCTTGCTCTTCTTTTAACTAATCCCATGTAGCTCATTAATTAGGCACACTAAGGGATCTGGGGATGTTGCAGTCACCATGGAGACCTGATAAAATAAAGTTTTCTTAACACCAGTTTTTAATGAGAATGCACCTGTTTGAATGAAAATGTCTTTAATGGATGCCTCTCCATCACTTGTCCTCTAAATAATCAGCATAAGGTTAGGATTTAGCATTTTTTTCAAGTTAAAATGAATTAATGTTTGCTCAGTATGTCATCCTTTCATACGCACTGAATAACCTCCTCAACATGACAGAAGTGAGAGCCCTTAACGCTAACCTGATTTCAAAAGCAAATCAGATGGTATCCCACATTCACTACCCTGATGTCGCTGCTTCCAGTGGCTACTGAATTCAGATGCTCCTAAGAGAATCTGTGGTCTCGCTAACTAAAATGTAGGACAACCCAGCCGCCTCTCTATTAACATTCAGTGCAAGGGCAGCTGACGCTACAACATAGCATCTGCTCCACCTGGAAGCCACAAAATGACTTCAGGAGGCAGAGTCAGTGCAGTATGATTTATAGGGTATCACAAAGTCTATGCTTTAGTTTTGCTCTAACATGTCAGATGTAACGTGTGAGCTGTGAAAGCTGACAAAAATCTCCTACAGATATTTTTAGCAAGTGAAATGCAGGCAATGCCAAGCATTCCTGAGTGTAACTCAAGATTAGAACATACCTTTTAAAGTCATTTTATAAAAAAAAAAGAAGGAAGCAACATTATTTACAGGTGTGCTTGAAAATGCACATGCCCTCCCATTAACCCTATATAGTTCAAGTTAGCGTTTCTGATCACTTGCATACCCCTTACAAATGGAGTCCCCCCCGTCTCTCAGTGAGGTCTAGAAGCACAAGATCTATATCCAGCCATTCAGCAAAGATACTGCTACATGGCTGTACATCTTATTTTGGCATTTGACCAATTAGATGAGCCCTTGAATTATATATTACCTACTGTACATTAATAAACAAGTCAAGAAAAAAGGTAAAAAGCTAAGTTAAAAAGTTAATAAGCCTCGTTAACATTATATTTAGGTTTATAAACTAAAAAATGTAAGTGCCATTATCAGCATTAATGCCTCAAAGGTTATGCTGGACCAAAAAATTTTTTTTCTTTCACTCTCAGAGTGTTTTTCATGAATTTCTTATAGAAGCACTTTTGTTATTTTTCTTAATATATATTAAGGCAAGTTGGCGTTTGTTGTTTTACATTGAAATACATTTTTGCCATCAAAATATCCATATTTTTTGAATGTTACAAAGGTAATAAGGTCTTGTCCTGGTTCCAATAACACTATTGGCTTGAATTTTGGACTTTCAAAGTATTTCACTGAGTGCTCTATAAAGGGTTAAAGAAAAGGATTCCAATAACACAAAGCTGAAAAAAGTAAGGATTAATACAAATTTACTAAAGTATAATTCAGGGATGATGCTAATGTCCCATTATCCTGTCTTACTGTGAACTTCAATACCTTTCAGATGTTTATTTTTATCTTGTCTTTGTTATATGTAATAGACTTGAAATTAGTTTAAATAAAACTAAAGATATTTTCCATGCACTATTTGCATGTTTTGTATTTGGCACAAAATCAATCTAATAATAGAGGAACAGAATTTCTTGTAATAGGATCAAATGTTTTTGATTTAAAAGTTTGAAAAGAGAGATACCAATTTTAATATTAACTCATAAAAATAATGAATTATTCTTTTTGAAGGCCATAACAAGTGAAGCAACTGATACTAACAAAACCCTTTTTCTAGATGCATCGCACATTAGGTCAAATTGCATTAGGACTGGTTGAGTTATAATAGGAATTTTACTAATATTAACACAAAGGGATATTCAATGTTTTCGTCATAGAAGATGCTAAGCTAGATTCATATTAAAAAAACAAGGCCCTTTCTCTGCCTGAAAAGGAAATACTGATACATAATGAATGATTATTTTTTTGACTGTAGTCTCTCAAAAGCAGTTTTGTCCAGGGTGAGTTGACATTATGATTGTGTGGCAACTGACAAACAATGACAAAGACTATTTACACTTATTTGAATGTGTTCTGTTTTTTGTAAACTGACACAGTGCAAAGGACAAAAGTCCTATTTCTGGGAGCAACAAAAACCGTTAAATACTGATAGTGCGAAACATAAATAAACATAATAGGAATTTTATAGTTCAAAGTATATAAGGAACCACACACTGACAAACAAAAGGCCTCTGTTTTCCCACCTTTAAAACTGGAAGTGAGTACAGGATATAGATGATAACGTGTTATCTACTACTGTTACAGATATGACATGGACTAATTCATTTATGAAAGTTCTTTGCAAAAAAAAAAAAAGCATGCTAATTAAACTCATGGTATTGAGGATAACAATAATATTTGTTTCTTCTTTGTTGCAGTTTATACAACAAAGGAATTCAGTGCGAAATAAATTATATGTCCCGTTGTAAATAATGTAGGTGGAAACTAAAAGTATTTCCCTCCTACTGATGTTTGATAAGAAGAAAATACATGATATAGAACAACCTTGCCTACTTTCATGGTGTGATTTATGAGAAAGGCTACTAATTACTTTCAAGAAAAATGGTTGGCTATGCTTTACTAAAACAGCTGTTTTATGACAATGAACAGCACAACTAAATTATGTTTACTTATTATTACAAATAGGTTCAGTTGAAAGCTGAACATTTACTACAAAAAAAAGCCTATCTATCAGTTGATGTCATATTTGTAATTTCAAAAATGCATACAAAATGCTGTTAACAAAGTGCTAGCTTTGGTATTTGCTGTTGGATTTGATTAAAGAGAATTTGTATAATTACATGTAAATGTTACATTTAGCTAACTGTAATGATGGAAAATAAGAGAACCGCTTACTCAAGAGGAGGTATAAATATGATATGCTTCTAAGTTTGTCAGAGCATATGCAGTTCATTTTGGTGTTATCTAACCATGCTTTCAATCTTTTCTTTGTAATAATCTATTCGCTCCCTTCGCACCTGTTCTACCATGTTATATACTGGTCAACATTGTTAATTTTCTCTTTTTTTTTTATATTAGGGCTGCACGGTGGAACAGTGGGTAGCACTGCCTTATAACAAGAAGGTTCCAGGTACGATTCCCAGGGTCTTTCTACATGGAGTTTGCATGTTCTCCTTGAGCATGCGTGGGTTCTCTCCTGGTAATCCGGCTTCCTCCCACAGTCCAAAAACATGACTGTTAGGTTAATTGGCTTCTCTAAATGACACCACTATGGTTGAGCATGACGAAAAATGGATGGATGGATGTTTTAATTAAAATGTCTGCTTCCCTTCCTTACCTATGCATCCAGCCTGCTTGGTTCTGCAAATGGATTTTCTTTTGTCTTTGAAATAATTTTTTAAAACTACAGAAGCTACTAAAATAGCATGCAAGCTTGGCAGGTTTTCTTTGCATTCCAACCACCGAAGCAAATTAACTACACTTTTGTCCTGGAACTATTTTTTTATAAAAGGATTTTAACATCAAGATATTGATGATAAATACTTTCATTCAGAAAGATTTGCCGAGCAACAATTCCTTTTCTAACAATACACTTTAAAGTTTAGTCAAAGATGCAGTACATGTTTGATACTCATCCTCATTCCAACTGCTGCCTTGTATACAACCAGCCCAAGAAGTAAAAATAATACAAGAAAACATTAAATGTTGGTGTATAATTTGTGTATAAGGGCTTTTCTAAACCATCTTGAAGTACATCGTGTTAATTTTTCACCCAGCTTGTTTGCTAAATTTGTGCCACTTCAATAGATTGAAGAGCCTATTTCCTCTACGATCTCTCATTGACAGACTATCAGCTCAACTTGCAGCCCCTCCACACCTCATCCAAGGCCTCTCTCATCATCCCACACTCCACCAGCAAGCACTGACATTTCTGTAATGAATGTGTCTCATTTTTCAGAATGTTGCCCAATTAGGTGCAAGACTCTCTGGGCTGTGGGAAAAGTTTTGTTGTGTTTGTGCCAGAGTGATGCACTAATTAAAGATCCGAGTGGATTAGACTGCATTTCTAAAAAGGACAATGTGGATGGTTAACTTGTCCTTTGAAAGGATTGAGACAAATTCATTCTGTAAATATGCATATATATTGATTCCAGCATGTCAAATATCTTAATGTTATCAATGACAGAATCATTAGACTGTATA
Source organism: Cyprinodon variegatus (assembly GCF_000732505.1). NCBI lineage: Eukaryota > Metazoa > Chordata > Actinopteri > Cyprinodontiformes > Cyprinodontidae > Cyprinodon > Cyprinodon variegatus. Next base: position 358,180 of record NW_015150491.1, read on the forward strand.
TTAAACATTATATTTCATAATATTTGTTGTACTGATTGATTTAATCTACAACTGAAAAAGAAACACAATTTTCTGCGACATAAACTAGCAAAAAAAAAAAATGCAGACTATATGTTGGAATCTATTAGTGTTTCAGACCCCCAGATGTAAATGCCATCAATTTGGATTATGAAAGATCAGCAAATAAGTTGTGAAAATGGTTAAAATAATATTCCAAATTTTGGTAAATGACCAGTCATTGCTGAAGCTTTCATCTCAAGAATGCAAAGTGTATGGTCTGACTTTAAGCCAACAGAAAAGAGGGACTGGACTTATAACAGCCCTCACAAGAACCGCATTAATCAGCAAAGCAGCCAATAGTATCTATCAGGGAGACGCAAAGATCGCCACTTTATTAAGAATCTATTAGTAAGAAGACTATTAATTGCATACTGTGCAACTCTGATCTATTTGGTAGAAAAGTTAAGAAAGGAAACAAAATGCAAAATTAAAGGCTGTAAGAGGTGTGCCATATATTGTGCAAATTAGGCAACATAGCAAACACATACAAGAAGGTGCACTGTTTAGATAGAGTGAAATATATCTTGGTCTACACACAGACATCTTTGAGGAAATATACTCAACAGAAGCATATTCAGGTGTGGTGGCAGCATTATGCTGAGGGGTTGCTCTAATTCAGCTTCAAATTTTACCTTGTAGAGAGCAAACCTAAATAGAACACACTGCATTAGTGTTCCAGCTGGAGTTTTCAGAAAAAGACTTTCAATAATAAAATATTGTCTCATCGAGGCTGAAGACAAATGCACACTACACTAGATTTCTATTTGCATGAAATGTTAAAAAAAAGTTCCATCGATAAAATCATGCACTGTTTTGTGTTGGTCTGTAGAGGTGTCCCAGAAGACTTAAAAAAATGAATGTCTCACTATGAGACCCCTGCAAAATCTGATCACAAACTGATAATTTAGCTGTATTGGAGCATGGACACATGTAAAACTACAATTTCAGCCTGTCTCCCCTTGAAGGCTCTATGTCTCTTGACCTAATCCCAGTTCCGTTTGCTTGAGGCCATCACTTTTCATATATCTATCATATAGTAAACAACTGGCAAACAGGGCTTAAACTTTAACATCATTTAATCTGTTTAACACAGAAACAGTAGGAAGAGTTTTACATCACTAGGCTCATGTTGTTGATCCATATCAAAAGAATGAAGATGAGCCAAGAAAAACCTTTTCTGTTGCTTTTATACCTCAGCGATGTCTGTAAAGTTTATATGTTACACCAGGTGTTGCCTGATATGATAGGGTGTCTCATTACTTATAAAATCCAGTCTTCCTCTAAGTGGTCTGCTGCTATTACAGCCATGATTAAAGACATGATTTCCCCTTCATCAGCTTGGCAGCATTAATTATTTCACATTAATGTGGGATGTTATATCAAAAAATGTATCTTTGCTGTAACCTAATTGTCTTCAGAGAGAGATTAAATAAAACACTATAATTTACACCTTATATAATTATACTACAAATCTGTATAATAGATGGTGAATAATACTATTATATTTAGCAACCTAGATGATTTAGGGTTTTAAAAAGCCTTTTCTTGAAAGATAAATAGTATACATAACAAAACATAGAGGACATGAACTGACTGCACTGGTTTATCATGCAAAATCTCAGTAAAACATTAAATGTTGTGGTGACAATGTATGAATAGAGTTAAACTGGCATGGATATCTTTAAAAGACATTGTATATTGTATCTTTTGAGGATATACAGTATGGCATGTTGGAATTCCCCACTTTGTTGCCTACATGTGCAACATTTGGCCAAAAAAAGCACAGAGCTCCTGAGATGCTTATCACACAATGAGCCCAAAGAGGACTAAGCCAAACTTACAGAGGGAATCTCTTAAATCCACATTGTAAAAAAAAAAACTATATTCATAACACGAGACCTGTGTAGTTGTGATCTTTGTTCTGCTAAAGCTTAATGAAAGCCAAACATTTACCCAGCCTTTTCCACCAAAAGTAACTAGGTTTTTAAAATGAAAGAGTCAATAATAATAGTGCTTTCCAAACTCTGCATAATGTCTCCAATGCTGCATCAATCCCCAGAGTTAGCAACTAATTTTACCTTCACAATTTATCATTTAAAACCATCAAATCCTTTAGCAAATTTGCTACTGCCCAAATATTCATGATGCAATTACAAAAAACAAAATGGGCTGGGAGTTAGATACAGTTCAACCACCAAATTGGTTAACACAAATCATGTTGAATTTTGTATGAAAACTATACTCTGCTTTGTGTAAAATGTCAAAAATCTTTTAACAACATCCTTTCCTTCCCACTCTACGTTTAACAACATCAGCTCATAACCAGAAGTTGATATTGCTCCACATTTTTCAAACTGTAGCCTAAAGATGTTTTTGAGTTCTGTGCTTTCACCAGATTTTAGAGTGTGACATTTATGCATGCATCGATATTATCCACTTCATCATAAGCAAAAAAACAAAAAACAATTGCTCTTTTAAGTCACAAATAATGATCCATACTTAGACAACATAATCTAAAAAAATATTAAAGCAGCTTTCATTATTTTGGTCGTTGGTATTTCATTATAGGACCAATGTGTCTACAATAAAAAAGTAAAAACTTTCAGGGGTAGCTGTGAATATGCAATGCTAAATTCAGGTTAAAGTCGGTTTTCATCTTCCAAAAAAATAATCACACAAAAAAAACTGCAGTTCATTTTAGACATCACTATATAATGCATTTACATAGTGATTTAAGATATAGATGTATGTGGGTGTTTCCATGCTGCCCCTAACAGACAGTAACTTTGACAACAGTACGTATTATATTTAGTCCAAACACTCCAGATAAATTGATTGAATAAATCAACATGTTTCCAAAGAACTCTTTACACTGGGGAGGAAGCTGCAGATAAGATGATATCTGGGACACAAATAGGATGAGCTCTCAATTTCCTGTACAACAAAATGTACAATAAATTCTATGTATGCACCCATGTATAGGCCCTTTAAAAAATGTATAACTTTAAAATAAACTCTAAAATTAAATTATAAATCTATCAAATCAATCAATCTATAAATGACTGTGTGCTCTGTAACATATTTGGATGTACAATATAGATATTTAAAATGAATCTAAACAATACTGAAAATATAACATGAATTAGTTCTTTACAATATAATAAAAATTTTAATTCTGCAAAGAAAGAAATTAGGATACCCACAGTTATTACCACTTAAAATGGTTATAGTTACTCGAGGGTATATTATGTCAGGAAAACAGGATTAAAACATCACTTCACAGCCTCTTTTATGTGGTTTGCTCTATTTAAACCTCAGACATTCAGTTTACCTTGTACACCCAACTGTTAAAGTAAGAGAGAATAAAAATTGCTGGTTTATACCTCCAGAAAGAGGATTTTTGTAACTTATAAGTGTTGAAGACAATTGAAAGTTATTTAATAGCCATGTCACTTGAAAAAGAAAAGAGTCTACAGTATATATGGTGAACATTCAAAACCAGGGCTAACATACTGTAGACTATGCAGTGGCACAGTTGGTAGCATTGTTGCCTTGCAGCAAGAATGTCCTAAACACAAATTTTAATCCCTGCAAGTACTGATTTTTACTTCCTCCCACAGTTAAAGAATATGTTCATTAGGTTAATATTTCTGAATTTCCTTTAAGCACACATCTGTATGTGAAATTTCAGTTTAATTTTATTTTAAACTGTGTTTGCTAAGTAAGAACCACCACCATGGAATCCATATAGAATTTGCATTCATTTAATTCATTCAATTCAAACCTGTATATTTGCATGTCTTTGTGCAGCACCTCAATATACAGTACTTCTTGACAACAAAACATTTCTGATTTCTTAGTGGTGTGGACAGGAAGGATTCTCTTGTACTAATCTGGAGAAGCCTTTTCCCAAATACACTGTGTTACAGTCTTCTGAAGAGGATGTTCAGGGTTTTATTATATTCAGAATATGTTTTTGTAAGACCATCTCCACAGTTTCTTGGCCTTGTCTCGGTACTCCTTGGTCTTGGTTGGTGTGCTTGACTACAACACTACAGTCTACGCTTTTCCTTTTTAGCCTTAGAGTTGAGTCTGTTGTCCAGGTAACCATTGAAGTATTTATGCTCCTTCACCACCCATGAATTCTACTGTATATCAGAGTATTATAAAGTAAATTTGAGGGCATCTGTAAAGAATTTAAACTCAAGCAAAACTGTAGCCTGTAACATGACATCGTGAAAATATCCTTAGAAGGGAGAATTAAGAAAAGGAAACTCTTGGGCAAAACCCAAATCTTAAACTATTGATCTTTTGACAAAGTTCCTCACACCGTGACTTATTGCAAGCAACAAAAAAAAAACTCTAGATAAAATATATTTAGCAAAAGGGAGAAAGAATTACTATGCAGGGTTTCTCACAGGAACTGATTTAACTTGCAAGGCAACCGGACTTTTGATCAGTTTTATTAGAAGTTAGTTTATCCTAACTTTTACTAAGCTAGATGATGCATTTCTGTTGATCGGTTTTGTATAAATGCATAAGTAAAAGTCAATTTTTTTTAATTCAGTGGTAGTTGAAAAAAAAATATTTTCCAAAAATAGAAAATAAGATGAGACATTGATATGTCTACATTGTCTTATTTTTATTAAACTAAACTTCTAACAGTAACTTAATTTATGATTGACTATATAAGAGAAAACTTATTTGCAAATGCAGTTTAAGCTATTTTTCATACAGGGCACCAGAAATTATGTGGTTGCGAAAAGACTGAAAAGACAAGCTGACATCTGCTTTCCCATAATAGTGAAGGAATATTCAAAAAAGATGATTAACTTGGAACACAGTGAAAACCAGGGAGACAAAAGCAGGAGGGGACGACAACAGAGGACAAGACAAAGGGCAAATGGAAAGCACAGACTTAAATAAAATGGGAAGTTACTGAAATAAAGTAAAGGATATTCAACTGGATTATAACATTGGATCTCTAAGTTATGGTAGAAATATTTTTTTTTTCCTCTCCCTTAATGTTCTTTTACAGGCTATGTACCAAAAAGAGCTATATGTTGTGAATTTATTATTGGCATGCATTGTGTTTCAGCATACTAGGTATATCATCTTTCATACATGTGCACTGCTGTACACATGAGGAGCATACAAATAGGAAATCAAGTCTCACTCAATATGAGAACTCTGTGTGACATAATGGTCAAAGTCATTGAACATATCTTCTTCTGTTTACATTCAGCACAAGTGAGCATTGTAGTCTACTGTATCTAATTCTTTCTGTGGGACCTTTAGACCGCTGTTGTTTACAATGGCTAATACCTTATCTAGTAATTACAATGATTGTGATCTGGATCCTTGTTGCTAGTGAAAAATTTCTTCCTATACTTACAGTGTCTTGTAAATATAAACATGTAAAATAAGCCTTTTCATATATTGTGATGTTATTACCTTAAATATTTGTGTATCTTATTCAAAATATTTATCTAAATGCAAAAGAGTAAATAATTGTGAAGTTTAAAGAAAAATATACATTGTTTTCCAAGTTATTCTTTGTGCATTTTTGGTCACTTACAAAAAGGCTTTAAGGATATGTCCCTGTCAGCTTTACATATCTAAAAGTATTTTTTTTTTTTCACCAATTCTTGTTTTTTTTATGTCATTTTCATTTCAACTTGAAAAATTCACAAAAGAAGAAAGGCACATTAAGAGTTTTATTTAAACAATATGTTAAGGCTTTGGTGCTCAGGCCTCAGGCTTAACCAACCATGAAATTTACTTTGATTATCTGCAGTGCTGCTAAATGAGAACAGGGATAAAGCCTTCCTAGGCCTAAAATTGGTGGTGGAACTCAGATGGTATGAAGATGAATTGCAGCTGGAACAAGGTGCAGGTTTGTATGAACCTCCATGATGAGCAAGCATAGAGTAACAGTGGAGAGAAAAACTCCCCTTGGGAAGAAATATCTGGCAGAACCAGGCTCAACATGGTGGTCTTCTGCCAAACCGGCTTGGGGTGCAGTCTGAATGCAGCATGAGTCAAAGGTATGACTTCAGTAGAGGCAAGGCAGCAATTTAGAGAATGAGCTAGATGGTGGAGGAGAAGGGGCTGGAGGAGGGTTGAATCGGGGTCAGATGCTTGTGGGGGAGCAGGTTGAGCTGTTGATTTGAAGGTCTTTTTAGCTGGACTCTGGATGCTCACTGGATTACGAGAAGGTGTGGTTGAATGCTAATTGGCTTCTGCACAGACGGATGAGCCTCTGATTGCATGAGGGAAAGTGATCCAGTTTATTCAGTTTAACTTCCACCTATGCTTCATTTAAATCTAGGTTTCGGCATTGGGTGAACCTGCCACAAATATAAGCTTTAAAAATATTTCCATTTTTGATTTGGTTGAACCACATACTTTTTCTACTGTAAAGTAATTTTCTACAAGTTTAAAATCATTTGCATAAAATAAAATATTTTCCTTCAATGCCATCTTGCTGAGTCAACATTCCCATCAACTTCCCAGCTTGCAACCCTTGCAAGAGAAAAGCACGATGGCACTTCCACCACAAAGTTTTGATGTTGTTGTTTTACAATTTTAGTTACAATAGTAAACTGAATGATAAAAAGAAAATGAGTACAGAAAGTACAGAAAATCAGTTACAATGTAAACAAAATAGATTGTTTTTTCTAATTTAAGAAAAGGTTTGTTTACGAACCACAATGGGGTGGATATTTTATTTTTTCATGTTTCACTGCGCCTGGTTTACTAAGGCTCAGCTAACACATTCTTTCTGAGCATGTTCCCTTAGGAATGAAATTAATAAGACAGAATCTAAACAAGAACAATATCTTATCATCTTAAAAACAAAGAGAAGCAGTGCACCTTGGTGTTGCTTTGTCCTCTGTTGTTCAGAGAGAACTGGCCTGTCATGGATTAAACAGTGCCAAGGCGATCCTTATCCAGCAACAAGTGGCCTTTCATACCCAACCTGAACATGGGCTCAGTATTTAGCTCTGATGTGCACAAGACCTGCAGATCTGAGAGCTATTTTACCTTAGTAAAGTTGATTGTAAAGGAACACAAAAAAAACAGGTCTAGAATAAGTGAAGGGAAAGAAACTTGCTTTGGTTTTTTATTGTATCTTATCAAAACGGCATTTAAAATGTCCCCGTTTTATTAAATGCTTATTTTTCACCTGTGTTATCTTATTGAGTCATTTTATCCTATTTGTATTAGTGTTTAATTTTATTTGCCATTTTGTTGTCCTTTAAGACGGTTCTCTCTGTTAAAGGTTCTTAATAAATACTTTACTTACTTAATTTCTGACTTAAACTTTCTATTTTGATAATGGTTATCCTGAGCTATTTCCATAGTTATTTTTCTATAGGCTTAGGCTGCTGTTGTTAGGATCTCTGGGGTTTTGCTGTTTTTCTGGTTTGGGTTTTTGCTCTCTCTGGCAATCTGTTGGGGTGTGATACATCACCTGGGCTGCTGCTGTCAATGACTCCATATTTTAGATAATACAGTTAGCCCTGTTATTCAGTGTCTAGTCGTGTCTCTTTCCTAGACAAAGCTATCGGCTGAGCTTTCACTGCAACTAACACAGAATCCCTATTGTAGATGTAGCCACTTCTGGACCTAGACTGTAATTACACTCTCTATCAAAGAAATATTCTTAGATCAGTGCTTTATATCCAAAGTCAGTTGTTGCAAATAGAAATTCACACTGAGTCTGGTTCTGCTTGTTTCCTTCCACTGAGTTTTCATCTGCATTGCTGCTACATGCATTTTTGGTATGAGACACAATTAGTGACACTAAATAACTGATTCAGAACCATTGCAACATGCTCATCCAGCAGGAGTAAATACCTCTATTCTATGAAAAATGTGCAAAACTGCTAAAGCCTATATATTTGTAATATCAATTATCATAAATAAATAAATACATATAAAAACATGACATGGTTCTTTAACTTTTTTTGATTAAACAAAAGTTAGAAGTTGAGTCATCGTGGGATGTCAAAAAGCCTTTTGATTCAAGCTGCAGATGGCTGGCGTCATGTGTGGATCTAGAAAATATTACATGTGAGGCGAAAGAGACACACATATACATTTGGGCAGAATCAATAAAAAATTTTAAAAAGCCTTTTAAACTTTCCTTTTTTCTTTTCGAAGAAACAAAAACAACTTATGGGCTTAATGAGAAAGGCAAATGATTGAGGAAAGATTCTGAGAAATAACTTCAATTACAATACATTACAGATTTTAGGCATCACTTTTAGGGGAACTCAAGGCAACGAGTGCCATCCTATTTTCCTTCAGCTTACTCTGCATTATCATATTTCTCTCTCTTTGACTCTGACATATTCTCAACTTCACCATTTATACTAACATACTAACATAAATTTCCTCATCCTCAGCTGTTGCACCAGGAGTGGCCTTCTTCACCTGTGACCCTGGTCTCTCTATCTATTATTTTTTCCTCTAATCTAAAAGTATTTTCTTACTTCTAATTCCACACAGAAACTGCAAATGTCTCCACTTCTACATATTCCTTTCATCTGCAATGTCTAAGAATTGAGATTTGGAAACTTTTTGCCAAACAAATCTGAAGCAATATAAACCAAGATATTATATACAGCATGACATTAACACATGTCCCAGAAGTGGTAGTATTTAAAAACCTTGTTCTCATGGCAACCAAAGGATAGCTAGTATTTAAATGACATAAAAGTAGGGGGGCAGCTAGAGGGCGAGGCTCTTCAACAGGTTGTCCCCAGTTTCTCCTCAGTAGATCTACCCCTTTATCAAAAGCACATTCATGTTTTTGAGTTGAAGATCTGCACTAAACTGATTAAAAGCTTAAAAATTTGCTGCTGAGACACACTCAGAAATATCCATCTGAGCTTTAGTTATTTGACAAAGAAAAAAAAATCTTAATTTTAATCTTCTGTGTAAGCAAAGCTGATAGTTTTAGAGGCTTTAAGACCATGAATCATTTTCCTTTTAATTTACAATTATGTACATGTTTATACTATTAGACTAAGATAAAATATAGTCCATTGAATGAAAGCATGGAATATATTTGGTGATAATTCTTAGTTAAAAACTGTCCAACCTTTCCTCATGACCACCAAATAAAATTAGAACAAATCTGTTACATTTATAGCCAGGACACAATATGGGCCACAGCTCTCTAGACAGATAATGGACCTAGAAAACTCCACTTGGTGTTATTTTTTTCTTCTCCGCACATAACCATCTAAAAATAAGTTTACATTTCTATAAATAAGTGTTTGCCCTTAATCTGAGGAGGTAAATGAGCTGATTCCATAATAAAATTACGGTAACATTGTTGCCCTTAAAATATGATCATTTGATATTGTGTACCTGAAATAAGACAAAGCAGCTGTTTTTCTTTTTATTATTTTAAATGTGAATTGTCTTATTCCTTTGGCAATGTGTCTCACTTAACTCCTTAATTGAAGAAAAAAAAAATACATATTGTAAGATTAATTTGCGTACTATTATATATATTTAATATTTAAAACACACAATTTAGGTCCACTCTTTTCATCATACATGACAAAGAATTTTTAAGTTTTTTTGTTTGTTTTGTTTTTTGTCAGGGTAATATTGGTAAGGTAATACATTTTGCCCTTAGTAGCATGAAATTAAGGTTTTATAACGCCCTGACCGACTTTGTGAATCATTAGACAGCAGAACCACCATAATGAGCAAGCACAGACAAAGCACCCAATAACCACAGTGCTGTCTTCCTCTGGGAGTTGTGGTTATAATGACATAGCTGTGTGGTACTTGGTTCTGTGCTGAATCATAAACATGCAGCCCTAGGCCTCTCTGTCCTCAGTTTCTGGAACAAGAGGAGACCATTAGGCATAATCACTAATGAAAAAGTCTTGTTATTGTTTTCATTTATTTGACAATTTTACTTTAGGCAATACAAGTTTATTTGTATAGCACAATTAAGTACAAGGACAATTCAAAGTGCTTTACAGGTATTAAACAATAAAATATAAGAAAAATAAAAGAATAATAGCAGATGAAGATAAAAGCGTGATAAAAGCAGGTAGTAAAACAAAAAACAGTTGGACCACAACCTTAAAGCAATACCTCAGTTAACAGTTTAGTTTCAACAGTCAAAGTAAGCTCTAAACAAATGTTTTTGTTTACTTTGACTTAGAAGAACTCAGGCTTTCAGCACTTTTATAGTTTTCTGGGAGTTTGTTCCAGATAAATGGAGCATAGGAACTAAATGCTGCTTCTCTATGTTTGGTACTAGATCTGGGTGGATAGAGTAGGCTGCCTTGAACTAAAAGGCCTGAGTGGTCTGATTGGTTGATGCACCGATAACAAATCTGTTATGTATTTTGGTTCGGATGCATTCAGTAAATTATGGGCTAACAATATTTTTTTAATTTTGTGCTCGGAGCGACAAGAAGGCAGTCAAAGGACTTCAGAAATGGGTGGATGTGCGCTTCTTTCTTAGGTCTTGTGAGAACATAGGCAGCAGCATCATGGATCAGCTGCAGGTGTCTGACCAACTGTTGCAGTTTTCAATTCTACTAACAATAAATGCATGAATGAGTTTTTCTAGATTCTGCTTGGACATCATTCCTTTAATCCTGGAAATGTTCTTCAGGTGATAAAAGGTTGAATTAGTAACTGCTTTAATGTGGCTCTGAAGGGTTCAGGTCTGATTCCATCGCAACCATAGACATTATGTACGTAGAAGCCTCATTGAGTGGGTTGGCCCACTGCTGGGGTGTAACTGTGTGTCCGCCATGTTGGAGGAGTCAAAGCTGCACTATACAGTAAAAGGATTCCTTCCAATGACCTGTTACATCATTTGAACTTGAGACATACTGTTGTTCAATTTTTGTGAGAGACATTGAAACCACGGATCACTTATTTTTTTCGTTGCATTTTTCTGTCAAATTTTTTTTGGGCTAGAAATTTTTAAACAGTAAAAGTTCGTCAACTGAGGTGTTTTTCTCTGAGGGACATTATATACGGACCATCTTGGCTTCTCACATAGTCTGGTGGTGTATTTATAGAAATGGTAAATTGTTTGTATGAATTGTTCAATAGGAAAAAATACAAGTACGATTTTAAAGCACATGTTAACGGTGCATTTTATGTTAATGACCTAGCTTTAATTCACACACATACTCACACACTGAAGTTAACAAGAACAAGGTACAAAATATAATGTTTTGAGGTTCTTAGTTCAGTGTAATAACTTTACCCGTCCCACATGTCAGTTATTCACATTTCATCAGCTGTAAAGTAGAGCCAAAAAACAGTTTGTGTTACACAAAAATAAACATCTTCCTTTTGTTTATTATTTGGCCATTTATAGGCAACAAAAATCATTTTAAACACCACACATACACACCGGATGATACACTAGAGACACTTCTCTGTTTAAATAAGACCACTAAAAACCTATAAAAAGAATGGTTTTGCAATTTTTTTTCCTTATGTTGCCACTCTGTAACAACTTTGTTTCTAGTTTGGCAATGTGGTGCAGTCTCAGCTTATGAAACACAGAAACCACAAGTGACATCAGCATATAGTGATGGTTATCAATTCCAAACTGTGTTTCCTGAATGTGCTGACCTACACCAAACACATCCTCAATTCCAACATCAGCCCTTACAAAATGGTTTATATAGGACAAGTTGACAGCTTGCCCAGGCACAGAATAATCCTCTCAGATGGAACAATTAGCCCTTCTTTGGTTGTTAAATAGAGCAAGTGGTAGCTCTGATCAAGTGATGCAGGTACAGCATCAGTAACCAGAAAACCATGGCACACATCACACAACAGCTTCTTTGCGGTTTGTCGGACCACAACCCCTAAGATGTAGACAAGGCCTACAAAGTGAGTTTGCAGATACAGTAACTATGGTCACGCACAATTGCAGAACTGTTTGGAAATGTGGATTGTAGCTCTTCGGTTTTTTTCTGCTATGCTGAAACATGGCATTTCTAAAACTGATAGAAACACATTTGAACCTTGAATTGCCACATTTCCTGATGCTCTTGTAAACACCCCACACCACACCATCAGGCAAAGGGAATGCCTGCAGAAGCGGTATTGAAACAACCTCCAGAAGAAAGCATAAAAGCACAGAGTACACTTTCACCTTTTACCAAAATGAAGCAATCCACGACTGTCTGTCTTATGATGCAATGCTGTTCATAGGGGGGGGGCATGTATACAAACAAAGCAAAAATGAAAACAAAAACTGAAATTCTAACCTGATGCTCTGACTGAATTGAAGAGCAGCTCCAAGTGATCTTGGCTAAAGCAATAGGTGCAGATGTACTGCTGTCACTGAAGCTGTTTAGGAATTTTCAACAACAGGGTTTTGATGTTGATGACAAATTCCAAAATAGGTACCTTCACAAAAAATAGTTTTATCAATGTTATCATCACAGAAAAAAATTATTGACAACAATAAATGACTAACATTTATAAAGCAGTAAGGAACAATAATGTAACAAAAGAAAACAGCTTTTATACATTCCATTGCCTAAAAAATTAAGCAATGAAGGCCAACAGAAACCAAAAGAAAACTGAAAAAAAATAACATAAAAATAAAAAACAGAACCAGAGAACAGAGCAACATATGAACGTATGATGCAAAACAAAACCACACATTAAGTCTAGGCGATTAAAATTACATAAAGTGTGTGTGTGTCCAAAGCAGTGATGGATGGGACCTTTGCACCTGATCTATTCAGGTCTCTTTTCCCAGAAGATATTAAAGTTATCAATAAATTCAATTGATCTTGCAAGCTCATTTAAGGAAGGAAACTCTGCTGAAGACTTCATCTCCTGCTGAAGGTGGTGCGAAAGGCCACTAATGAAGACTTTAAAATGAGTCTGTTTCGCAGTGTTTAGCAGACTAATCTTATTTTAAAAAATCTGATTTCCTTTTAGAAACATCATTCAATCCCTTAATATTAATGACTAAGTTCTTCAAGGTAAGATTTATTCTATGATCTGTGTGACCCTCTTTGAGAGTTCAGCTGGCATGCCACAGCCAACATTCACTATATGTAATCTCATTCACAGTATCATCATTTACTAATGCTCTTGGCTTTAGCAGGTGTTTTTATAAAGCTGTTTGAGAGAAAGCTGAATGCTGTCATACCTTCTTTTGTTGTCTGGAAACACGCTATTCTCTTCGAGGTCAACCTGTTTTAAGAGGAATCCCCATATTCTCAGTAAACTCATTGGGTTCTTCTTTATATGTTGTTTTGGGGACATACAGTTTTTTGCAGCTGTCGATACCTGGAGTAGAAGACATGTTTCTCTGAAGTCTTGGCCAGGTTTTGTCACATAAATGTTGTGTTTGCCCTGTAACACGTCTTTTCAAATCTGGGTTGGATTGTTTGTTCTTTGGCTTTGCTCCAAGATTTTCCAAGCTACTGGTCTGGTTATTGTCATTAGAATCAGCACCTTGTTTCTTGTTTCTATATAAAACTGGTTAGATGTTGTTCAGACATGCTGTTATTTAAAGCTGCTGGTAGGATTTTCTTAGCATTTTGACACACAAGCAGTGTCGACATTGGCAAAGTTGTATCAATTCTCTTACCAGCATTTACTTCCACGTTCACTTCCAGTAGGTTAATTTTCATTTTAATGACAGCCATCCTCTGTAGAATCTTGACGAAGTCCTGTGTGGTGAAGGAAGGCTTCTTGTGCTGACGTGGACCTTCTGCTTTGTGATCAAAATAACATAAAAATTATTAAAATGTAGTCCAGCAAGAGAATGCTTGAAAAATTATGTTTTATCTGTTGCTTTGGCTAAAAGATAAGGTAAAAAGTAAGAAAATATGAGGAAGTGGGGAGTGAGGAATAGAGTACTCTGAGTAGGAGGAGAGGCGGAATTGAGACATTTAAAAACTTATGAATTGCTGGGGAAATATAAATTCGAACTTTCTGTTAACTTTCTATCATCTTTCTCTTTTATGCTCAGAAAACTACCCAGGTCTTAGAAAGGCAGATGATTAAGGGTTAATCCTATAAAGTAGAATACTTACACACCCAACTTGACTTTATTGAATTATTATTTTAATGGTAAGAAATTAGCCCTGCGATGGACTGGCGACCTTTTCCAGGGTGTATCAGCCTCTCGCCCGTAGACAGCTGGAGATAGGCACCAGCACCCCTCACGACATCTGCTTGGGATTAAGCGTGTCAGAAAATGGATGGATGGATGGTAGGAAGTTATACAAACCCATTTTAAAAATGGCGCCAGCACTTTGGGCTTAATGCAACTATTCCAGATCATCTAAAGATCAAAGATCATCTAAAAATGAAACCAATCATATAATGGTCTTCGACAATTAATGAAAAATAAACATTATGTTTTTGGCTTGTTTTTCTGTTACTGGCATATGGCCTCCACCACTAGTTTGTGCTATCTGGCCCATACCTACACATTTAATGGGAACTCAGCAGTTTTTTTTAATGACAAAATCTCTTAGGCATGTATCACTCAGGCAGGTACCAGAAGAGGCCAGAGGTTGTCATACGCATAATAATTTTGGACCGTGAATGAATAAGTACAACAATTTGGTCTCAAGTTTAAAATTATTGTGGCTCATCTTTAATCAATGCACAAGTGTCAGGCTGCAATCAATTTTTTAAATTAATCCAAAGATGGAGATTAACTTTTTAAACTAAAGTTCACTATATCAACTGTTGAGCATGCTGGCCCCAAATTGTTTGTTGTTAATGATCCCAACGTATCATAAAAGGTGTATGGAATATTGAATTGCAGGAACCCACCGTTTTTTTATTTTATTTTTTATTTTACTTCAAACACTAACTAGATTAATGCCATTTCCCTTTATCCCTTTTGGAAGGCATAAATCAGACATAAATCAGGAATGGCAGTGACCTTAGCACATATGAAAATTTTGGCTATATGCTTAAAAGCATGCACTTCTACAGGAAATCAAAAGTTTTAAACAGAAAACGGTCAAATATCCAGCCTGAAAGTGAGAACCTTGTTGATGGCTACATAAATCATATAGTTTTTAAGCACCTTCGTGATTGAGACATAACTAAATTAATAATGAAATGTTAGTGTGGATGCATGTTTGTGTATTGCAGGCTATTGTCATGACACAGAACAGTGGGATAACTCAAAAAGGCATTTATTAAGATTAAACAGGGTAGTAGCAGCGGCTAGTGCATCTAAGTCTGGAACCTCTTCAGGAGAGAAACACAGGTTAGTGACCATAATAATCTGACCGAGGATGATTATCCATGTGAGTCACTAGCCTGGTTTTCAAGTTCAGTCCATGCCCAGAGAACGAGGAAGGATCCAACCGGTGGGCTGCCAACAAGATGCGGTAGGTGACGTCCAGACTGTCCCAGATGCTGCAGCCCAAGAGAACATGTAGGAGTCCCATCCAGGTTAGGCAAACAGATCAGAAAAGGAAGGCTCAGAGGTCCAGTTCAGACAGGTACAGGCAGGTTCAGTGGTTCAGAGGCAGAACAGGTCAGGCTCAGGTAATCAGAAACACTAAGATAATGCTAGAAACACTCTCAACACTGAGATCAGACAGGAACAGTCAGGCTCAGTGGTTGAGAGGCAGACCAGGTCAGGATCATGAAATAAGAAACACCAAGGGAGTCTAGAATCACTCTCACCACTGGCTAGAGAGAAAAAGAATACTCTCCCTGATAAAAGAAAAAGAATACTCTCCCTGATAAAAGAAAAAGAATACTCTCCCTGATAAAAGAAAAAGAATACTCTCCCTGATGCTTGCTTACAGCAAGCATCTTAAATAGAGGCAGAAGCAGGTGGATCAGATGAGCAGTGATTGAAAACTGGGCAGAGTTAGACAGGTGAATGAATTGAACAATTAAGCAAGTCATAAACTCAAAGAACATGACTGGTATATGTAAAATTTGAACTTTATCTTAGATAAACCTGCGCAATAAGATCTCCAACTTATGTTCCCATTTTTTATTTTATTTTAGATGGCTGATGGTATGTGCTTTATTATCATTCCACTTTAAAAAACAAAAAAAGACCATGGCGTGCCCTGCCAAGTAGATGCTTGTTGTACAATATGCATACCACTGACTACCATTTTTATTTGAAAGGGCTCACATATAAACAAAGCAAGTTTTAGGGGTTGATCTGTTTGCTGGGCTTGCTGTAGGAGCTGACAGCAGACTTTTACATCAGTGGAAGCAGAAAAGTCTGCTTAGAGGTGTATTATTTAATTATGTCCCTACTTAGTTTTAGGCTTCATTTCGTAATACATAGTATTGCATGTCCGCTTGTACATGTGCGTGAAACTTTAATGACATTCTAATTTTATCTACAGGGTTCGACTTGTTGATATACTTTGACTATTCTGCAATTGTCTCTAATTCAAAATTCTCTGAAAGGCTGAGGTTAGGACTCTGTAGGCCAAACCAGATTGTGTCCAAATACTTTTGGACATATAGTGTATATCAGTATCTACAAATTC
The DNA here is from genome assembly GCF_000732505.1 of Cyprinodon variegatus. NCBI lineage: Eukaryota > Metazoa > Chordata > Actinopteri > Cyprinodontiformes > Cyprinodontidae > Cyprinodon > Cyprinodon variegatus. The sequence continues at coordinate 374,766 of NW_015150491.1, forward strand.
ATTGGTTGAGAATTAAAATTTTAATTTCTGGATCTGAACTAAAACAGTACGAAAATGCATTACTTTACTATGCCTCAGTTGTTATTCTTTTTTTAATTTCTAATATGTTGGTTGACTCAATCATCACCTAGTTGCCATAGATATCAACCCCTGGTCTAAAAGGAAATAAACAAAGTAATCATTTCACACTTCTGCTTGCCATATAATTCTGCTTTCTAAAGTAAGATTGAAGATTTTAAATATTTTTCACTGTCAACAGTATGATACTATTTAAACCTTTTTTTACACTTCTTTTAAAACCTTGTTCAATAAAAGAGATGATAGCCTACAGCTACCGACACTGTGGAACAATTTATTACCTTAAGGCCTCGTGTTATATGTTAAAATAAAAATAAGCACATTGAATAAGAATAATAGTAATAATAATAATAATAATAAAAAATTTATTTTACCTGTTCGTAAATGAGTAATACTTAGAGACCATCCCCTTCATAATTTATGTTTAGTTCCAATTGATGGACCCATATGGACAAGTGGTAGAAGGTGGATGGATGTATGTTTCTCCAAGGGTGTTTTATAATCTATGTTTTTCTAATAATAATGATTTTTTTTTCTTTATAGATGTCTTCTGGGGATGCTAATCTTTTGTGGTTCAAAATTATAATACAGGATTTTTTGGTAGAGGACCTCCTGCTGTTTATTTAAAATGTATGTTATAGATGCACAAGCGTTCATATGCATGCATTTATGCATAAAAATAATGTTAGTATGAACACCTTATTAAGTCCTTCCTTGATACAACTTACAAAAGAGAATCATTTTGTGAAAAATGTTTATTTTTATTTGTTTTTTATTACTGTCGTTGATTTTCTGGCTTTTTTCATTTTGTTTCGTTGGTGCATCTAAACCTTTTAAAAACTTTTTTTTTTAGATCTGTCATTCTGCAATTTCTATCCTTTAAAACAACATAAACAAAACGATAAACCATACGAGGGATAAAAATTGACATCGAATAGGCTAATCCACACGACAAAGGCGTATTGAATATGAATCAAAACATCATACGTCACTAGAAAATCTCTTGCGCCATTGGCCAGAGTTTATATCTACTAATATCTGATTGGCTATCTCCTTGAGTTCAGAGGTTAGCTTGTTTGGTAACTTAGGCTATGGATGAATGCGTTTTATCTGAAGGTTTAAGCTCAGTAGGTTATACTTACTGAAACGTAAAACAATATCAGCCCATTTGTAGATGGTAAAACTGATGGATTTAGTCTGTTATCGACCGCAAAGCATGTATTTTTTTTAGCAGCGACTAGCTAAAAAGGCTAATATTAGCTCTATAGCTTTGTCCTGTAGCTAGCTAATGCTGCACTAAGTATGCAGTTGTAGATGTCATATTGTTTCAAAGCTGACCTTGTAGCAGCAAGTAGGTTTGAACGGGCTGTATAAGAGTTATGGCTTTAATTAGGCTTCTGTGTTTGTTTAATGGGAAAACTGTATGGAGCAAAACATTAGCTCGGACTGGTTGCAGGAATGTCTGCAGTTCACCTTCAAGGCTGCAGAGCATGTCAGCTTGGGTCATTGATCAGTATGGCTCTAGTGGAGTTTTGAGGCACACAGAAGAAATTGCTATTCCCTCTATTAACTTTGCAAATGAAGTGCTGATAAAAGTCAGTGCGGCCAGCCTTAACCCACTAGATGTAAACATGAGGGGTAAGTACAATGTTGGCATTTGCAACAATAATGCAATTGCTGAAGTACTCATGGAATTCATTTGCTTTTAAACATGCTTTGTTATTTTGTATCCCCTTTAGGAGGATATGGGGCGACATTGCTTAACTTAAGGAGGGATCCTTTGTCTGTGATGAGCAGCTTCAGTGAGTTTCCACTCATTCTGGGCCGTGATTTGTCAGGTGTAGTGGTGGACTGTGGATCTGAAGTGACTCACTTTGCTCCAGGAGATGAGGTTAGCATCTATAAAGTGAATTATCAATGTTTGCAGACTTTTCAAATTTGAAATTATTATTCCATCCATCCATCCATCCATCCATCCATCCATCCATCCATCCATCCATCCATCCATCCATCCATCCATCCATCCATCCATCCATCGTGAATTTTATCTATCTGTTTATCCATCCAAGAGTGTATAATGCATACAAAGTGTATTTGATCTATCTATTTATCCATCCATCCAAGAGTGCATAATGCATACAAAGTGAATTTGATCTATCTATTTATCCATCCATCCATCCATCCAGGAGTGTATAATGCATACAAAGTGAATTGTGTAGTTTTCTTGAATCATATTTAAGTACACAGCCCTTGTATCAAGATGATGGTAATTATTGACAGCTCAATTTACAATTGTACAATTTTTTTATTTTTATTTTTTTTTGCCCAATCAACACACTGCATATTCATTTTTTTAATTTTAGGAAGAGTCTTGAAATTTTAGTTATGGTTGAAATCGGTACTTTCCAAAAAGTTAAGTCTTAACCTGCTTTAATCTATTTTAAAACTAATTTTAAAACATATTTGTGATTATTTTCTGTTTATCATGTGGAAATCTAGGGCTGTAACTAACAAGTATTTTGCAAATCGATTAATCTGCGGAATATTTCTTTTCGATTAATAATCAGATATCAAAAGGTTCCTTAAAGAAGAAAGAAGACTTTTTGCCTAATTAAGCCAGGAGAAACTAAAACTGGTCCACTTGAGGAGTTCTGGATAGAGCATATTGACAGAAGAAAAAGATTTTTTTTTTTAATTGCAAATTTTTTCCCCTTTTTTTTGTATAATTGCTGCTCAAGGTGGGTCAGCTAAAGGCACATTTTTGGAGTCTTTCATTTTAGAGTCTCTCTCTTTCTTTAACATTGTTAAAGAAAGTCCCCAATATTTTATTTCTTACATGTCATAGGATGTTCTAAAATGTAAAAGTCACTCTAACTCATGCCAGTTTGGTCACATTTCTCAAACTTTATCTCATCGGACCAAAAAGTGTTTCTCCAGAAGGCATTGGTGGTTTTCCATGTGAGTGGCTGATTAAGGGTGTCAGTTTTTAATAAGTGACCTTGGGGATGTGGCGAAACACTTTTCTCCCTGTGGAAAGGGAGAAGGATATCATAGCCATTTTTGTATTATTGTGTCAATTTTATATAAACTGTGACTACTCTAAACCAAGTCTGTTACCATTAGCTAATTGGGAATCAGATGTAAAAAAAAAAAAAGTGTGTATATATATATATGTAAGGTAATGGTTAATTTTCCAGCCTCCTAAAGTTATGCAGATTAAAATGCTGTTATTCAGGGCCACTTCTTGGAACTCAGAGATTCTCTTCGTTCTGTTGTTACATTAAGGTGACTCATAAAAACTACAAACGCCTACTGCGTTGTCTCCCACATGTACACCTTATTGTCCTTCTGTAGGCTGGAATGTAATTTATTGGACTGGTCTTCAAGTGAACATGATTAAAAGAAAAGAAGGACATGAGGGTTTCCTGCAGCACACTATTCACAGCAGTGATCCACCCGCTTAAAAATATCCTTTAAAGCAAGTTAATTATGCTAAACGGCAGGAACCGTCTTCTAAGAAATGGTTGATTAGGCAGACTAAGATGCTATGAGTGGGTGGATAATTTCAGCTGTGTTCACCTTGTTAAATGTCATGTTGGTCCTTTAGGTGTGGGCTGCTGTTCCACCGTGGAAACAAGGCAGCCTGGCAGAATATGTGACTTTAACAGAGTATGAGGTGAGCTATAGAGACTTGTATGACAGCGGTGCATGTGTTTAAATAGGAATTATTAGTAGCTGTCTGTTTTTCTTAAAAGAAAATGGAAAATTTTCTTTTGAAATATTTCAGGTAAATAGAGCAATTGTGCCCTTTGCAATCCTGCTGTGTAACCAATTAGGATTAAGTATGTTTGGCGGTAGTGGCTGCTGTGCCAGTAATCACAGACACATAAATTAGTCTTTCTCTGTTATGCTTATTTTATACAGTAGCTCCTTGCCTTTGTTATAGCCCTTTATGCACTATTCTAACAGTGTTTCTTCTTTTATTCTTGTTGTTTTGGTTTCTTTGTTTTGTCTTAGGTTTCCTACAAGCCAAAATCATTGAGTCACATTGAGGCTGCATCCATCCCTTATGTAGCCAACACTGCTCTCTCTGCACTTGTCAATGCAGGCGGTCTCTGCAGGGAAAACTCCTTAAATAAAAGGCAAGAATCAGCATGATCTTGATGTATTCAAATGAACCTTTTACCCTCCAGGAGCTGTATTTTTTTTTTTACAGAAAATAACTTGTGCTTGAAGATGAAGCAATCATTTTTTTATCTGTAGCTTCACCTGTAGTCCCTCCTCAAACTTTATTAATCTCAGTAGTAAACAGAAGACTATTTTTTTTTTTTATCAGTTGCCTTGTAAAAATATTTAAATCCATTAAGCTTGTTTAGATTTTGCCACTTTTTAACCACAAATTATTGTTTTTTTTTACAAATAAAATCTGAAATAAGTGTAAATACAGCATATAATAAGTAATAATAATAACAGGTCAACTAAGTCACTAAAATCCTTTCTTTGTTGTAATTAAAGCTGCCAACAGTATGTTTCACTGTGGGGTTCAGAGTTATGTGCAGTGGTACTTTTCTCTGGATGAATCCTTTTTTTTAACATTAGATTAACTTGTAAACAATAAAAAACACATGTAGCATCTTAAAGCAAATGGTTACAGTGGATTTTATTAAATTCATTAATAGTAAATAGTAAGGGGGAATGTATATGCAGTTCTTTTTAAATTTCATTTTAGACAATCATGTCCTTATTTGGTCACATAAGTTTATTAAAAAACAGGAATGCAGATTGGGAGTCTTCAACAGGGGGTCCGTGACCCCTAGGGGGTCCTCGGAGGTAATGCATGGGGTTCACCAAAGTTTTGGGTTGATTAGACTTTTTTTTTAAATTCCCCCCTGGAATTTTTTCCACTAATTTAAATGTCTTTAAATACACATGAACATAAATTCAACACAATATAAACAGATAAATGGAGGCAGAAGATGTCTTTCAGTCATCAATGCCAGTGGCGGTTCTAGACCAAATGTTCGAGGGGGCCAGCGTGTTTTCATGGGGGCACAAAAAAGAATAAAATAAAAAACAGAGCAAGGGATTCAAATATATATTAAGAGAGCTGCATGAAGTTAATTTTTTTTTTTTTTTTTCGATTCAACTGGGTTTAATCATTAAAATTGTATTTCTTATTAGATCAATAGACATTCATAAATTAGGAATTTTACATATTTTTGACTTAATTTAAGTTAAAATTGCAGTTTTTTATAAAATCTAAATTAGAACTCAAGAAAAACTGATAGATTCAGCCGTAAAAATTAGAGCAAGTTGTCTTGAAAAAAACATTTTAGCAGATGAAAACTGGGATGCTATCTCAACACCACTGAAGCTATCACCTTATTGTTTTTAAATAGATAGTAAAACAGAAGTTGTATAGAAAAAAAATAAAATGGATCCAAAGTAACCATGTCTGTTCCAGCGCATATCATCATTAGAATTTCTTTAAGTCTTATGTCTTCAGTGCAGAGGCCATAACAGGGGCAAGGACATGAGCTATAGGGGCACTGGCCCCCGTTGGCCCCTGTCTAGAAACGCCCATGATCAATGCACACATTCAGCGACACACAGGAGCTCTTTCAAGCTGGGTACCGTTTCATTCACAACACCTGTCCCATCAATGAGGAATCAAAAAGACTTAAATAACCCCAGGGCGAAATGACTTTCGTTACATTACTCTAGCTGTAATAGAGTGACTATAGGACCAGTTTGATATAACACAATTTCATGTAATTAGGGGGTCGATTTTGGGGGTCCTTGGCCTGGAAAACGTTGCAAACCACTGCAATAGATAATATCCTCTATCCAATTTCTTATGAAGTTCATGAAGCAGTTTTTTATATTGACAACCTTCCTTTTTATCATTACACAATAAATTAATTATCCTCTTTTTGTTTTTTGCTCTTTCTCTCAGAGTTTTGATCACTGGAGCATCTGGAGGTGTTGGAACATTCTCTATACAAGTATTTAAATTATATTTCTGAAGTTTCAGGAATATTCGTGTAATTAGAGAGATTGTTTTGTTACTTTTGAGTCTGCTTATTATTATAATATTTTTTTCTACAGTTATTAAAGACTTGGGGTGCCCATGTGACCGTTACCTGCTCCCAGAATGCTGAAGGCCTTGTCAGAGGGCTCGGTGCTGATGAGGTGGTAGACTACACAGCAGGAGATGTGGCTGAACAACTGGAGATCATGGAAAAGTAAACAGATGAAGAGCTTTATGTGAAGAAACAAATGTTTTAATAATTCTTCAGAGAAGATTTTGGTAAATTTAACATCTTGTGCCTGCACCGTCAGGTTTGATGTCATTTTGGACAACGTGGGAGGCGATACAGAGGAATGGGCCATGGGTCTGTTAAAGCCTTGGTCAGGGGCGAAGTACGTCACTTTGGTGTCACCTTTACTCCTCAACACTGACTCTATGGGCCTGTTAGACGGAACATTGCGCGCTGGCCTGACTCTGCACAACAAAGCCTTTCAGGTAAACATGATCATTTGCTTGCTTCTGTATATTATTTCCTTTTTTAGGGGGGCCTGGTTGGAACATTTTCCTTTTTCACAAAAAATGCCTCCTTGACTAAGTTCATTCATTTGCATTTCCCATGAAGAAATCAGCCGGGGTTTGGATAGCTTTCATACTTCCGAACGAAATCGTCTTGTTCAATGCTCAGTGTTATGAATAGGCAGTATTGTTGGGAGCGCACACCTGTTCAGGCACCTGGAATTTCTACTTCATTTTACTTCCATTCAGTTGATCAGTTGAATTTCAGGTACAAGAGGGAGGGAGAGAAGATTTCATCACATGACCAGGTTTCATATGCTGCCTTTCATGCTTGAGATAAAAAAAAAAAAATCTGCTGAAGGCGATAATAAATCAAAGTTTGTGCATGCTGAAGGAGGGCTTTCCAACCTTTACCTCCTAATTTGGTAATGAAGCAGGGAGTTTGGTACATGTCATGACTGCATGAGATGTACCATGACTAAATGAATCGTTCAGGAGCAGCTCTAGAGACTGAGTGAACTTTGAAAGCCACTGTGACAACACAGCTGGTAGAACTGGCTGGATTTTAGTCACTGCCTGCTTGTGAGGGCATTCAGCTTGATGCATTGTACGCACGCATGCATTTACCGCTGAAGCAGCAGTTTTGCTATTTATTCAGATTACAGCCGACTGACTGACTCTCCCCACCAGCAAATACCAGCATTACTGCATGTCTTGCCAAGCCTTCTAGACCCTTTGTCCATGGGAGCAGCCAGCTGGCCAGTTAGGTGGGGCTCAGTTGCAGTGGTCTCTCCACCACCAGCATCCAGCTCTTATCTCATCACATCGCTTTTTGGATTATAGCACAACTGAGCCCTCTAGTGTTCAATGTTTAAATTGCATTGGCAGTTAGTCTTTCAGTTGAACTTAATTCCTGCCTTTAGGGTGTAGGTGTCCTGCAACTTTTAGCAGGATTGCTGCTCCATCTACTCTGACACAAAAAAGAATTTACCTCTGCAGCTTGTCATAAAGTCTTACAAGGGCTGCTAATAATGATACATAAAATTCAATATGGTTGGATCAAGGAAGGAAAACAAGAAAAAAGAATCAGATCATAGATGATCAGAATTCTGGTATCTCTGTAAATCTTAGATAGGTGTTAAAATTAGGATAAACTCCATATATATATAAGATTGCAGAACTTTGAAAATTCTGTTCAGCTTTCAATAATTTGTATAAATAAGACCCTCTATATTTTTATGTCACTAAATAGAATCCTTCTTAACACATTGTCTTTAGCAGTGCATGTTAATCTCTGCATATATCCAGCTGTTCTGCAGAGGCCATAGAAGTTTGGTACTGAGCAATAGTGAAAGGCAAGGCATGTTTGTTTATATAGTCCATTGCATTAGAAAGACAATTCAAAGTGCTGTTAATGAAAGAAGAGTGCATTGCAGTGGCATAAATGTGACATGAATAATTAAAGGTACAGTATAGTGGATTCATCAAAATAATTGTTCCTCCTAGTTGTCAGTCATTCTGGTAAATCCTACGTGCGCGTCCCCATCTGCACTTCCCGGTGGTGGGTCTGACATAGTGTAAAAATTGCAAAACTTCTTTGGAAAGTAAGATTGTATGAGGGATGGGAAAAGCAACTTTTAAACAGAGCGTGCACAAGGAGAAATGGGCTTTTGCATGCTCTTGCACGCGTTTAATGCATGTTCCCTCTTGTGAGCGGGAACAGGGTTGTGCATGTGTATTTTTCTTAAAGTGAAGAGGGCAGGCCTTTTCAAAAGTTGTAAATATTCTCCACATAACAGAGAATAAAAATGAATAAACTAAGGTGTAATAAAAAAATATAAAATGATTTCGATTAAAAAAGAAAGATTGAAAATCTACATTCATTTTCTGTTTAGGTGCCATTATGAATAAGTACATGTTTAATCCTAGTTTGAAGCAGTTTAGGCTTTTGATATTTTAATCCAGATTTATGGAGCATAAGAACTTAACAGGAACAGGAAAAGAGAAATGGGATAATGTGTATTGGAGTCATCTAAAGCAGGTTATAAAATCGTTTAGAACCTTTTAATATTATACAGTTCAGTCCATTCCAGGATAATTGGAAAGACTAGTGGCCAGTGCTAGAGGGGCACTGTCCAACTAGACGGTAAGCTTAATCTTAAATCCAGACCTACAATAAAATGGTTTTGATGGAACCATAAAGACATGAGAATGGATGAGTGAAAGTACGCTAAAATCTGGTTAAGAATACGTGCTCATTTTTTTCTCTATTTTGAAAACTGCAATTATTTTATCCCACTTACCATTCACTGTTCCACATCAATATGTTTCAGAAATTTCCCTAAAATCCTTTTTCATTTTTTTCATTTTTTTGTGTTACATGATAAGAGAAAAAGTAGCGAAGCTGGTTAGAGAAGCTCTTTATGATAAAGCAGAGTGTGCAGACTTTCTTAGTGAAGTGCTCAGATGGTTTATCACTTATTTTGGATACAATACCATCTGATACCAAAACCATCGAAAAGAAAAACTAAATCAGAAATAAAATGATAATTACTGCATGTCTCTTAAAACATAACAAAAAAGGACCATCTATCAGTCCAACAGTATCACAATTTCGGATCAATTTCTTGCCATTAAATACATTTATTTGTTACAGCATCACTAAAAGCATCAGAGAAGCACAAACCTAACATATCAAAAAATCTGAATATTTTTATGATGTTTTTCAGTCAAATCTTTTTTGTTGTGTTCTGCTATTTATCCTTTCTTATTTCCCCTTCATTCTGTTTGCCTCCTAGAATATAACGTCTGCTGGAGTCTTCTACAGGTGGGCTTTTTATGCTCCCGATGGGCCCACCTTGGATGAAGTCAGCCAACTGGTGGATGCAGGGAAGGTACTGCCTCACTGCTCCTTTAATATTCATATCATGCAAAGTTGACATTCAGAGCTGTTGGTGCTGACGGAACAGCAGAGACAGAAATTGTCTAATTTGCACAACAGTCACAGCCTGACTGTGGACTTCATGCTGTGATGGAGATCATGCAGTGCAGAAATAATGAACATGCCAGGGATTCCCTACATGCCGGTGTTCAACTCTTCCCTGTAGCTTTGTAAATGAGCGAGAATCAAACTCCCGCAGCTCCTCGCTTGGGTTAGCTTGCAGTGCAGTGATGTGCGCCCCCGGGGCGGTACGAGTCGGGCGCCAGGAAGCTATGAATGGATTTTAAAACATTGCTGAGCAGCCGTTTGCCGAGGCGTGTGGACCCTCTGTCCTTTTGTCCTGGGGGGCTTACAGCATGTTCTGATTAGTGGCGGGAAGCTAGGGAACAAGCACACATACACACACCCAAATAACAAAATCCCCCCCCCCTCACACTCGTGCACACATTCACACCCACTCTCTGGTTAGTAATGACGCCATTGCACCCTCCATTCATTCATTGTTAATGACAAGAGCTGCTGACCAGAATAACAAGCCGAGCTGCCGGGGTAGCGGAGGATTGTCCAGCCTCATCACATTCTTAAGCCCTCCCTCACATTTGGCTTGATGTAAGCACAGATCATAAAACATTAGGAGCTTATAATTATTTTCAGAGTTTTTTGGGATAAATTACCTTAGAAATCTTTTTTTGAAGCCTTATAATGTGAAAAATTCAAAACTTCTACTTTTGCATAAAACATATAAGTTTCACCCTATTAAGTAATTTAAAGACAATTTTGTCAGTAAGCCAAATATTTAACAGTTTCCTACACAATTGATAAAAAGATGAATTTTTATTTTTGATATATTCACCATGAAAATATTAGAAATTAGGGCTGCACTGATTATTCTGCAAATCAGTTAATCTGTCGATTAATTTTTTCGATTAATAATCGGATAGCAAAATGTTACTTAAGTTTTTTTACAAAAGTAAACCAGGTAAAACTATTCCGCTTGAGTTCTGGATAAAGAATATTGACAGATGAAAACACTCTTTTTGTTTTAAATTGAAATGTCTAGATATTTTGTATAAATGTTGATATAATTACTGCTTTAAATGGGTTAGTCTGTCAGCTAAAGGCATGTTTTACAGTCTCTATAATCCAGTTACTGATTTATAGATTAATAAATTAGCTGGCAATTATTTCAATAATTGATTAATCAACATTATTAAATGTTTCAGCCCTCTTAGAAATATAGAAAAATCCAACCTAAAATTCCAGTTTATTTGAAGTTTTTTGGCTAAAAATCCAGTCAACCAGTTATTATTGGAACATTAAAATCCTTTGTGCCTATAATTTACCTTCTTTATCATTTCAAATTATATTTCACACGGTTGGAGCTTCCAGATAAAGCACTTTTAACAATTGCGTTTTGTAAAAATCTCTCCATTTTGCAGTCTTGGGTTCTCCATTTCATCTGCTGCTCCCTACACAGGTTTTATGTAGAACACAAAAAAGGTTAGCTCAGTTTGTCCCTGAGGAGCCAGTTCCATGTTGTTGTTTTTTTTAGAAAAAGCAACATTATATAACAGAACTTTGTTAAAGGACTTACAGCATCACAGATCCACTAATGGCTGTACTGTATGTTAGGAGCTTTTTCACACATTGACCCTTTGTTTCACAAGCCTATTAAAGGTTTTTGTACAAAAAGATTGGATCTTAGCCCTGGCTTCAGTTAGGTAAAAGTATACCAAAATATGTTAAAAAAATATATACAAAATTTTATTATTTGCCTCCCAACCACCTGGTTACAATCTAAAGAGTGTCTTAAGGCGTTTGAGGCCTTTGTGACCCTAATCCAACTGTTCTATAAGTTGGGGTGGTGGCGCCCTAGTGTTTAGGACATGGGGCTTTGAATCCTGAGGTTGTGAGTTTGCTCCCCCACTCCCACAGACTGCCCACAGACAATAGCTTTTCTATTTCACAGCAATTTGCAAACTCCTACAGACAATAAGCTCCCTGAGCCAGACCCTTAACCCCACACTGCTCCCCGGGCGCCGCAAAATGGCAGCCCACTGCTCCCCAAGGGGATGGGTTAAATGCAGAGAATTCATTTCGTTCCTCTGTACTTATGACAGTGGAATGATAATAAGGTTGAATTCTATTCTATTCTAAAAGACTTAATTTCTGACATTTTCTTTTGCCACAAATTCGTTCCTCCTTTGCATTTGGGATCAAACTAAACCTGACTCACAGTTCAACCTTGTTTTATCACAACTGCAGTTGCTTTATATGTTTTCCCCCCCCCCTGATTGTAGATGTGGACAAATTTAGGAGTGTGGCTACAGTCTAGATTAGTTATACAGTTAATTGTTTTAATTGGTTCAGTGAGTGAGTGAGTGTGTTTGGGGGTGTGTGTGGGTGTGTGTGTGTATATATATATATACAAAGTTTCTTATATTGGCAGATTTCACATTGGCACATTTTAGACATACAGTATATGTCATAAATTTATCGGGAATTTTACTATAAATTTTTTTTTCTACGTGAATTCAGAGAATCCCAAAAATCTGGAAAGAGAACTGTGGAAAAGAGTAGAACTAATACACGAAAGATTAAGATGATGTCATCACCAGAGATAAATGGCTAACATGGGAAAATCTGCTTTATTATAATAAAAATAACTTTAAAAAGAATAAAACTCATTTTCAAAATGCTGTTTTTATTAAAACACTTAAAAACATTAATCTTCTACATTGTTATAGCCTACTATGTTTTTTTTTTTATTTTATTTTTTTTTAAGATATACCCATCTCATTCCCTATCAGGATCACATTTATTTAAATAAAAGTAGTTTTTAATCGTTCATATCTGAGTTCAGAACTGTTTTGGCATCTAGTCTATTTATACAATTTTTTAACCATTAGCTGAAGGACATGTTCTATTATTTATTTTTCTTTTTTGAAAAGTGGCTTGAAAAATGCTAATTTCACATTTATAGCCCAAGGAAACTGCAAGTCATGGAGCATCGAAAAATTAAAATTTTAAGCTATGTGATCACACATCCAGTCTTTCACTGTGGTTGCAGTCATCTTCTGTAGTAGGGAGACAAACTGCTGTTTATTTCTCATCTTTTTGCTCAATTCAGTCTCTGATTTTCTGAATTAAAAAGAACTTCAATATGAACCTAGAATCTGAGATGGTAGAGAGATTTCCTTGAGAGGCATCCATAACTATTGATTTTTCAACAGGATGTTTTCTCTTCTGATTTGTTGCAGATCCTGCCTGTTGTTGAGGCCCAGTTTCCATTCACTCAGGTGCCTCAAGCTTTCCAGAAGCTGGAGCAGGGCCATGCAAGGGGAAAAACTGTAGTGAAGGTGGCTGAAGATGATGAGGTTATAAATGCTGCAGAGTCTGAGCAAGATGTGCATGAAACATTGCAACAACATTGAAGAAAGATGAATGAGGAAATAAAGAGAATCCCTCATGCACTTCTTTGACCTTTTATCTCTGCTGCAGTCGACAACAGAAGACAGTTTATGCTAAAGAGTAAAAACATTTTGTGCAGAAGATTTTAATTTATTTTTTTAAAAAGCGAGAAAGCCAAAATAGGTCTGTCTGACAGCATCTCCCTTTCTGCACTGGACTGGATTTGTTCAAATTGCCTACAGTCTGCAGTGTTTGTCTTTGCAGGAAACTTCAAAGGGATTTTCAGTAAAGGATTTGAATTTGCTTTCATGTCTGTATTCTTACTGCAAAGTCACATCAGCTTTCCCCATGTTGCATTTTATTCAAACACAATTAAAAACAGTCTAAAGAATAACGTTGGCAAACAGTTGAGCATATGCAGTGTAATTGAAAACATTTATTGACAAAAATTATTGTACAGCTTTGTTTTTATAGTGCTGGTAAAACAAAAAGAAAAGGTCATTTTTGTATTTCATATTGCTTTTATAAATGCAGCTGGAATGTAAGTCATTGTTGTAACACTGTTTAATTTATCAGATAGAAACAAAGAATCCAATGAAAACATCAAATATACATTAAACCTAAAAGACACAGAATTGTAGGTTTTAAAATTTAAAATATTTCCAAGTTTCCATAGTTTATATGCTCAGCTGGTAATAATCCATTCTTAGAAAATTATCTCTCCAGGTTGACCTCTTCATCAAAAGGTTGTGCAGCTCTGGAGCTGAAACTCATCCTTTAAGCTTCTAAAAGTTCTCCTGAATAATTAGGAAAAGTTCCAGCGAATCCATTTAAATGATCTCCACATCCCACCTCTGCTGTAGTTTACTTGGGTCAAGAGGGTTCAGAACGACTTGATTTTTATCGTAGTGAGTTCCACCTAAAATATAAAACAGGTTACTAGTTGGTTTTAGATCATTATTTACATGTTAAACACCACAGACTTAAAAATTATTCAAATATATAACATGTTATAACCCCAACTTAAGATAAGTACATGCTCCACATTATTTACTTCATCAAAATTAAATAAGGATTTTAAAGGGCTGGATTTGTTCTGCAATATACATTCATATTCATTAAATTCACTTCATTAACTCTAGATTAAACATATCTATTAATTACAGACTGTTATTTTCAAGCCTTTATTTTGATCATAATGTGACATTAAAGATAGACTATTACATCTGACCAATCTAGAAAGATATCTAATAGAGAAATATAGGCTTATTGAAATGTTTGTGGAAAACCCGATTAATAATTTTCAAACAAGTTAGAATGCCTTTTCTAATTGATGGAATATGACTGTTATTGAAACCAATGTCAAAGTAAAAACCCCTAGATCATGTTAGTATTCCTGTATACTTTATAGTTTCAGTATTTAATCCACAAGGTGTCACTAATCGACAGCTTTTTGAGGGGGGTGGGGAGTAATGTGGTGTCTAGTCTCCCCCCCCCCCAAAAAAAAAAGATCCGAAAGAAAATTCTAATGGGGCAGAGAACATCAAGACATATTAATTTAGATCTGGATACCTATGGATGCACAAAAGAAGAGCTTGTGGCAAATTAACTTTTTGTATTTTCTCTCACGCTGTCCTACAAATTAAAATGTCAATGTTTTTTGGGGGGTATTTTATGTGGTAGATTAACACTAAGCAGACAAACATCAAGTGGAAAGAGGAATATATGTGTCTGAAGTGTGAATTATTTATGTATTCTGCCCTGTGAAGTAAATCTCATGCAGAATCTGCAGAGTAGCTTAAAGTCATCAGATAAGATTGAGGCCTCTTATGGGTGAGGCTGGGTTTGGTTGTATTCAATAAAGTTCTTGGTTGGATAAAGGGTCTGATCCAGACAAAGCAGCGGAAAAAAGAAGATATTTAAAACCTGCAGAGATGGTGAGTCCAGGTTTATATAATATGTTAGCTTTTCTTTTTTACTGCACATTTTGGTGGTTTGCTCTTCCCTCTTAATGGCAAAACTAAAATGCAACGTTAGGTTTTATACAATCAGTGCCTTTCTTTTTGCCTGTATTCATTGCTAGAATTGTGGAATGTTCCGTTTACAGGTTCTTCCGAGTTCTTTGATAAAGACACTGCCTGCCAGCTTAGGTGGACAACCATGTGTAGTTGTGACGTATTATAAGATATACTAAGCATGAGGTGCTTCAGGTTTTAAGCTTTATTATCCAACAAACCTCGAATGCTTTCACACTACAGCTGTGTCTGATATGGGACCCCTTCAAAAATCTTGTTTTGTTATCCTTCATAGTTATGCACCACTTTCTTTCAGTTTCCCATCAAAATACATTGAAATGTTTAATTGTAACTTGTAAAAAAAAGTTCAAGGAGTATCAATACTTTAGCAAAGCCTGGCTTGATGTAAATTAATCTGTGGCAGTGATATTTTACTTTTTAGATGTTAAAGACAAACAATGAGGGCTTCACGTCTTGAAACAATCAGAAGTCACAGGTTGATAGCGGAGGCTCACCTTTGACTTCCAGGACGAGATCAGCAGTGGGGCTGTAGCGAATGAAGCCCTCAGGGGTGATACTCCAGAGGGGGATTTGGTTGTTGAACTCCTGTGAAAGACCCACTCGGCTTCCAGCAATTATGACAGTGCCACTAGGACACAGGCAGCAATCCTCCAACAGCTGAATACAGGTTCAAAATGAGAAAGAGAGGTAACACTCTTAATCTGGTGTCTTTATTATATATATAAAAAAAATAGTATGTCAATTATGTCAGGCAGTCAAAATCTAAAAATTCCTCCTCAATCAGCTCTAATCAGCAAGCGTAAAGTTTAATGCAAAGAAATCTGTTTGTTTTCCAGCTCTGTAACTAATCTGACTGTGATTTGATTGAATTGGTTCAGCAAAGTGCCTTCAGATGATGTGAAGTAAATTGGCTCTATGTAAATAAATGGGATCGAATTCAAAAAACAGTAAAGGCAAATAACTAAATCAGAATATCTATTTTTATTTGATTAAAATTTACTTAGTATTAGGAGATTGCAGAACTTTTATATCAGTACTTTTGTTGTAATTTTTTTTTTAACATATCAGGTGATCTTTTTGTTCCATTTTTTTTTAACCAAATATGGGTTCATCCAATCTAAGAGTGGTCTTACTTTGTTTAAGCTTCCGTTTTTTTTTTAATATATAAATATTACTAAAATAACACTGTCTTAATGCGAGACATTTTCTAAACTAAAACTATTTTTCAGACTGGATGGACAAATGAATGACTGACATTACATTGGCATCTTTTATCCCCAATTCAAGGTAAAATGCTAACATTCCAGCTGCAAAGGGAATTCCTTTATTACAAAATATTCCGTAGTTGTTTGGATCTAGAAAATAATGCAATCTAATTTCTATTTCAATAAGATCATATAAGAACCCTCTGGTCATTGACATCACAGTAAATTGACAAGTACTATGTACCCTGCAGTGTAAATGTCCGTTCCGGTAGGACCATATCTGATCCATTCCATCCGTCTCTTCAGTTTCTTGTATCCGCAGCAGTTTGATTTCATCTAAATCTCCGGTCAGTGACATCATTAGCCTCGTCCGCCGGTTCCTTAGACGGAAGTAAACTTGTTTCTGCACACACACACACACACACACACAAGAAAAGACATTTAAGCAGTGCAAATGCATTTCAACAGTTTAATTACATTTATTGTAGAATTAAAACCATTATTTGCTTTCTGATTAAGTTTTTAAAAAGAGGGTTGCAACCAATCATGGTGATGCACCACTCAGGTTTTCCTCTAAGCTGATGTTTGTCTATCTTTGAGGCTATTTTCTTAACAGAACAACAGAAAAGAGACAAAGGTGCTGCTGGATCCTGGATAGAAATCCTAAATCAATGCTTTAATGTTGATACCTTCAATGAAAATAATCCGATTATCAGTATTTAATCAAGGGAACATAAGCTGATTACAATGACAAATATATCGATGAATCTGTAAATAGATTGGTCAGAGATTAATCTATCGCTGCTGTTTATTTTCAACACAAGCTTTGAGCTACAGTGCCATGGTAGATTTTGACACACTGGGAGCAAACCTGTAGGAGGGGGCGGAGAGATCCAATCTTCGGCCAGCTGCTGAGCTTCTGCCAGTTAGGAACCTCTCCAGGTTTCAACAAAATCTGAGCACCTCGATAGTTGACTCCCTCATATAATATCCACCTGATGTAAGAAAGGGAAAGAACAAAGCTCACTCAGAGGTAAAGAAGGTGATCCAATAATCATTTTTATCTGCACTTACTGTAAATATCCACATGTATTTTCTCAACCTTTAGCTGATTTTTGTGTTGCAATACACTTTATACACTTCAAATTACTGCATTGGTGTTCTTTGTTTTGATTCATTTCATGGATTAAAGCACTTTTTTTTTACATATATATTTTGCAAATCCCAGGTCGAAACCAATCAAGGGGAATCCAACCTTTGGTAGATACATTGTTGCATTTTAAAATTATCTAAGGCAATGTCTGATTTTTCATGTGGAGCATATTTCCTGTCTTGTCTGCCCTGCATTGGGGAATGTGCCACTCCACACACTCTGCCAAACTGTGAGACCTTTATTTCCTCAGCAGGGTTAACGCCTACAGTCTGAATGTGACACATCAGCAGCAGGTTTCCATCACTGATCTACATGTTAGCCGTGCACTATGAGATGTGCTGAGGCAGCACTCTGAATATAAAATCTGATAAACAACTCCAAATGGCAATTCACAAAGTCATTTACTGTGTGTCACAGGAGACTTTGAGATTCCCTTTGAAAGCATATTTAAAAAAAACTCACAAAGGAACAGAAAGCTAGGCATTTATTTTTGGATTATTTTGTTTGTTTGTCTTTTAAATAAAACCCTCAAGTTGTGGTTTGTTACACAGCTAATCACCATGGAGAGCAAGAAGCTTCAAATCTATCAAGAATGATGCATTTAGAACTGCTTTGTCTAAGACTTATAAGACCAAACTCAGATTTTTCTTTTTTTTTGTCTTTGATAAATAAAAAATAGCTCTCTGTATCATGTCTTCCATGGCAGAATAATTTACTTTGACAGCACAGTGAGTCTGATCTGCAGCAGAAACATACTCATGCATGAAACTGTCAGTCACTGTGTGCCAGCAGGTGGCTACCTGCCTTACATTCTGCAAAGTCGTGTCATGTTCACTCAACCAGTTCTTTATGCTTTAAAATCCTTTTATCTTTAGAATAGAAGATAAAATAAATGTAAAGGAGAATTTCAATTTAATTTATTTATATAGCGCCAACTAACAACACGTCATCTCAAGGCACTTTACAGTTCACCAGATATTCCAGTCAAATTGATTCAGAGTTTTCTATCAAAGGAAAACCAGTTGATTGCATCGACTCATTGACTCGAATGCAATCCCTCACAAATCCATAATACTGGAAGTATTGCATATTTCTAGGTAGCTGATTTTCCTAAACTAATAATAGTAATTGAACTTTATTAATCTCACACTGGAGAAATTCACTTCTGCATTTAACCCATCCCCCTGGGGAGCAGTGGGCTGCTATTGTGAGGCGCCCAGACAGCAGTGTGGGGTTACGGGTCTTGCTCAGGGACTCAGAGTGGCAGTCTGTGGGAATAGGGCTTGACTCAGAACCTCAGACAACTAAGCATAATGCTCTAACCAGTAGGCACCACACCACTTCCCCTAGATCTAAACATCACCCTAAGCAACAGATAAACACTTATAGGGTAACCTTAATTAGCTTACCAGCAAAGCTGATCTAGTCAGAGATTGTAGCTAAGTTGTTGTAACATAACTAATGGGACCATCAGAAAAACAACATAACATGCAACAAAAACAGCTCCTGTAAATTTTAAAGGGGCATATTGTTGTTACACGACTTTTTAAATTTATAGCCACTAATTCACAGGTTGAATCTGTTTTTTTTTTCCTGAAATATCATCACATCCACCTGGTGTATAATTTTTCTTTTAAGATTTATTTTGATCAAATCTGTAAGTAAATTAAGCCCTTTTATATATATTCACAATAAACACGCTGTGTGACTGCAGATCTGATATTGCGCAGGTATCCAGGCGGTAAACAAGGAAGTAATGGGGCTGAACAAGTCAGCAACTCCCCACAGAGTTGTAAAAATAATTAGGAAAAGTCAATGTTCCAGTGTGAAAAAGTACACAAAAAAATTATTCAAACAGGATAGGACTGCAGGTGCATTGATAAATATTGGTGTTCACTGAAGCAGAAAGTAAAGCTGCGAGTAATTCAGATGTTGCTGAGGCAGTTGATGGATACATCAGTAAACCCCCTTCTTAATAGTGTTACCAGTCAAAGAGAAGCCGATTTTAGTATATATGTATGTATATATATATATATATATATATATATATATAGATAGATAGATAGATAGATAGATAGATAGATAGATAGATAGATAGATAGATAGATAGATCAATTTACACAGTAACTATAAATAGCTATTGAATAAAGAAAGATTTTTAAGTGACCTTTAGGATTTGTTTATTTACCAAACAATACATAGCTAGTTTTGACATTGAAGCATGGGTAAGACTTTATACTTTATTAAGACATAAGGTTGTTAAAGGGTGTTAAACGTAGAAACAGAAATGATAAACGTGTCCTAGTTGTGATGCAGAGACCATTGAGCTTTAAAGGGCCCTTCTACTGCATGCAGATGCTTTAATATTAGCCATTCCTTTCCAGCTCTAACTGCATGCTTGGGGTGGTAGTTCTGCTCAAAGGTGTGGATCGACTCCTGGGTGAATAGGCTTCTGCCTCATATTATAGTAATGCTATATCTATCGATCATGTATACATACATACATTTATATATA